>NW_019394261.1:0-380946 GCF_000612105.2 Orussus abietinus | reverse complement strand
TTTCGTCAACCATTGACTCCAATCCATCCATTCCTCTCATCCACCCCCTAAAAAATTCCTATCACCGCGAATCCGTTCTCGTGGCTGGGCAAACACCGTAAAAAAGTCTTTCCATCGCGGTTTCGTCAACCATTGACTCCAATCCATCCATTCCTCTCATCCACCCCCTAAAAAATTCCTATCACCGCGAATCCGTTCTGGTGGCTGGGCAAAAAAAAATCCGTAAAAAAGTCTTTCCGTCGCGGTTTCGTCAACCATTGACTCCAATCCCTCCATTCCTCTCTTCCACTCCCTAAAAAATTCCTATCACCGCGAATCCGTTCTCGTGGCTGGACAGAAATCCTTAAAAAAAGTCGCGTCGATGGAGAGCCACGATCGATGATAGTCGAATCCTTTCCGTCGAGGTTTCGTCAACCATTGACTCCAATCCATCCATTCCTCTCCTCCACTCCCTAAAAAATTCCTATCACCGCGAATCCGTTCTCGTGGCTGGGCAAAAACCCGTAAAAAAGTCCTGTCGATGGAGAGCCGCGATCGATGATCGTCGAATCCTTTCCGTCGCGGTTTCGGACGCGGATTCGAGGCTCTCGTTCGCACTCAGTGCGAGCAAACTGCGGGACACGCATTGTGCCGACCACCCTCCTGCGGGGGTTTCTGCGCGGCTCGGTGAACACACTCGGTCTATCGCTCGTATCACTCGTATGGCGTGTACCTAGGCAGCTACGTGCATACATGGGCCATGTAAAGACACCATGTACCGCCCCGTGGAACGAAGAGTCGGGTGCCGTTCTCGCCAGATGCACTATGCAGATTCCTCCGATGCAATTCCGATGTACTTTCGGTTTAGGGGCTGATAAACAGACGAACCACGCGGAGACGCGTTGCATGGTTCGCGATCCCTTTATATATATTTTTTTTTTTTCACTCGTGGCCTTTTTTTTTTCCATAAAATTCACGCATTTTGCTTTGCTCTCGCAACCGACTCGCTGTTAATTTGTGAATTTTTCTTAATTTTCTTAATTTAAAGAACGTTGAACCCGAACGGCAATTGGAAAATATTTCATTAAAATTGGAATTTCATGGGTGGAGGGACGTTTGAAACGTCACAAGGTGAACACGGAGGCTGTAAGGAAGGTCCCTCGATCCATGAGATTTCAATTTTCTTAAAAATTTATTTATATTTGGAAAATATTTCATTAAAATTGGAATTTCATGGGTGGAGGGACGTTTGAAACGATTCGGTGCACCCAGTTTGGACATGGGTTTGGGGAACTGACTCCTTGGATGCCACTTTGGCATCCCCTTAAGGTCGAATTTGGCGTTTGGAATTTGACTGGGGGGTGGTTCACCCCTCATGTCAACTCTCCTGTCATCGGATGATCCCATCAAGGGAGGATCACTGCCCCGGGAAATTAATGGGCCGCATAATTGCGTCGGGAACCCACGGCCTGCCTTCTTGGTCCAGCAGCTTCCCTTATCACCGCCCTTTCGAGGGCTCCTATCATCGATCGATCGAGACCTCGCGATCGAGATGGTCCTTGGGGACGGTTCACCCTCTCGCGAAATTTCCACCGCCCTTTGCCTAAGTTCTCTTCTCCATTACTGAAAGGGCAAATATATGTATTTTTCTCTTTGCTTAGGGAGTAAGGGGCTTAATTATTAACCACAAATATTTATTTTTCTAGTTCCGTCCCTCGGCCATTTCTCTAGGAATATTCCATAAATCGTTATCAATTCCCGACGCGCCACGGTGCACGGGCTCTCGTCGAGAGGGCGTTTTGTTGTCAGTCCTGCAGGGGGGTGAGTTTTTTTTATTTTTTTTATTTTTTTTTCCCAGGGGGTTAATAAGCCGTTAAAAGGTCCTCGACGAGCTCGGATTTCACCCCGGGAGGGTCGGGGACGTGTCACCGTGACACCTCGTATCATCTGGTTCAACGTAGATACCGCCAGTCGGGTGATAACGATCCTCTCTCTTCGGGGTCAACCCTTGTTTCCCTGGGTCTTCCATTTTATTTCGATACGCCCCTGGACCTAGAGTTCATGCCAAATGTTTCCCTGCGTGTGCAACCAGAGGAAGATAAAAAGCCGAGGCCGACCTGCACCCCCGGGGGGTGGAAAGTCAAAGCCAACCCCCGGGAATCCACGACTCGGCTGATTTTCTTTCCCTTGGCTCCTAGCCTTGGGGAAGACGAAGACTCGTCGTCGCCCAGGGCGGTGCCAGGTACAGGTAACTCGGTGATATAATCCGATAAGTTCGTCAGCGGTGAGTTCGGCCAAGTTCCGTGCCCCCTCTGAATCTTTGATTCTCCCCCGGGGGGACAGGGGGTGGTTCTTGCGTCTTGGACCCTTTTATCGATCCACGGGGAAATTCTCTTATCGGGACTCGAAGGCGCTCCTCAAGAGCTGCCGAAGAGGACCCCGAAGAGGGTTGATTCCTTGATTCTTAAGAGTTCCCTAATTTTTAAGGGTTCCCCAATTTTATCAGCTCGAGGAATAAGTTCCCTTTTAATGTAACGCAATTAAAACTCATTACTCGAGCTGATAATTTGATCGGCAATTTTCAATGGGCTTCCCGTAATTTTCGCGATTTTTATGATCAGCCCCATGTTTAGAGCTGAAGTCTCCTTATCGCTCTTATCCGCCATGTCGGTGTCACTTACCGGCGGCCATTTCTCTCGCGGACGCCTCGTCTCCGAGTCGGTCCGCGATTTTGGGCTCCAGGGTGGTCTCCCTCGAGGCCTGGACCCGCTGGTTCCCCCGGAGTTTCGGTCCCGATCGGTCCTCAGGGAAACTCCACCCCGCGTTGCCGAGGGGGAGGACTCGGCCCCCGATTCCTCTCGCCACCCTGGATTCCCTCTCGTCGATCCTCTGGACGCGCCCTTTGAGACTTTTCGCGCATTACGGGACTACCCCTGGACGCCGAGGGGTTCCTCGGGGATTTTTCTCAAATCGAGGGAGAGAAAGGGAGACGAATACCAGGAGATATTCCTACCGGGAAGGATATTTCTCCGCGCTGGTGCGGCCGACTTCCCTTGACCTGCTCCTTACGCCGCCATCTTGGCTGCGGCGCGAGGAGCGGACGCGGTCTCTTTTCCGGTTAATCTCTACCGTTGATATCACTTTCAACGACTGATAAACACGATCCGAAGGGATATCTCGGGGTGACTTGAATTTTCAATGCCAAAACGGGGGGTGGAAGAATCTTTGGAGCGATCGGTGCGCGAATTATGGGCCTCCTCGCTGCGGCTCCTCTTCGGCGTCGGCCGCCATCTTGGAGAACGCCGCGCGCTCGGTCCGCCGCTGTAATTCAGAGAAAAATCGTGAGTAAACTCCCAAGGACCGACGAAATTGGGTCGATTCGGCAGAGAAAATATAGTGAAAAGCCTCGAACATCGGGGGAAATGAGTTTGAGCTCCCTCCCTTAAACTTCCGGGCATAAATAAACCGAGCGAGGGAGTTATTAGGATCCTTCTTTCCAGTCGGCCGATGTCGCGGGGAACTCGATTATGAGGGGAACGTCTTTTCGCCCCCGAGAAGTAGATCAATTACCCCCTCCTACCCCGTTTTTGCACAAAGGAACTTCTAATGAAACTTTGAGTTTCCGGGAGGACGCTGCAGGGGCTGCCGTCTTCCTCGGCCGTTATTAATGTCAAGTTGCGGGCCTCCAACTTGAAACTCGAAGGGAGGGAAACCGGAGGAAGACCCGAAGGAAGGGAGCCGGAGAAAAATCGCAAAATCGAGGCTCTGGTACCGGGGATTAATTACCGTGAAACCGTCGGGATACATCGGGGTACGGGGCTCGATTTTATTTATCGATAACCCCTCGTAGGCGCGGCAATTTAACCTTGTCAATGGCGGGCTAATTTTCAAACTCATCCGCGCAACCCCTCGACAAATTACACTCTGACGATCGTGAATTAATTACGTCATTAGTCTCGCTTTAATCGACCCGATAAGCGGAATTACGGCTCGGTGGTAGCTGCAAAAAGGGGACCCGCGTTTTTCGTAATTGATTCTATTTCGCGGACTAATCACGCCGGAATGTACGTCGGCCCAGGGTTGGGTAAATATAATACGTCATGTAATGTACGTGGTGTTCTACGTGTATACTATAACGTGTATGATACGTAATAGAAAATAAAAAATTCAATTAGAAATTTGATATTATAGAGGGTTAAGTCGAAAGAACGTTGAACCCGAACGGCAAATTAATTAGTTCTTAACAATTTTTACGTGTTTATATGCGTCCTAAAAGACGTTTATATCCTAGCGGATAGGTATATCGCGCACCTGCGGAGTCCGCCATATTGGAAGCGTAAGATTTTTATGAATTTTAACGCAAGCGGCAAATTAATTCATTATTTTGTAAAGATATTAACATGTTTACGTGTGTGCTAAAAGAGGTTTATAATTTAGGAGATAATATACGTCGAAAAGGTCGGGAAAAAAAAAAAACGCGAAATTACCGAACCTCGACGTGGAATCATTCATCCCGAAAAGTTCTCGTTGTTTCCGACAGCTGTGCCGACCACGAGGAAACTTGGAAGGGCTGATAGCAATAAATACCGAGAGCCCCCGAATTGTTTGTGCATCCCCTCGGCCGGACAGGGGAGCCGAGCCGTGAAAGAATTACTGCCCCCTATCTCTCTCGTAGTCGGCCAGGAACCCCTTCTTATCAGGGGACGAAGGGATCTCTCGGGGTGGTCGCGCAGCTTTTGGTCGCCCACGAGTCTCTCCTATTTAGGGGTCCGATAAACCAGGGGAAAAGGAACCAGAGATTAAGGCGATGTGAAAGTGGCTGCGCAGAGGCCTCGTTTATGAAACTCTACTCCGAATGGGGTATCATCGAAATGTTTCAATGTTCATAACGTGAATACGAAGGCCATAAGGGAGGTCCCGGCACCCATGGAATTTCTTTTTCAAAAATTTCCTTATAGATATTTAAATAATTTATTAAAAAATGAAATTTCACGGGTACCAGGATTTTCCTTACAGCCTTCATATTTGCGTTGCAAGGATTGAAATGATTCGGTACACTCGATTTGGGGAAGTTTCATGAACGATCGACCCACTTTGACATCCCCTTAAGGGATGGAAAATGAAGAGAAAGAGAGGTTAAGAAACTGCACCCTCGTCCTCCTCTTCGTCTGGCGATCACCCCCTCGTTATCACTCGCTATCGGCAATGGAAACGGAACTTTGACAAGTGTCGGCCACGAGGCCAACACGCGAAATGTCGTTTTTTAGTCGGAGGGGGCTGATTGGGAAACTTGGAGGAGCGACTCGGGGATGGGGTTGACGTCGCTCGATATCCATCGAAGGGGTGCGCCTCGTAGTTCGGGATTATCTCCTGAATTCGTTCTACCTGTGGAGGATCCTTTGACAACCTGGACTCCTTCTGTGCGATCAAAGGGCCAATTCTGGGGTCGAAAGCAGCAGCCCGATTAACAGGGTTGACCCCATGTCGGCACCTCGGGGGCGGTAATTCGCGTCGGGGCTGCATGCCGTACATAGTGTACCGAGTGCTCGTTCGATCGGCATTGCGACGTGTAATAGTTTTACGGGGAGGTATAAATGCACGCCCCCCGATGCCCAGGTCGATCGACGAAGTCTTCCACGGTGTAGTTGCGGCCTCGGTGCAGTACTTCATCCCCGCGATCCATCCGAGAGGAAGTCCAAGTGAACTCGGTGAACTCGGAGGAAGGGAGGTTCAATTGCGCAGGGCCAACCCAAATTGCGATCGGATAATTTCTTCGTCGCCGGAGATGATTTCACTGCGAGCACTGTACCGAGGGGTGTACACGTGAGCAGTGAAGTGACCTCTGCTACACTTGTCCTCGATATCCTCTTTGCACTCTATAATGCACCAGGAGGCGATTCCGAGTCTTCGGTTCCGGTACCCACCCGGGGTCAAGGGGGGAGAAATTGACGGGAATTTGCCGGCCCCTTTTGATCGATCTTCCTGAAGGCTTTCCCCCCGGAATTCAGTGAAAAGCCGAGGGGGAAGATTACCCTCCGAGAGCGGTCGCGTAAAAAAGTCCCGTTGACACATCGCCGGGTCCTCGGGTCGATCATGGTGCCAGGGCTTTTACGCTGTGGTTTCCGAGGCGTACCGCGGCGGAACACTTTCAAAGGAAAAAGCTAAATCACCCTCGGATTCCCCGCGTACTTTGGATCTCTGCGTCAGGGTACGAGGTTCGAGGGAAGAGACGAGCATCGCAACGGTAACTTTGGATGATAGTTGCAGGATTGGAGGCCCTCTCATCCGACTCGTAAAAAAGTCCCGTCACCGCGAATCCGTTCTCGTGGATGGACAGAAATCCGTAAAAATGTCTTTCCATCGCGGTTTCGTCAACCATTGACTTCAATCCATCCGTTTTTCTCATCCACCCCCTAAAAAACTATCACCGTGAATCCGTTCTGGTGGCTGGGCAAAAATCCGTAAAAAAGTCTTTCCATCGCGTTTTCGTCAACCATTGACTCCAATCCNTTCTTAATTTTCTTCATTTTCTTCATTTTCTTCATTTTCTTCATTTTCTTCATTTTCTTCATTTTCTTCATTTTCTTCATTTTCTTCATTTTCTTCATTTTGATCTATCGAGTCGATTAAATTGAACGTCACTTAGGAGCTCCGAAATCCCGGCTCTCCTCTCCCCAGGGAGATCGATTACCTCGGACTCGAGTTTATCGTCTAGATGCCCGTCGAATTCCATAAATCAAAGTATAAAGGAGAAGAATCGAATTCCCCCGTTCCGAATTCAATGTTTTCCCTTGCGAGACGAATCAGAGGACCGAGGTCGAGAGGGCGGAGAATTCCTGGTAAAGTCTTCGGTGGTTTTTCTTTTTACTCGTCTGTTTTCTTCTCCGTGGCGTCGAGAGGGCGACGGAAAGGCTTGTTTTCTTCTGGTTCCTTTTTTTTTATCGGGGTGCACTTCCTGATTAAATTGGACGTCGGTGGAGGTGCGTACGGCGCCTCCGCTTCGGACGCATTATTCCATTCCGGAGCCGGGACGGTCGTAAAACGCCACGTCGGTATCTTTAATTTCTTCCCGCGGTCCCCATTGTCCCGTGATGGCCTATTCCGCAGCGGGACCGCCGCCGCGGAAAAGTCATTATTTTACGCCTATCGCTCCGAAGAGCGGCGCTGTTTTAAGTAATGCCCGGGGACGCGAGGCGGCTCTTCTCGGGGATCCGCCATTTTGTTTCCCCGCAGGATGAGCCGATAAAAATGGGAGGAATATGCATCCTACTAGTCGTAAAAAAGTGAATCCGCATCCGAGGAGAACCCTCGCCGATACGTATAAAATAAATGCTGGGGGCTGTTGGCTTTTATATCTTCCACTTGTTTAAAATTCACTTTACGGTTGAGAATTGCCGGATCGTCGACTTTAAAGAAACGGATTGTACGCTTTTATCGATATGTCTCTGCCTCGATTTACTCCCTGGAACTTTCACGGGTTAATTAGAAATTAATTTGACGGTGATGTGGAATATGAATTTTTGTGGGAACTTTTTGCCGGGTCCACTTTTATCAATTCGCGGCCGCGTTAAGAATTCAACTCCACCTTGTGAATTCCACTCCACCTTTTTCAATTCGCCACTGTTATCAATTCGCGGCCGCGTTAAGATTTCAACCCCCCTTTTGAATTCCAGTCCACCTTATGAATTCCCATCTTCGCTTTGGAACAGTCGTCGCCCTTTGCCGGAAGTGGGAGGAAAAAAGGGGAGGCCTTGAAATCCGGGGAATCCACGACGAATCCGCTTTGTATTCCGACTGGGTTCCGATAAAAAGATCGGCTTCGCGGCCGGGGCACGTTCGAGTGGATTGGCCTGCATCTTTGAAGAGCGTGACATTTAGATTACGCCGGATTGCCTCGAGGGGAACAAATCGGCCTGCCAAAAATTCCATTTACAGCTCGAACTCCTTCCGCCTTCGCGACTCCTCGGCGCCGCCTTATCACCACTCGAAGTTGGACGTCGCTCCACTTAGAAAGAAATTTCATTTAATTTAAAATTTCATTTAACCAGAAATATTTTCCTAGTCCAAAGGATAATTATTCCACTCGAATGAACTGAAATGATTTGGATGCAAAATTTATTCCGAGTTATGACAGGTCATTTCAGTGAAATAATTATTCTTGGAATTAACCAAATAATTCATTGGTACTGTTCAAAGAAATATTTTTCTTTAGCCAAGGAATTTTTTTTTTCTCAGCGTCGAATTGCATCTTCTTTAAATGGTTTAAATGAAATCATATTCGGATTTTTTTCTCCCCGCAATTTGACGCAGAAATTAGAAATTTGGTTAGTCGAGGAGTCTGTTTAAGTGGAGGAAAAATTCGATCTTTCGATCTCGGGGAAAGAAAAAAAAAAAAGAAAAGGAATCCGAGCGGTAATTAAACGCGAGGAGGCCATTACAAGATCTAAGTCATTTCGCCGCTTAGGTACGTCGTTTCGAGTAAGGTATAAATTGTTGAGCAACTTTACGAAGAAGAGTTCCACCAGGTATGGCCGTGATAAAGTTTAGAAACGTCGGGGAAGTTTCTACAAGTTGGCCTCGTCAGCCTGGCGAACTAATTTCGTTCTTTCACGAACGCCACCCCCAATTAACCCTTGTTTTCTTTTATTTAATTCCATGAGACTCGCAGAGAAACAAATGGTACCAGCCACCCCTTAAAAATCATCATATGTTATTTAACAAATCGATTAATTTCGTGTACCTCGTACTTGTATTTCATTCCGAGTAACGTAAATTGTTCATTATGCCTGACGGAACGGCAAGCCTTGTTTTTATTTGATTTGCCAGTTTGTTGACTTTTACCGAAGTGCCTGCATACATCTACGCGATTGTTTGGTGCATTTTGTTTTTTCCCTTTTCTTATTTCAAGGCAGCTGTACATGGGCACTCGCAGGCACATGTCGGTACTATATAAGAAGAGGTACTTCGATATTTCCCAATTAATGTATTTAGCACTTGCAGACCCTTGGGTGTTCCCTTGGTGTAATTGCACTGTATTTGTTCGAGTAACTGCGACGACGAACTTGACAAACGGGACTATTTATGTCTCGCTAATGATCTCTCGTGCACAATTACCACCATATGTTAGTCTTGGCCTAATTACGTGTACCGACTGGGTCGATTTGGGCACGAAATGGCACTACCTAACCCGCTAATGATTTAATCAAAGAGTGACGCGAGTACGATTAGAGGGGAAAGGAGCACCTTGTTCAATTATCCCCCCGCCATTACTCCAGTTTTATTTTTTATTTTTTTTTTCCCACGACATACGTCGCTTTTTTCCGATCGTTTTATTTTTACAAGGGCCGTTCGAGGTCGCTAAACGGAATTCCCCCGGGTTTACCTAGCTGATAAATAACCGGGAGGTGTTGAATCGAAGAAGGAGGATGTGATTTGTGGAAGGTGTAAATTTCATAAGGGATCGTATCCCGTAAATTTCACTCGGGACTGGCAGTTTCCCTACCGGCGGAAACTATCCGTATTCAAGTTGGGGAGTCTGCGGAATATTGCGGAAAATCTTCGATTCGGCTGATAACCCGCGCTATCGGGATTCATATGTGGAATACATTTGTGCCCATAATTATGAAAGTGGTCTAAGTCAAAATTAAAAAGAAATGAGTTTATCAGTTATTTCACGCCATATTATTTCAAACGAAATTAATTCAATGTAATTTCGAAACAAAAAATATATGACTTAGACCACTTTCATAATTATGGGCACATTTAACGGGCGATCGTTTTCGAGTACCCTCCGGAATTGGAGGCCCTCCGAGTTAGGGTTTCAAAAAATGCAAACGATGTATTGCCAATCGCTGCCATTACTGTCTCGGTTACGTACACGAGGACGTCAATTTTAATATTAAATGAATATAGGAAATCAATCGACACATTGAATGTCCGTTTCTTTCCGTATATCGTGACGGCCAGAAATGCCATTACCGATTTGTATGAATTTCTCGGAGAGATTATTCAATCTCGATGATTTCAAGACGACCTGGAAACGTCAATTGTCGCGCAATTGCGGGAGAGCCGCAATCGCGTTCCGATAGGACCGCAAAAGGGAAACTGGGAAATCCTCGAATGGATCGAATTTACCTATCGATCGTTTTAAGGTGAGGTGAAACCCCCCTCAAATCAGTCGATTCGAGTACAACACTTTTTTTTAAGGGTGTTAGACCAAACTGTCCGAAACTTTGAGACATCATTTAGATAATTTATATTTTTTAAGGAAATTTTTTAACTCAGCCCAGAGCAGAACCAAAATGGCGTCGAGCTCTCATATTTCGATCGAAATACAATTATCAAAGGCTCTGATATGAGAATCGAAAGGGTCAGGACAATTTTACGACAATTTAGAACACTCTGGTAGTCGATAAACTCGCAGTTGAACGGGATAAATGCAAAAAAAGTGTCGTATGCGCTTCTATGCCAAATCGATGGTAATACGAGGTCTCGAAGGGAAAATTTAATTGACCTGAAAATCACAGATGGCGCAGGGGGTCCCTCTGCAGTCAATTAGGGCCTCAGAAGTCACGAATCCAGAGGATTTCTGGAGTTTTACTTCGATTTCTTGATATTTATTGCACGAAAACGACAGGTGGAGTGTGCCATTTGGTACAATACCCAATATAATTCGACACAGCTGTCGATATAAAAACCAACGTCGGCCACGTAGGCATTCAGAAAAATCCTCTTTATCGGCGTCGATCAAGTTCCTCGAGGTGTTTCACTTCACCTTAAACCACTTCCCGGGGAGCGTGGGACGTTTTGTCCGGCGATAAGAGATTCTTATCGCGCCTCCACCTTTTCCGATTCCCTCTAATCGGGCGAGAGTCGGCTTATCGACAAGCTTTCGGAATTGTCGGAAATGACCCGAGGTGAGGTACTCGAGTTTTTGTGCCTATTATCGGGGAATCTCTGTACCACTTCCGGAGAGGTTTCCAGCCTTCCGTGACTTATTGGCGTACCGGAAACGCGTTGGTTGCTTTTGAAGCGGGGACCTTTGAGAGACGCTGACCTCGGCAATAATGAAACGACGTGTTCCGATACACCAGCCAGGTCGTTCAACGACACTTTGCGCACTTATTGTCCCAAGCCAAACGACACGAACCATGCCAGATCGTCTCACCGAGCTTTTTTATGCCCCCGAAGCTCTAACGACTCGCTGAACGATAATGGGTTAACCCTTTAAGCTCTTTCACCGTATGGGCGAGTTTCATCAGGGCGTACAAGCAATATTCGACCAAACGTCGGACCCACTTATGGGTCCATGGCGCCGAAAGGGTTAAAATGACGCGAAAAAGCTTTCCGAGGGATTAATCATTCATGAAACTTTCCCCGTAACTAGGGGCTCCTAATTGTTTAACACTACTACGTGAACACGTGCACTGTTAAAAAGTATTCATAAAATTGATACGCCTTTGGCACGTAAGACAGTGGTAAAATTAAAAATCTCACGTCTCTTAAGTGAATTATTACATATTTATGGTGAACTTGAAAATACATTTCTAACGTTGTAACGTCATATTAGAAGTTTGTGAAATTTTCTCGGGAAATGTTAGAAAATTAGTATGCCAGGTACGAATAAAACATTCGATAAAAGTATTATAAAATTTCAATTTTTTTTTTTTTAACAGGGTAGGTCACTCAGAATTTAATTATTTTACCAAATTTTGGAGAAATTCAACTTCCATGGGTGGAGGGACCTTCTTCAGAGTCTTCGTATTCACGTTGTAAAGTTTGAAACTATTTGGTTCACCCAGATCGGAGAAAAGTGAAGAATTGACCCCTCGGGTGCTGCTTTGACGTCCTCTCAAGGTTTGAAGTTTCCCCACGAGGAAATTGAGGCCCATGAATGAAAAATTCTTCCAAATGTGGGTATGAGAAAATATTGAAGAGACGATTTATGATTTTTTGAAAATTAAAGATGGCTCCGTTTTGTACAGGGGTGTCTCGACGAGACGAAAGAATTAAAGAAAGTACATTCAGTCCCACTTCCAAGAGCTTGTCCCGATAAGACGATCCCTCGGGAGTCCCTCGACGATCGGTCGGCGCAATCATCGAGAGCTTCGAGAATTTGATCCGATCCTATTTTGAGAATGATAGGAGCTCTCCTAGCCCCATTTCCAGATGCGTTGTTTCAATGAAACGATCCCTCGGGAGTTTCCGCGGTGGCCGGCCGGGAACCACCGTCCAGAGATTCGAGGACTCGGCCGAGTCCCACGGGACTCCTAACCAACCTGCCTCGGGTTACCCGGGATCCTATTTTCCGGGGATGATTCGCACCTCCCTCGAGGCCGGCCCGAGGGAGGACGTCGAGAAGATCCCGAGGGAGAGGGCCAGAAATTCCCGGCGGGAGCTTAATCCGCGAAGCCAATTATCCGGTACCCCTCGCGCCCTCCGGATGCAGGATCCAGGATCCAGGATACCTCCCGACTTCCCTCATCGAGTCTCCTCTCGCGCGGTTTATTCCATTCCGATCTTTTTATCCCCCCGGACGATTGGATTCCGGGAGCACTCGCGACCGGGACCAATTAATTTGATTCGAATTGAATTTATCTCCCGCCGAGTTCCGGTCCATCGGAACTATTTCGCGCCCCCGGAGGGTGGAGGGTGCCCCCCGATTTATCCCGACACATGACGGATCGCTTCCCGCAAAAGTCAGTCGTAATCGTTCCTGGCGACGAAGCACCTTGTTCCGGTTCCCCTGGTCAGGATCCGATCCTCCACCCTTACCCCTTTCCAAAAAATCCTCCCTTTCTCCCCCTCTCCTGTACCCAGGATTTATCACTTGCAATCCCCTTCTAAAGCGATCACCTAACATACATTTTTATTTTTAATCCCTGGGTATTGTTGTACTTTAACCGCTTGTATTTATGCATTTGGCGCGAAACTCTACCGGGTTTCAAAATTAATATTTACATATACCCTATGTATTTTATAGATCTATGTATATCCTCTGTAAAGTCTGAGAAGACTTTACAGAAATTTCGTTTCCACCTTCACCCTCCCTCCTCACCGTCTGGAATAGCGCTTCCCTTTCGGCAGGACACCTTAATAAATCTCCGACCCGGACCTACCCCAGGGACACCTGGCCACCTCGCTCCTCTGGCTGTGACGCCCCCGAGACCGCACGGGCAGGTGCTGGCTCATCCGGGCGCGGGCCGATCTACCGCACGGGACGACCGGGACGCGTCCTCGTCCTCTCGGCTCGCGCGACGAGAGAGCACTGCGCGCTCCCTCGAAGCCACCCCCGACGCGGACCGGAACCACCCCCGCCCACCTGCCCGGGGCACACCCCAGCGAGGGGTGCGTTTTCCCTCGGTCGGGCTTCGCTCGAAAGCCGCCCTCGATGGGGTGCCCAGTTTCTTTGCCGACCTCTCCCATGCATTCCGAATTTCCCCGTTGCAGAATTAATCTCGATCACTCATTTTTTGGGGGGTCCATGTAGAATATCGAGGTTCTGAGTATAGAGCTTGTTTGTTGCTCATTTTCAGAATTTTGTGAATTTTTTAAAAGTGAGTCGAACAAGAGCGTCCCCTCGAACGTTTCCGGGTGAGCTTTCCTGGGATTTTTTGGATATTGATTTCTTTTCTTTCTGGGGATTTTTATTGCTCCGATTGCATTCTTTTTAGTTTCATCCACCTTTTCGCCAGATCCGAAACCCTGATCTACCCTAATGTCGCTTTGACATAACTCATAAACCAGGGGTGGTTAGATTCGATCTGTCGCGGGTTTTCCCTCGTCCTGGTTCCACGGTCCCACGTCTGGTCCATCCCCCTAAAATCCATCCTAATAGCTGCTCGTCCTCGGCAGGACACCGACAAAACCAACCCTCTGGTTTTCCTGCGATAGTGGTCTTGTCATGTATGGATGGCCAGGACGGGGCCTCCGAGTACCGACTTCTTTGGCGTGGAATTTCCATATCGTCCCTCGAATATTTTCCACGTCTCACTCTGTCGGCGAGCAGATCCTGCCATCCCTCTCTTAGGTCCCTTTTCGCAAAGGTGAACGTCCACCAGGAGGTCCCGACGACCGAGCCACTTTTTCAGCGTCGAATTTGCACACCCCCGTTTTTCTTCCCCGTCGATCTTCCCCGGGTTGAATAACGTCAAGTCGTTACGCGAACTTGACCCGAGGGTTTCCGTCGTTTCGCCGACGTTCCCGAAATCCCTCGGGAACCGGCCACTTAACGACCGCTCGTTTCTCCACGTGGAGTGCCAAGCCAAAAACGACTTAGCGAGGCCAGAAGAGCAAATCCGACGCGATTTCCGCACCGGTTTTCTTTTAATTTTTTTTTCCCTTTTTTCCCTAGTTTTACCACACCGCTTTTTCCGCGCAATTTCACCCGCCGGAAGCGCGGTTACCCGACTCCCTTATCAATTTTTTTTTATTCCCACGATGCCTTGGTAATTTTCCCGGATTTTCTGGAATTTCTAGGAATTTCTAGGAATTTTCATGGATTTTCATCCCCCTTGCCAGCCGCGATCTAGGTCGGCGAGACGTAGAAATTTCAGTTTCCCGCGATGTTGAAACATTGTATGGTGAGTTTAAGCGGAGGGATTATTTTTTATTTTTTGTATGTAACTTTTGGATAGAAAAATCGTCGCAGGACTCGTTTGAGCAGAGGGACGACCTATTTCGGGGATTTCACCGTTTTACTTGGAAAGCCGCGATACACGGCGGTATTTATTTTCGATTTACCTTGGGATGGAATCTCGCGGGAATCTCGAGGTAGGCTTCCTGGGGAATTCCGGGCTCCTAGGGGTAAATACGGGTAATTTCGGGCGAGTGTACCCTCGCGACTTCGGGGGCAAATTTGGAGGGTAAATTTGGGGAGCAAATCGGCAGGAGTTCCTAGAGTTTAATTGAGGACTCGGTGGGGAGGGTTTTTGTTAATAAGAATGATCCAATTGTGAGGCTCGACGAGCGGTAATGTGCTACGATATCTATACCTCGATTTCCGAAAATTGTGTATCGGCCGACTAGCCTAGAAGTCGCTACTATTTATTGGATTTCTTTCCGATAAGCAAGCCGACTTCTCGATATTCGGGAAGTCTCCTCCTTGGTTTTCGGATTGCGCCAATTTTGAGTTTAATTGAGGACTCGGTGAGGAGGGTTTTTGTTAATAAGAATGATCCAATTGTGAGGCTCGACGAGCGGTAATGTGCTACGATATCTGTACCTCGATTTCCGAAAATGGTGTATCGGCCGACTAGCCTAGAAGTCGCTACTATTTATTGGATTTCTTTCCGATAAGCAAGCCGACTTCTCGATATTCGGGAAGTCTCCTCCTCGGTTCTCGGATTGCGCCAATTTCTCTACGTCTCCTTCGCGACGTGCCAATTTCTCTCTCCCCTTTTTTTGCCTTTAACGACATCTCTGACTCCAAGGTTCCGAAGGGACGGAGATTCCCGGAGTTTGCGAACGGCGAATTTCATGAAATCCTCCTCGACGAGGTCTTCGAAAAGTCGAGGTGTGAAGTTCCCTTCCGGTGGAGTTCGGTCCTCCTCTACTCGTCCTAAAGTTCGGATATAGTCGCGGGATTTTTCGTCGATCTGCAAAAATCTTTTTGCTTTTTCAAATTTTCCCTGCCTTTGGAAAAGCGTCCCCGGTGGAGGGGCGGTCTCGTTTCACCTGAAACTACGAAATTTCCGGGCCGCCTGGCCGAATTGTCTCCGGAGATGAAAGAGCACGTGGGTTGGGGCTCTCTCGGGGGTGTTTTCGCAGTTTCTCAAAGAAGATCTAATTCGTTTCCCCGGCCTCGGCAGGTCCTCCGGGAAAGCGAGCAGGTGTTCCCTCGGGAGAGACGTCCCTCTCTCTTCCCCTGACGTCGGTTTATCACGATAACGCGAGATATCAGTCGCGCTTTAAGCGCTCCTAAATACGGAAGCTGTATTTCATCGTTTTATCTTATTATTGAAAAATTGAGGGATTTTCATGAGCGGGCTGAAATATAGGTATTACATTTTTTCGTTATTCCGTATTATCATTACATGCTGCATAAGCGCTCCAAAATACGGAAACTGTATTTCATCGTTTTATCTTATTATTGAAAAATTGAGGGATTTTCATGAGCGGGCTGAAATATAGGTATTACATTTTTCCGTTATTCCGTATTATCATTACATGCTGAACAAGCGCTCCAAAATACGGAAGCTGTATTTCATAATTTTATCTTATTGAAAAATTGTGAAATATAGGTATTACATTTTTTCGTTATTCCGTATTATCATTACATGCTGAACAAGCGCTCCAAAATACGGAAGCTGTATTTCATAATTTTATTTTATTGAAAAATTGAGCGATTTTCATGAGCGGCTTGAAATATAGGAAAATGTTGGCATTACATTTTTTCGTTATACCGTATTTTCATTACATGCTTTTATCTCGTAATCGATGACAGACCCAGAAATTACGGTGTTCTCTCGATACTCGTCCCTGAGGAAGATATATCGTATCGGACGGAAGATCGAATCAGGATGTACCGACCCTGCCAATCGGAGGCACCCCTCTCGTACGTTTTACGAGCTTTCCGGGACTCTCGCAGTTCCTGGATGTTCCCACCGATCCGGGATTTCGACCTCGGTTCGGAATTTCTCGGGTCAATCCGCTACGAAACACTCCCGACCTCGGATGTCTCTTATCACCGTGACGAAGTATCATCGAGATGACCCCGAAAACACCGATTCTCCTGGAAAATCAGGACTGGTCTCCTGCTTCGCAAAAGTCGAGTCCGATTTCGCTTTTCATCGTATTTAATCTTTTTCATCGTTACCTCAGGCTTGCAATTAGTGATTATGAAAATCGAAAGAAAAATACCAGAGAAATTAGAACCCGGCTTCGAGTAAGATTTCACGTTAACAAGTGATATGAAAGGGTCATTCTGGCAAATTGCAGGATATTTCAAGAGACTTATTGCGACTAATAGTCGTAATGCACCTTTACCACGGTTTGATTAGGCGAATCTACCCGGGGCTAATTTTCTTTTTACGGCATCACCTTTGGAGACGCGCGAGACTATCAATTATGCCCAGAATTAGGTGGCGGGTACAGAGAGAGAGTGCGTTCTGCTCTGTACAGCTTTCGCTGTACTTTGAATTTGCGGAAAATCCCGTCAGAGGCAGATTTACCTGGAAGGTGAAATTTTACGTGACGAGGGACACCGCCGTCCATTGGGCCCGAGAACGCGCCATTTCGGACGAATTATTTTATGCAAACCTCGCCAAGAGACGACCTCGAGAGGGACCTGAAAATGGCGCGGTGTTTTCATAATGAATTTTTTCCTCCTTTCATTTTCATTCTTGACGCTTCCCTTAATTCGACGTCAAAGGAAGACCTCCGAAATTGCGATTAGGAAATCGGAAATCTCCCTGCATTTACTTTATTCGGGAATAATCAAATGGGCGTTTCAATATTTTTTTTATTTTTTAGAATTTTTTACCCAACTCGATCAACTTGTTCTAGGAAAGTAATTCGAGAATTAGAGGGACTGGTACTTGGCAGGGAAGTTTCCCGCAAAAAGTTAAATGGGAAGTCCTAAAGAGCAATCAAATGGGCGTTTCAATTTTCTTTTCTTCTTTTTTTCCCAGGAATTTTTTAGACTTCTTCTAGGAGAGTAATTCGAGAATTAGAGGGGCTGGTATTTGGCAGGGAAGTTTTCCGCAAAAAGTTAAATGGGAAGTCCTAAAGATTTTTTCTTCCTCTCTTCTTGGGCGCGAATACCATGAATGCAATTTAACTTGGGGCAAATGAAATTTCGGAAAAGCGGCATCCGACTCGCTGATTCCGAGTTAAGGGACACCTAATTTCGCGACGTCCGTCTCCCTTCCTACATAGGAGACGGAGGCGTCGAATGCGCTTCTCGACTTTGAACGCTAGTGGGAACGACGATCCATGGAATTCGATAAAAGGCTCTCAAAGAAGTCCCGAAAGCTTCCCCGGGGCAATATCAGCACCTTCCGAATCTACTGGGAAGCCCATTTGCATCGGCGACAGCGTGGAGAATTCCTCGCCCGGTTGCGAGGAACTGTAATGAACCAGTCGAATTTTAATCTCTCGCCCGAGGCGTCTCCGAATTTCCTAAAGGGCGTGTTTATCACGGGGAAAGACGTGGCTCGACATCCGGGGATCGATGGAAAATTCGGAAAATTGGGTATACAACGTCTCCCACTCGGGGCTGCTCTTAATTAGACGGGGTGACGTTTAATGCGCTTTCTGGGTCATTTAAGGCGGTCGCACTCGCGACGGTCCGGAGAATCTTGAGTTTTGTCGTGGAAAGTAATCTCTAATGAGCCGGCTGAATTTTCACTCCTTTTCCGGACACGCAGAAGCGGGGAATTACCGCGGGAAATGGACGTAGCTAACGACATGCCACGGAAATTAAATGCGGGATCTCGCGGTGTGCGCGGAATTTTCGGCGGGATTTAAATGCCCGTCAGAAATGAACCCAGGGGATGCTTCAAAGAGACTCGACCGACTTGATTTTCCTATCTCTCCAAGAGGGTCCCCTGAAGCAAGTTAAATTACCCAGGGAATAATCAGCTCCCTGTAGATTTTAAATATTTAAATTTTCACTGCCCCGCCCTCTTCTTCTTGTCGTCTCTCCGGCCTTTTTCTCGCATTCCACTCCGGAAAGAAGAGATAATTACCGGATAATTTCCTGTTCCGCCATTCCCTGTCCCGCCCTCCCTAGGGAGGGTCGAATTGACGCTGAATTAATTCAATCTAATTATTCCCTTTGCACTTAGGGCGACAGTTGCACGCGAACTATGTGTTTCCAACCTGGAAATCCGGTGGGTTTGGCCATCGGAAATTCAAAACTCCGATTTATAGTATTCTTCCCCCCCGAAGCGATTCATTTCACATTTTGCTACTATCTGAGCAGGGTTTGTTAAATATTTAGGGATGGAGTTTTTTCTTTTTCTTTCTTTCTTTCGGGTGAAATTTAATTATCGGTCATTTCGGTCATTTTCTTCGTCACTGGCGTTTCGGAAATTCGGCTCCTCTTTCTTCTCCTCTCTCTTGGTCCATCGATCAGATCGCGTTTCAAGCTCTCCTCGTTCTCGCTGTCATTATCCCTGTGGTCTAAAAGATGGATGAATGCGATGAAAAGGCCTCTGGTAGTTAGAGCAGAAAAGACCTCCCTTCGACGGCAGGCCATTCCAGTTTCTTCCCCCTCGAAATCGTGTCCTCCACCCTCGTTAACCCTTTCAGAGCTGGCCGGGCTTTTCACCTCCGCTCGACCTCTCGAAAAGAACCGGCGGAGGTGTTAATTCGTGATAAAATGAAATAAGGGTGCAGAAAAACTCGACGTCTCCTGGCACCCCCTTCCTAGGGGGTGAAAGAGTGTTTTCTCGTGATTGCGCGTAAATGAAAATGAAAAGAAAGAAAAGAAAAGAAAAGGAGTTCACGGAGTAAGACTTTGGCGTTCGAGGCCCGGGTTCGCGCCCACCCTCCTCCACATTTTTTTTTCCTCTTACTTTTTTCATTTTTCATCAAATTTGGAAAATTCACTGGACCTGGGATTGCGGAAATGGAATTTTCCGGACAATTTTGTGTATCGGAGGGGAATACTTCCAAGGGAATTCCTCGAGTTTCTTCCGGGAAGAAAGTTCGATCTTCGATTTCTTGTCCCTCGAAAGTCCAGGACGCCGATCGGGGAAGCTTTGGGAGCCTCGAGGACGGAATTTCTCGGGGAAATTCTCGGGGCGCAATTCCGTTCTTCGAGGGGAGACCGAGTTGGGGAAATCGACGAGGTGTCGATGTTTTCCACCTCTTGGAGCAATGGGGGAGCGGACTTTAAAGTCAATTTAGGATCCCTGGATATATCTGGACGAGGCTCGGGGTTCACCTGGATTTACGTGGAACTCGCGCAGGAAATTCGTTTTGGAAATATTCCAGTGTCTCGCGGCCTCCGAGAGAAAATTCCTTTTCGAGACTTCCGGGCTGAAATTTCAGAACCTCGTGAAACCTAAATCCTAGAACGGCGAGGGAGAGACTATCCTTGATCGAGGACGTGCCCCCCCTTGGCTGGCCTTTTCCTTTTTCTGGGCAAAAATGGGGAAGAGAGAGAGAGGGAGATGGAATTTCTTCCTGCTCCTTTCGGCTGACCCTATGTCCGCTCGTTCCTATTTACGGCCCATCCGGAACGGGAAAAGCGAAACGGATGTTCCTTTTATCCCGGAATCTAATCGTAAGGGGGGAAAGGTTACGACTAATCGATCCTCAAGGGATAGACTCGCAATGATGTTCAGCTTTTTCCGGCAAAGAGGAAGAACGTTGATTTTCCGGGATTTTTTTCGAGAAGAGTGAGAAATTAATTGGGAAATTCATTTATATCGCGAAATTTCATCGCAAGGGATGCATAAGTTACGGCTAATCGATGTTTTCCTTGTTCTTTTTTATTTTAATTAATTATTTGCTCGTCTCCCGAAAATGCCAAGATGGCGTCGCCGTTCTTCCAAAGGAAGGGCGCGTTTCGTATCGCCGTGGACGTTTTCGTAAACCGAGTACTCTCTCGGAGGATTAATTTTTCAAAGGGGAAAGAGTGACGTCGCGTATGAAAAGCTGAGCCGCGGGTTTTTCCCCCTTTCCTTTTTGGTAGATTTAAAACCCCAGGGTGGATTTTCCGCGCGATGGAGGAAACCCACGCGAAGGATCCGTTTCAATCTGGGACGAAGAATTTTTTCGCCCCCCCTCCAGGAGGATCCACTTCCCTATTCGCGGGGGAAACGTGCCTGGAATACGCGAAAAACCGACCCGTCTGAAGCAATTTTCCTAAAAAGGCCGCGCCCGCCTCTTCTTCCCCATAATCGGTCGAGGGAGAAAGGCCGCGGAAAAAGTGGCAAGAAAAACGGGGAAATATCCCCAGCAAGGACGAATCCTGCGAGCTGCTCTATTTTCGCTACTTTCAACCCCCCCTCGACCTTCTAAGCCCTCGAACTGCACGAGGGAGCCCACCTTTTCCTCCATTTCCTCACCTTTTGGAACCTCCACCCTCGCAGGAAATCGAAACTCCTTGCGGGATGTATTTCGGGTCATACCTCGTTACACATAATTTCCGGTACCCAGAGAAGCTACTTTGAAATTAATTATCCAAATCTCGACGGCATTTCTTTTTTTTTTTCCCCCTTTTTATCTCCCCGACTGGCGGGCCATCCTTTCGGGCTTAAGTTAAGGAAACGAGAAAAATGCTGAATTTCTGCGAAATTCCGGCATTTGATTTAACGCGGGTCAGGGGTCACGAGGAGGCTTCCGGGTTGAAAGAAAATTCGTGGCCGGCCTCGCGGAGAATTTATTTCGAATTCCCACGCGATCCTCCTTTGCAGTACATCAAGGCTTCAATTCGGCTCTTTGGAGCCGAGGGTGATCCTGTCGAGGGTGGACCTAACGTGGTGCCATTTTATTACGAATTTTATATATCCGGAGAATTTCGACCGAGTCGACCCCACGTAGAGTCTGGACATAACGTGATAAGGGATCCTCCAGGGAAAGGATTTAATAGAAAAAGAACTGACTTTTTCGGAGTACACGTGTTTTCGCCCGTAAGAAGATGAGCTTGCGAGTTCCTTTCCAAGGAAGGATAATTAAGATCCTTTTTAGAGAGGGATCTAACGATCGGATGTCAGTCCGAGAGCGTTCTAAAAATCGTTCGTCTTGAGATAAGAGGTTGTCAATTTTTTTTTTCCCCCTACATTCGAAGGGGAAATTTATATAAATCCTGGTGTAAATCCTCACATCGAATTTCCGAATCTTGAGAGAGCTGGTATATTTCATTTTTAATCGTTGTATTTATTTAAGGGGAGGATCCTGATGTTTTGCCAAGTGACTCGTGTTACACTTTGTGGAGCCATCGCTTCAGTTGGGAAGAAATTGCGAAGAAGCGCAGGAGAGGATTGTCTTTCCGTGCCTATCAGCTGACTTTGAGATATAAAGCTCTTGACACCGAGCCATCGAGAAGTCCGGCCGGTTAAAATCCAATTTCCCTCGGGAAAGTTAATATTGGTTTCCTCGATGGGAGCTGCGAATATGAGCTTTCAATTTTCCACTTCCGGAAAGGATGATGTCCTCCCGCGATATCGGCCAAAAATTGCTCGCCCAATGGGACGTCTTTGATATCAGACTTCCCGAATCCGAGAATTCCGGCAATTATTCCTAGATTTCAGCCTTTCGACATTATCGCCAGGTCGTTCGATTGCCTCGACGGGTTATCAGAGCCTTTCGAACAGAAATCAACTTCCCACTTACCGAATCTCGGCCCCGCAAAAAATCTCTACTTTTTAGTACTTAAACAATTTTCCCAGCGAAATCTCTGGTCACGAGTAATTAATAAAGGTTCATTATAAACATCCCACCCTCAGGTGGGGGCCCACTCATTTTTTTTTTTTATATTGCATTTCTGCAGACGGACTACAATCGGCACTTGGAGCAGTTAATGGAACGTGTGGAGAAGCTCCTTATCGGCAGTCTGCGAGAAAGGGTTACTCAGGATGGTCTTCAGGACTTGATCGACTACCACGGCTTGCTCGAGAAAGTCCGACATCTCTCCCACGGTGAGGACAATTCCCGGATTTGAGTGCATTCAAGATTTTTTTAATCTATGTATCTTTAATTTTTTGCTCGCCTAATTTTAGACGCGAGCGACTCGAAGGCCACCTCAGCCGAGACCGATTTTTTCCTCCGCAAGGCTCAGGAATTGTCGAAACTGGTGTCGGCCATGGAAATCCTGGAACCGTCCCAGGGCTTGCAGCTGAGGGAAATCTCTGAAAAGTTGCGGGAATTATCGTCCTTTGTCGAGGAGGACAAATGCTTGAATGCCGGAGGAAAATTCGAGTGGGTGGACAGCATCCTTGTGAAGGTAGGTCAATGTGCCAGGAATGTCGTGGCAGCTTCTTGGACTTCTTCATCCCAGGAATCGATTTGCAGTGTCTGCGTGAAGGGTCCTGGCTCCTGGTGGACCAAGTCAATCTCTGTAGTCCGGCTGTCCTGGACAGGCTGAATGGCTTGTTGGAGCCTGGAGGAGTATTGGCCATCGGCGAAAGAGGAGTCGATGCCGATGGAAACGTCGTCACCATCGAGCCCCATCGGGACTTCCGTCTCTTCCTCACCATGGATCCTAAATACGGGGAGATATCAAGGTAGAGTGACTCCACGTGAACGTTAACAGCATCAGTGTTTCTTACTCCAACATTTGCCTCGCAATCTATATTTTATTTTAATCCGAACGGTAAGGAGAAGCGTCGATTATGGACAATTGATTGGATAAGTAATCCTACCGCTGTTTCCGATTTTCCAGGGCCATGAGGAACAGAGGGGTGGAGGTCTTCATGCTGGACCAGGGGAACCCCATAGACCTGAAGTCGCTGCTCTTCAACTCGGGCTTAACAGCCTGCAACCACCAGGAGGTCCTCTTGAAGGTACAGGACGTGGTTTCCAGGGAAGTTTCGGCCACTTGGAAACTCGGTACAACCCAATTATTGCACGCCGCATTTCTGGTTACTCAACAAGTACGCCGAGGATTCCCGGCGAAGCGGGCCGTTAAATCCGCTTGCGTGGACGTCTACGTGAAAGCCGGATCGATTCAGCATCAGCAGGCAAAAAGCCGGCTGATTTCGCGGATAACCGAGGTGGTCGACTCCGAGGATTTTTCGGAGGATTCGAAACCACCTCTGGACTTTGAATCCGCCACCTTAAGCGTCTTCGACCTGAAGACCAACTCCACGTTGGCGCGGATAAGACAACAAGGCGTGCTGATAAAGGCGATCATCGACAATCAGTCCGCTCTTTTGAAGCACCTAGGAACCTCTCAGCCATCCGAGGCCACGACGGAATTTCTAAACGCACTTTTCGATCTGCCCGATAACGATAAGCGGCGATTAGTTGGCAAGTTTTCCCAGATTTTCCCGCATCTGATGCTGGGCTTCTACGAGCAGTCCTCGGAAGAGGACCTGGAGATCCGATATAAATGGCTGTCCAGGATGTTAACGGACGCCGATGCCAGCTTCTTCAAGGCTCCCAGGGATAAGAGCACCTTGCTGGCCAATGAAGTGGCCAGGTTTCGTTTTCGATTCGCTGATAAGTCTCTTCCTTTTGATCCCGTGGAGCTGCCGAATGCTGCGAGAAGCGTCATTCGTTCTGAGAGGGTCGATGATTCTAATAGATTAGCGTTGTTGCTGTATCTAAGGCTCTCCCATGTCAGTACCGAGGTCATGATGCAGGAACTGCAAGTTACGAAACATGAGAAGGTCATGTCTGTCCTGCAGTACTCGAATGCCGTGTACTACAGTGAGTACCTGTTCATTGTTACCGGGATTTATTCTGGGCGCGGTAGGATGATAACGGACTGATTATTAAATCATTTTTCTACAGACAAGTTGACGCCAGTCTTGAAGAGTCAGCCGCTGATAACAAACTTCGTCACGTTCTGCACCCTCGTAGAGAAGTGCGTCGACCATGTCCTGAGGAACAACGCCCTGGCTGTGGATTTCGAGAATTATGCAGATCTTCGAAGGAACCTGAAGTGGTGCGACAGGTTCTACATCCTCGGCGAGTTAACTCTCATAGATAAGATAAACAAGTCGAAGAACATTAACAACAACGTGGAGGAGGTCGCTCTACTCCTCAGAGTGCACTACAAGTGGCTCGTCAAGTTCCTGAAGAAGTGGCTGGCAAGGTGCGGCGAAGCTCCTCTGCACCCGAAATCCGAGGACGAGGTTGGGAAGTTAATTTCAACCATCGAGAACTTCAACGAGGAATTGGCGCTGAGGCGTGATCCTTTTAGGAAGATCTCGAAGAGCATCAAGAAGCACCTTCATCTGCCTCTGCCGTACTCTTCGGAGTCGATTGTAACTGCATATCCTTCTCTTAAAAAATTGTCCAATGCATTCTCCACGCACGAAGTTCAAACCGATAAGTTGAAATGGTCTCTGAGAATGTTGCTACTGCAAGAGAAAAATGTTAAAAAAGGAAGGGCAGAGTTAATAGACATTTGGAAGGAGATCTACTTGACCAGGTCCTTAGAGGAGGCGTCTTTATCAAAAATGGCAGAAATCGAGCAGATCAGCGCGAATGGCGGGTTGAACCTGAGAACCTCGTCCGAGATTTCTGACTTCATCGAGAGGACTTCCGTAGTTGATAACAAAGAGATTCCCGAAATCATTTCTAAAGTTCAGCTCTGGCCTGTGCAAGAGTACATGTTCTTGCTGTTCGCCAACGCCATCTGCGGGACTGTTTTCGAATTATCCGGGAGGAGTTCGATCTTGAGTGACGCACCTCGTCTTTTGTCGAGATTCTCCGAAATCCCAAGTATCCCAGGAAACTTGTTGGCGGTCTTAGGTGGGGCCATTGAGAAGGGAATCGAGGAACTTGAAGAGAGGAATCGATTATTGCCAGAACTGTTCGTTTTCCTGGACCGTCTCAATCAGAACTCGTCAGCCATCAAAGATTTTACGAGGGTTTTACACTGGCGAGGTCCTGAAGAGGACGCCGAAGAGGATGCCGAAGAGGAGACGCGGGGGCAGCCCGTTAATGGACCCGTCCTTGTCGGTTTAACTGCGGAATTGATTCTGAACAAGTCTCCAAATAAGCTGGGGGAATCGATCCTTGCTACCGCGACCCTGGGCACGTACAGAGCCAGGATGAACCAGTTGAAAACCTTGAACGATACATTATGGATGAACGCTGCTTCGCTGAACTCGAGGCATTACAAGTACGCCTCGAGTGACTTAGAGATGCTGAAGTCATCCCTGCACTTGTTCCTTTCCGCGGTCCTGAAAATGGAGGCCGAGTGCGACTTGGAAAGGATATTTAGCACAGAGGCAGGGACTACAATCAAAGCTGATGACGTTGGCTCGGATTACTACGTCAAGAGTTATCGCGAGCCTCTTCAGGATCTGCGCAGTTTAGCAGAGACATTAAGAGACGCACAGGACCCGGACGACGTGATCCTGGAAAGAAGCAAAGCCTGGTCATTGTTGGGATACCTGAACGCTTTTCTTTTTGGGAACCTGGGCTTCATCGACCCGGTGCACAAAGTTAGGCTCAAGCTCCAATATGCCGAGGAGGACATCATGGATCACAGATGCGGTTTATACGTAGCTCTTCTACGGTCCAGGATAGTAGGAGATGACCAGGGAAACAATCTCCATCCTAGGGCTCTGCAGATGGAGAAGGACCTGGAGGAGCTGATGGCCAGGAAGGAGGACTTGAAGAGCCTGAAAGCAATCCGACCTCCTACCTTGGAATTCATAGCCTTGTCCAAAGAGGTTGCCAACTTCAGGTACTCCTTAGGAGAAGTGGAGATCGTCCGGAAACATATCGAGCGACTATCTGGCACGGTCAGGAACCTCAGGATTCGATTTATCACCGGCAATGTAAATTCCGCCATTGAGGCTATACGAAAAACCGAAATGTGGAGAGAGTCCTTGAGGAGGTTCTCTATTCAGGTCGAGAATAAATACCTCCCAGGGTATCCGGACATCGTGCTGCCCCTGACGGCTGCAGTTGCTCAGCTAACTCACGGGGCGAATTTGTTAATAGACGAGTGCAAGAAACTGATAACCATGTCGAAGACTGGACTAGATCCCGAAGAAGTGGAGGCCATCATGAGTTCCTTGGTAGGATTTCCTAGACAACTCACCTCGCTGGCCCTGTTCGAGGTCTGCACCTCCGAAACGACCAAAGAGCTGATCGACAATACCTTGAAGTCTACGAGCATTTTCCTCTCTCTTCAGGAACAGTTCCGAGTCATGAAGTCGGGCTTGTCCGAGCTGTACAATTACGTGGTGTCGAAGAGAACATTGTCCAAGAGTCTGTGGGCAGACTTAAACGCCTTGCTGCAGCAAGTGGTCCTCATCTGGAAGCAACAAGAAAAAGAAGAGGAGACGCTCGCCGCGGAAAAGGAGAGCTTGTACAAAAACAAAGCTCGGGTCAGGGGAGAAGAACTAACGGAAGAGGAGGAAATGAAGTCGGAGTTGCGTCGTCTGTTCCCGACTTATCGAGACGTGGACTTCTCGGACATCGAGCGTGGAAACGAGAATTCCTTGGAGAGGGTCGAATCCTCAGCGGACCCTGAAGAGCGGTACGGAGGACTCATCACTGACGAGGACGTCCTGGAAGTACAGAGAATGCATTCCGACATCGTCAAGGGCTTCACCTCTTCGGCATGGTTGAAGAAATCTCCCGATCTTGGCACGCCGGATTATGTCGAGCCATTAATCCAGAGATACAGAACCTTCGGCCTCCTGCTGGAGACTTTAATGCCCGGCTTCGACTGCGAGTTCTCCTCGAAGTTGCACACGAGTTTGAATTTTTTAACCACCCTGACGGCGAGAGCGAGCGATGGTAAAAATGCTTCTTCAGGGCTTAGTGCTGCGAAGAAGTCCTACGATTTTTACAAAGACAGTAACGTGGAGGAGACGAAGCAGTGCCTACCACTGCTGGAAGGCATCTTGGAGAGGACCCTGAAGTTCCTCCACGAGTGGCCCGAACATCCGACCTTGAGGTCCATTCGCGATATCGTCCACAGGACCTTCGGCTTCTCCGTCACTTCCTCGGTCTTCAGGTTCCTCACAGGACTCGAGCTCCTTTTAACCAAGATGAAGGAGTGGGAAGAAAACGCTCACAGTGGAGTCAGCTTGTCCGAGTACACCTTGCTTCTGACCCAGCAGATCGTCTCTTGGCGGAAACTGGAGTTAGACTGCTGGAAAAGCTGCCTCGAAGAGGCTCAACGAAGATTGCGGGACAGAACTTCGAAGTGGTGGTTCTTCCTCTACGCGTTGATCGAGGGTTACGTCAACGGAGGGTTACCCGAAGACGAAGATTCTGAGAAGGAACCGTCATCCCAGGGCAAGAATGATCCCATCTCGAAGAAGACCTTCGTAGAGTCCCTGGATCGCTTCATGGGCGAGTCTTCCCTCGTAGAATTCGAAGCAAGGCTTGACTTACTTCTGACCTTCCATTGTCACGTCTATTACATGAATCCCAGTCGCAACAAGGACGAGGTCCTGGCCATCCTGTGGAACATTTATAACTATTACGGCCAGTTCTGTGCCGAGGTGAGGAAGAAGATCGAGATTTTGAAGACGCCCATTGAGAAGAAGCTGAAGGACTTCGTGAAGATAGCTCGATGGAACGACATCAGCTACTGGGCGGTGAAGGAGACCGTGGAGAAGACTCACAGGACTCTGCACAAATTCGTCAAGGAATTCGAAACGGGTCTGAAGGAAAGCGTCTCGCCTTGCTTGCAGGTGAAGCCCTCGTCGACCTCTTCCGGGACCTCGAAGGGCATCTGGGATCAGCCTGAGAAATTCCACTCGATAAATCCGGCCGACTTCGTCGCGGCACTCCCAGGGAAAATGAACGAAGACGTCCTAGTAACTGCTAAACGTTTGTCCAGGACCGGGAACCTGTTTGTCAAGGCCCGTCGTTACTGTAAAGAGAGCATTCTCATGTCCTCCTACCCGAGTTTGAGGACAGACGTGGAGCAGCTTGCCGAGGAATTCCTGGAGCGGAGCACCAGGCTGAAGAACCTGGAGGTGGACAGGACCCTACCGAAGGAGAAGCAGAAGTCCCACGCCAGGAGCATCCTCCAGCAGAAGAAGATGGCCCTCTCCGACTACTTCAAGACCTTGTCGTCCCTCGGAGTGTCCCACCGTGTCGGAACTCTGTCCTGGAGGAACAAGCAGGACGAGGTCCTGGACCTGATGGTCCCGCCTCTGCATCTCCCAGCAGCTCTGCAAGAGATAAGCCTGATAAAAGCTGACGCTCAAATGCTGTCCCAGTGGGAAGGCTGCGACCGGTACTACTACAATAGCCTTGTTAAACTAAACGCACTGAACGTTAACTTGCTGGGTACCAAGACGGATTTAGGAGCCCAGAATCTGGAACGCTGCAGAGGCTTCTCTTCGCACTTGATGCTCATGGCGAATGGACAGAAAAGAGCAATAGTAGAGGCGCTGGATTCGTTTGTCGCCCTCAGGCGGCAGTTGTCCAATTTATCCAGCATCGACGGGTCCAATTCCGACCTTCCAGGCCAGAAGAGTCTGAATAGATGCGCTGGACATTTAAAGCTGCTGTTGGTCACTCTTCAAGGTGGTCTGGACCAGTTGAAGCTGTACCTGGAAGCATGCCCGGAGAACAATCCCTTCAGTGCCGAAGAGGAAACAATCGTCCTCGATAAGGAGGGACCTAAGATGGTCTTCGCCAAAAGGGACGATCCTGTTTGGCTAAATGCCAAGAAATTGGTGGCAGACTCCCTGAATCTCCTGTTGGACCTCGCGAAACGATTCGAATCGCTGATTCCAAAGGTGGAGGATCACGAGGAAACCAACTTAGGTGGGAGCAGTGTTTTCCTTTTCACCTCGTTGCAGTTCAAGTTCCTGGCGAAGAGCTTCGAGACTGTCGATAAAGTTAGGGGAGCCATTCTTAATCTTGCTGAGATGTTTAGTGGCGACGATGAGTCTCATCATCCGATCGCTCGTCATATTACCTGGCTGGAAAGTGAAGCTAAAAGAGGAATCGACGAATTTCGGAACCTGGAAGCTCAGGGTCAATCGGAAGAGAATTTGTCCGACGAAGCTATCACTTATTTCGAAGGCGTTCTGGAGTCTCTTATCAGCTCTATTCTTCTGGTCATTCAGAAGAAGTATAAGGAGAATCTGACGTATAACGAAGAGCTACCAGCTGAAGAGGAAAGCGCGGAAAACAATAACGGAGACCTTGAAGAAGCAGCCGATGAGCTTGAGCAAAACAAGCTGAAGGAGAAACTGATTGAACACCTCGAAGCGGACATTAAAGAATTAAATTTGAAATCCGTACATCGACATTTAAACCACATTCTGTCGATTTTGTGTAATCTTCCATCTGAACATTCGACTCACTGCGGCAGGTAATTGTTGGCTAATCGTTAATTATTGTGTTTTTTTTTTAATTACTTATTCATTGTTCCTTCTTTGCAGATTACTGAAAAGATGTCTGCCATTGTTGGAGCAGTATCTTCTTTTCTCCCAGTTCTACCTGAACGAGCAAGTGGCGTCGTTCAGAGTAACTTGCAAACTCCTGTACTTGCAGTTGAACGTTTTTCTAGATCTAGCAACAAATGGCTTCTGTGTGCCAAGAGACCTTGACATGGAAGAAGATAATGGGGAAGGAACGGAAAGCGTAGACAGAGGAGGAATGGGTCTTGGGGAGGGGGAGGGTCAGAAAGATGTTTCGGACAGAATAGAAACTGAGGATCAATTGGACGACGCAAGGCGAGCTGATGAGGAAACGGAAGAAGTGGAGGACAAAGACTGCAAGGAAGAAGAAAAGGGTATAGACATGTCGGAGAACTTCGACAGTAAATTGCAGGACCTTGAGAAAGAAGGTGACGAGGGCGATGGTGAGGAGGAAGATGAAGAAATGGACAAAGAGATAGGAGAGACGGAGGAAGGCGCCGATAAACTGGACGAAGAAATCTGGGGTGATGATAACGAGGAGGAGGAAGAGAAAGAAGCCGATGATAAGCAAGAGGAACGGGGGAAGGGCGAAGAGATCGGTCAGGAAATGGGGGCAAAGGATGAAGACGAGGCTGAGGGTTCAGACCCTGGGGAAGATCGGGAGAGAAAGGAGGAGAAGAAGAAGGATATCAATGAGTTTGAAGAACCCGAGGTTGACGATGATCAGATCGATCCTTATCACGGAAACCAGCAACCGGAACCGGAACCGGAAGTGCTGGATCTGCCGGAAGACATGAATTTGGATGGCGAAGAAGGGAAGGATAATGACGGCCCTGAAGAAGAGAATCCTTTCGACATAGACCAGATGAAGGAAGATCAGTCGCCACCGGAAAAGGATGCCGAAGAACCAAAGGTGGATGAGGAGAAAAAGGACCCTGAAAACGTGGACGACTCGAGCGATGAAGAAGATGACGCTAAATTGGATCCGGATCAAGCAAGCAAGGAAGAGAAGGAAGAAGACGCGAATGAGAGCGAAAGAGATGCTCACAAACAGGGAACGGAAAAGGGGACTGAAGAAGAAGAGAAGGAAGACGAGGATGGCGATGCCGAAGAAGAGGCGACTCCTAGTTCAGACGCTGCCAGTAAAGCAACGGATGCTGCGGAACAGATCGATGACAAGCAAAGTGGAAGTCGGGATAAGGTGGCTCAGCAATCGAGGGATAAAGACCAAGAAGAAGCAGCTGAAGAGAACGGCGAAGGGAATAATGAAGATAAAGGAGTTGGGCAGTCCCAGTCGGAGAATAATGAAAGTGGACATGTAGGAAATTCTGCCCAGGAAAGTCGGCCCTCTTCGTTGAGGGAACACGAAGACCACCCTGCAGAGAAGAGGAGGAAACCCGGAGAGAGCGACGAGAACCGTAGTTTAGTGGATAAATTCGAACCTGACAAGAAAAAGCTGAAAACCATCCACTCAGCGGAAAAAAGAGCTGAGAATAAGGGGGAAGAATTGTCGGAAGAAGAGAAGCATATTACGGACACGGTTCAACATGTTAAAAAGACGGAGAAATTCGATGACCTTGCATTGGATGCAGCTACGGAAGACCAAGTCAAACAGCAGGCTTCCAATTTAGAGGAGAAACAAGACGAAGAGAAAGAAGACGAACCCATGGACGTAGACGTGCACGAAGACGAGGAAATCGAAGTCGATGATGCTACTGAAAAGCAAGGTGCGGAAAAGGTGCCCGATGGTAGTAAAGAAGAGAAGGCAAACACTCGTCAGAAGGGAAGTAATATCGAAGAAGGGACTGCGGAGCAAGTTGTAGAAGTCGAAGGGGAACTTGCAACTACGGAGAAGGTAGACCGTGGACATGAATCTGCATTCTACACGAATCTTACACCTGAAACTACGGAAATAACGAGACAGGTTGAAAGCAGACGCCTAGAGATTGAAAAGATGTTGGGCAGATGGGTGCAAGTTCCTTCGACCGAAGAAGCCATGGCTGCGTGGAATAGTTTAAGTATGGTAACGGAAACACAAGCTAGAGATTTGTCTGAGAAACTGAGGCTCGTTTTAGAGCCTACGCAGGCATCCAGACTCAAGGGTGATTACAGGACTGGGAGGAGAATCAATATGAGGAAAATCATTCCTTATATCGCTAGTCAGTTCAGGAAAGACAAGATCTGGCTGCGGAGGACCAAGCCTTCGAAGAGGGACTATCAGATTGTCCTGGCCATCGATGACTCCAGCAGCATGGCTGACAATCACTCCAAGGAACTGGCCTTTGAATCTTTGGCCTTGATTTGCAAAGCCATGAGTTACTTGGAAGTTGGACAACTTTGTGTGGTAAGCTTCGGAGAAGAGGCTTCCTTGCTTCATCGGTTAGGAGAACCATTCACCGAGCAAAGTGGATCCAGGTAACATTGGAAAACCAAAAATGTTCATCTAGTTATTCCTTCGTTAAAAGTTATTACATTAAGGAGAAGTAACATAATTCCAGGTTAATTCAAGACATGAAATTCGATCAGAAGAAAACTATGGTTGGACAATTGGTGGATTTCACCGTCGATATGTTTGAGAGCCAAAACTCTTCATCGGATAATGCAAAACTGCTTGTAGTTTTGTCCGATGGTAGAGGAGTCTTCTCCGAAGGAATTGACCGGGTACATCGTGCCGTTCGGAGGGCTCGATTGTCAGATATATTTCTCGTTTTCATTATTGTAGACAATCCTCTCAATAAGGTAATAATGAAATATTTAAACTATTGTTTAAAAATATTTTTAAACTTAGTCACATGTTTAATTCAACTTTTTCTTAACCGTTCCAGGATTCCATTTTGGACATTCGAATGCCTATATTCGAAGGAGGAAAATTATTAGGCATTCGCTCTTACATGGACAGTTTCCCATTCCCATTTTACATGATCGCAAGAGATGTAAATGCTCTTCCGGGCCTTCTAAGTGATGCTCTTAGACAATGGTTCGAAGTCGTTGGAAAAATCGATTCTTAGAAAATGAAACCAAACTATGTTATTTTAATTATTTTCTCTGTTGGACGTCCACGCGGTATATATTTTTTATATATATTTTACATAGAATTATACGTAAATAAATATATACGCGCGTGTGTATGTACATTTTGTTACCATACATCTACATGAAAATAAAGCGTTTAATTTTATAATTAGTTCTTGAAGTTTTAATTTTTTAAGAATACTCTGTAACTTGTAAGATTAGAAATTTATACGTTTGCTCGAAACTTATCTTGCGTTTCAGTTCTTCAACCATAGTTTTTGAAATAAGGAATAACTTAATAAAAGCAGAAGTAAAGAATAACTTAAACGGACCCGTAAGTAAAGTCAGGACAAATGACATACGATCGGACTTCTGATAGTTTTTGTTAACATTCGGAAAAGCACGTTATCTTGAATTCAAATATGTTCGGTCATGAGTTACATGAAACATAGAGGTACATACTCTGGTACATACTGCTAGGTCAAATCTTCCAATGAAGAGGGCGTCAGGTTATAACCGGCATTACCGTTGCACACGAATACCGCCTTCCTGACGAAACACGTGGTGAAGAAAAGACGTTCAGATCTTGAAATTTATTTTAGACGTCTTAAATAAGAAAAATACCTCATAACAATGGAAACCAAGGATGATGCAAGTAAGTCAAATAGCGAGGATGATGTTAAAGCGAAGGAAGAGAAGCAGGACGATCCAGAGAAGGCACAAGAAACTCAAGAGACAGCCGACTCTTCGTCGGTAGAACCCACTTCAGAGTTACTCCAGCAAATTCGCGAACAAGTTGAGGTAATTCTTTCACTGTTTGTACTGCCTTTTGTATTTTCTTCCATGCTTGCGTTAAGGGGTTAAAATTTGCACCTAGTTTTAGGAATGAGCTTTGAGGTTAACTATCACTTGTAGCGTAGATTGATTTTGGTCAAAGACAACACGCTGTACGGACTCTATTTTCCATACTTCAAGTTTCTATACACTCTGTTTTTTTCCAGTTTTATTTCGGGGATGTAAATATGCAACGGGATAAGTTTCTAAGAGCACAGACAAGATTGTCCGATGGCTGGATTCCGATGTCTGTCATGCTGAGATTTAAGATGTTAGCAGCTCTGAGCACTGACATGGATGTGATCTTGAAAGCGCTTGAATCCAGCGAGCTGATGGAGATCTCGGAAGATAGAAAAAGTATTCGCCGTTCTTTAAAACATCCGTTGCCAGTGTACGACGAGGAATATAAAAAGGCTCAAGAAGCCAGGACGGTATATGTTAAAGGTTTCCCGCTTAAAGAAACTACGATTGAGGAACTGAAAAAATTCTTTGGATCGTTTGGGCCTTATGAAAGTGTTTATGTATGTATTTTGCTTGATATTGGTACAGGTTAAATTCTGTTTCGATAAATACATGTTTGATATCTTCTTTTGTCAATAGATGAGGAAATACCAAGATAAGGAGAAAAATTTGCACTTTAAAGGATCTGTCTTTGTCCAGTTTTCTACTATACAAACTGCCAAAGAGTTTATGGAGAAAGAGTCCATAAAGTATGGAGAAAATGAGCTTATTAAGAAATGGGTGTAAGTATTACACGAATAAATAATTTATATTGCAGATGAGCAATTGGTCCTGATTTTAAATAATTTACAGAGTCGATTACACATTGGAGAAATTAAAAGAACGAGATGAAAGAAGGCTCAAAAAGTCTGAGAAAAAAGAAAAAATTAACAATGTAAGTTTAACTTAGCAATAGCATAAGTACGTGACTCATCCTAATTACCATTTAAGTCAGAAGTCGTAACATTTCTCATAATTTCAGGACAAAGAAGATTCTAAAGAAGAAGAACAGGAAACTGAAAATGACAGCGGTTTGCCTAAAGGTTCCATTCTCCATATTTCCGGAATGTTGCCTGACTGTACAAGGGAAAACATCAAGGAAACTTTGATAGAGGCTGGTGCTGTCGTAGCGTTTATTGATTTTAAGAAAGGTGACTCCAAAGGCTGGGTACGTCTTCAAGGAGAGGATGCTGCTAAACCTTTTGTGGAAAAGATGATAGATAGTAAGGTGAGTTAATATCGTGAATCTGATTTCTAAAAATACGCAACGATATTACGAAGAACTAAACTCCCTTAGATAACCATCAGTGGAGCAGAAGTCACTTGCCGTGTTCTTGAAGGAGATGAAGAAAAAGATTATTTAATAAAGGTTAAGGAAGAAATGAAGAATGTCAGGCAAAAGCTTAACAATAGGGGAAAGCGTGGTGTTAAAAAGAGTGAGTTATAAAATTAGTGCACACTCTAACCGTTCTTGAAAATATTACATCTTCAGGTAAAACATTACTTCTATTGTATGTTTAAAATGATGACCAGCCATGCTAATACTGAGTGATGCATAATGTTGGCATCTCAATGAGTTGACGAAGATTGAATTACTGATTTCATAATTAAGATACTAATGTTCCTCTACAATTTTTGGGAATATAAAATAACATCCTATTTGTTCTGTTTTAGATCGTGGTGGACAAAAGGGTAATAGGAAACGACGAAATAGTCTCACCTCGGATGAAATTCCTGAAAAGAAGCGGCTGAATGAGTAATACAGCAAAATAATTCTTAACGGTGATGCTCTAGACGTCACAACTAATTAATTATACTTGCAAATGTTTATACAGTACTTCGAGCTATGCTTTATTGGAATTCACTTACTTGACAGACAGTGGTTTCATACATGATCTTTATTTTGGGGTACATCCTCAACATCCTTACATAATTGTGCACTTTCTTAATTTTATTAATTTAAAAAAGAAAGCAAAGGAAAATCAGTCATAACTTACTACTGACTGAGGAACGAACATAATTGTTATAAGATGAAAATATCACCTAGTACTGTGTGTATTTGTTTTGTCCTAGTTGGATTAGGACATCAAAAAATGTTTAACAGTTAACGATAAATTAGTCATTTTTCGATAGTATAGCGTAAGACTAAAGTTACAAGAAATAAAACATTTTAACTAAAATGAATTTCTATTAACCCTACAAAGTGTGAAGATATATGTCAGTAATGGTTTCAATATTGTATCTTGCATGACTGTTCAGGTCCACCCAGATCCTAATTTATTATTAATGAGATAAATTGTTGAGAGAAAAGATCCAATCGACCGGAGCAACAGTGTAGTAAAAGTAATGACACTGATTTCAGGAAATTATGAAGGGAATAAGATGGGACAAAATAAAAAGAAAGCTGAGTAAAATGATACTCCTTTTATTTCAAGGAAACAAGTAAATAAAAATTACTCTAAAACATAATCCTCATATAATCAATTACATAGTTTGTTTCTAATAACTGGATTTTCATTGTGAATGGTTATGTTTATTATTATCACATTAATGTGCAGGCAGAGATCTAATTTTGGTGAGCTGTACCCAGTAAGCTAATTGTATTATATGACACATAGAAAGGGTTTTACAATTCATAGAGTGCTAGAGGAATAAAGTTGATAATGATGGAAAATGTTCTTGGCTTCTTTGTATTTTGTGATTTTATATGTAACGCATTTATCGCTGCACAGGCGGTGCAATTGGAAGGCTGGGTGAACTTAAATTGGAAACGGCTGAGCTCGGACCAAGTAGTACTTGCTTCTGCTGACTACGTTGCATTTCTTCCATTTGGGCACGTTCTATTTCAAAGAGTACTGGAGCAAATAGGATGACAGATGAACTAACTATCAGCCACGTAGCTGAGCAGGAATATGCATATAAACCTATAAGAATTAATTGAAGTTGAAAAATACTGGCAGTTTTGAAGAATTTTATATTTCTATAATAACACGATAGAAAACTGACCTTTTATGCAAGTACTTAAGCATGATCCAAAACTGTATCCGAAGTTACGTACTTCTTTTGGAAACATCTCGGTCAGCCCGATTAACCTTTCGGTTAAACTCTCATCCTATATTATGAAATAAAGAATTAATCATTCAGATAATTTAAAGCAATAGCAATACTTTAGTTATTATTGAGTGCACGTAAAATTTCAAAATTATGTGAGATAAGTCCCACATCATTTTCTAGCGAGATCCTGTGGATCACCATGACCATTAAATATTATGTAAACTGCTGATTGCACATCCTAAAGCGATGGCTCACGGAATATCAAATGTACGTCGAAAATAAGAAATGATGGTCAATCGGTGCATGTTACCTCCTCGTTGAGATTCTCGTCGTCGTCGTCGAACAAAAATTTTATTTCAGGGGAGCGCATGTCACTGCTGCCCATTCCGCTGTCTAGCTGATCAAGTTCTTCTACAGAAGCCATAGACAGAGATTAAAAAGTACTCGATGCGACTATCTTATCGTAAATGTTTTAACAGCAGCCTTAAAACATGAGCACATTTCATACGAGGAGCAGACACCAAAGATCTCGTCTACAGCGGAATTCTCTGTGGTCCCATCTCCACGGTAACGGCGATTTTTCGACCAGTTGTACCAACATAACCTATATGAACGTTCCTCTACGCGTCGTTAAATCGAGGTCAGTTGCATTGGTATTCTTATGCAGTTTAAGACTTCTTTAAGCACGATGGCAATGCGAGGACGACCATAAACATAACGACTTTATACAGATTTTTGTTACGTGCGGAAAAGTTAATACGTTTCAACGCGCGACAGTTAGGACGGATTTAATATGTACTACCATGAAAGTGGTCCCATTTTTTTACAAGAAATAATCTTCTAGTCACGTCTAAATTCGACGCTGTAACTTGGAGGTTATGGTGCGGCGACGCGTGACAATGTTTTATTTTTGTAATGAATTATGAAAGTAATAGTTATACGTTGTGACAATATTTTTAATATCTGCTAGTCTTCCAATAATATAGTAAAAATGCAGTTGAAGCCGTCTACTGAGATTGACTTGACCGACAAGAATTCTGTAGATGATGATTTGGTTGTAAAAAGGAAAGGCGGTGGAAGTATCATCGATCATCGCCCTTTATTTTCACAGGATGGAGAGTATGTTTCCCTTTTTCCCCCTATTACTTTTATGTATTATTAATGATGTCTTCTTTGTCGTAGGGTATTATACGTTGTACGGAAACAAACGATTAGATCTTATAGTACACAAACTGGTGATTTTGTACGAGAATTTGAACCCTTGGAGCATAAAATTAGCGGGATTTCAATACACCCAAATAATACAGGAACGATTGTTGGCTGTTCGGAAACAGCGGATGTTGTATTTTGGAACTGCCACAGTGGAATTATTGCACAGAGATTTGTGAGTCGCATGAATACATGTGATCGATGTTTCGATAACTCTTACGTCAACGTAATCATTGTATTTTATCCGTAGCACCTTGACATTCAAAATTTGAATGCAAAAATTAAAACATTCCATGTCGTACACTTCAGAACAACTAATGGGAAAACTGTTTATCGAATCCTTGTTACCTATTTCTCCAGAGCCAGGAATATCATTTCTGTTGTCCTTTGTGACCCTCAGAGTGGGAAATTCATCAAGCATAGATATATACAGTCAGTATTTGCTACAACATATCTAATTATTTTTATCATTATATTGTATTTAATAGATACAGTATATCACGTATTTAAATGTTTCAGAGCTGACTGTGATGATTATCATGTAGATTGCATTGGGAATGGAGGCGACAACTTGATTGCAGTTGCGTATAAAATGGATTTACATATTTTAAGTCTAGGAAGAATGTTAAATGATACAATGTAAGATTTTTACATCATAGTCCTTAAATATTTTGTAGAAAAATTAATCGATACACCTTTCAGGCATAAAACTATGAGAACATTTACTTGTATTGCTGGGCACCCTAATGAAGACTGGGTCGCAACAGGAGATATAAGTGGTAGAGTTTTGGTATGGAGAGGGCTTTCAGAAAACAAACCGATTCATACTACGTATCACTGGCATACCCTACCAGTTAAAGAGATAGCCTTTAGTAGTTCAGGTAACAATTACTCTATAAAGTATATTATATAGATTCAAGGATCATAATTTTAGGTATTCATAAATTTAAATTCCTACATTAGGGGGTTATATGTACACTGGAGGTAGCGAGTGTGTCCTCGTTAAATGGACGCTTGCTAATCCACAACATAAGTCATTTCTTCCACGGTTACCAGCACCTATCAAACATCTCATAATTGCACCAGAGACTCAATATGTTGCTGTGTCAACGCTGGACAATGGTAATTAAACATATGATACTAGGAATATTCCATGATGTATATGAAGGTTATCATGTTTTTATATTTCTTCGTAGGTATAGTCATTGTGGATCCACACAGAAAATTAACTTCGATAATACAGAATTTTACATGGGGGGTCACCATGTCATGCCAGGATTTATTCCCAGCTGGCCTCACTGTCGATCCACGAACCAACAGTCTTGTTCTCAACAGCCGTACAGGCCATGTGCAATTTTATGATCCTCACAATAGAACTCTTTTATATAATGTAAGAAAATTACACGTTTCAATCTCAAATCAGGACAAACGCATCAACCTTCTCACTGGAATAAAAATATCTTTGAATATTCTAGGTCAACATAACGGCACAAAATATTCTGAGTCAAGAACGAAATGCCATTATTGTAAATACAGAAGTTATGAAAGTAACATTGAATCATGATGGAACGTGGATGGCAACGGTCGAGCAACGAGACGATAAGTTGTCTAGCATTGAAGTGAGACTCAAATTCTGGAAATTTGACGTTAACAGACAAATGTGTGTGAGAGGAAGATTCCATGGAACTATGTTGAAACCTAATTCGAAATCTCAATTTTAAAACCCTTGTCATTTTAGCTTTGTTCTCAATACTTCTGTCGAGCTGCCTCACGAGGATGGTGTAACTGCTTTACAGTTTCAACCGTACACATCATTTAATAGCGATAATCCATTGGTGGTCACAACAGGCAGAGATAAAAAATTTAAATTGTGGACTCTTGTCGAACCTACTTCGATACATAGTATGTGAAAAATATGTTATGGAAAAATTACGTTTCATTAAAATATGAAGTGAATAACGGAGCAAAGCTTAACGGACACTTTGTCAATTCCAGAAAAATTGAAACACTGGCAGTGTCATAGCGTTGGCTTCTACAGAAATCTTCTTCCAACGGATGCCACATTCTCCATGGATGGTTCCCTTCTCGGAGTTGGCTTCGATTCCACTTTGACAATTTGGGTACCAGAGACGTGTAAACTAAAATGCAGTCTTTCCCACAGGCACTACACTCACCCTATAACGTTAGTTAATGTGATATATTATTTAGAATTTACTTGAGTAATTTTAAGTATTTCTGAAATTAATATTTTTTTATTTTTTATTTTTAGTCACCTTGAATTCGGTAGACACGAGGCGTGTCATCTTGTGGTAGTTGGGTCAACTGAACATATAGCTGTATGGAATCTTTTGACTCTTACGTTAATGTGGGGTGTACCTCTTAAACTGTCTACTCTGACGGCAGATCCAAACTCGATATACATGGCTGCCTTTACCGCTGACAATACACGTAAGTAATACTCATTATAAATTGACATAGAGGTTTAAAATGGTTCAACGAATTATTCTTCCCTTTTCTAACATGTTTTCTTAATTTTGTAGTATTTGTATTTACTCCCCGATCCTCGATGCCAGTGTACACAAGAAAACAAGTTCTTGATACAGACAGCTTCGTGTTAGGAGCCTGTTTTGTATCACATCTTCAAGAGAAAGGGGCTGGTAAACAATGGCTACGAAAATCCCAGATCTTCTTTTTAGACTCCAATCAGGTAAGAATCGCATGATTATTTTTACGATGGAGAATTAATGTGAAATAATTTGGTTTATAAATTATGCTTGCAGGAGCTACTTTCGTTGGAGCCAGAATCTACAGTTACAGTGCCCCTAGAAAATTTATCCATCGATGGACATGTACCTGCAACTGCTTTTGCAAATTTAATGGCATCGCAGGTTATTTTGACCAAGGAGAAAACCACTCCGTACGTCTACGAACAGTTCGGACTTCCTGGGAAAGGCATGGTTGAGCAAGTAAGTAAAAATCATCGCTTGCTTACGATTTATTTCCGTTAGTTTATTAATTAATTAGATGTTACACAATAATGCATGACCTCCCACGTGACGGTAGACATCTGTTAAAATAATTCTATACGTGAAAATACAAAGTACGAACTTACATTACGGTATGTATACTGTTATCTGTTCTATCAGGTATTTCAGGTATATCAATGATACGCTTATCACACTTAAATACATGGATTAAGTCGTTGAGTCGTACAGTAATAATTGATCTAGCGAATACAACTAGTTATTAGAACATAAATTGTAGCATACGTCTAGTATAAATTAAATATCTCGACTTAATCGATTTTACAAGAACAGACTGTTAACAATTGGTACGATAGAGTTATTGTTTGCATCCAACGTAATTGGATTACGAGTAAATGCATCCGTTCAGATAAATACAATACTTTGCTTAGAAATTCCCTGCTGCACCAGCTCTAAATTTGATTAGACTTAACCTCAGGTAAAGCTGGAGTCTTTTGTTAATACAGTGTGCCAGAATGTTCATCGATCTCGCAGAAGTTAGTGCTTCCTTCCTATGCGATAGTTCCTGCATCTGCGAACCAAGTCGAATTTCCTGTAACGAAGGCAATGCCACTGTGGGATCTGTCTCATGCTCTCGATGGCCTGAAACAATTTCAAGAAGATCAGCTGGTCATAATCAACCATTAATAATATTTAATCCAATTAGTCAGGGATGAGTTAATCTTTCAGGAACGTCCAAAACGTTGACACGTGTATACCCGAACCAGGGGGAAAAAAAAAGCATTCGGTCAGTTTATCTCTACTTAAGAGACGAAGACACCATGTCCATGGGAACAATGAGACGAACCGAGAAGCTGCACTGTCGATGAACACCTACGGTAATTAGAATCAGTTGAGGGCCCTCTTAAAATGAATTATCCTTTCCATCTGACACGAAAGGGGGAGATTTCGCTGAATTGAAGAGGAGCGGAAGTCCCTGACGGAGGAAAAAGTTTTCCAGCCCTCGCGAGGGACGACCGGAAGCCGAGGCTCTGCCTACGTCCGATCTCGGCTCGTTTCGCCTCGAGTATTGCCTCACTTCTTCTCGGCAAATGACACACGACAGGGGAACAAAACTCCGAGTAAAAGATGCCAACTCCCACGCTTTGTTACGCCTTCGTCAGACGGTTCGTCAGTGGTTTCGTGTCAAGGAATGGCCAACGAAAACGAGGCTTCCAAGAGCTCGAATGTCGAGGAGGAGCGACGCCTTTAGGGGATGCCGATGGGACCCAGAAATCGGAAAATCCATCCTGGGAAACACCGTTGGACGGGGGAAAATTCCCGTCGATGAAACATCGCCGAGGGCAGGAGATGATTACAGGCGATTAGAAGGTCCGGAGAACGTTGAACTCCCGGCACAACCGGCCGGAAATTAAACCGGCTCGGACCGCCGCGATACGCGGAATTCCGGCCGTTTATTTACCGGCTTAATGAAATCATGCCGATGGGAGAGACGAGATTTACTTGTAAAGCACTCAGGGTGGTCGTGGCGAGGTAAAGATCCTCGTAGACGAGCCAGTCGACTCCTGGAATGAGTAAGAGCGATGAGGGGAATAAGCGTTCACTCGTTTGCGGTACTTACGGCCTCGGGATTGCCGATCGGTAGAGACAAGACCACGGCGGTGGAGAACAGGACCAGGAGGAAGAGGACCTCCAAGAGGCGCGTTCCCTTCATTCTCCTTTATACGGAATGTCTGCACTCGCTTCTACTGCGAAGACTTCTGGAGAGGGAACGATATTCCTGTCCAAGGTGCGGACCCTGAAGAGACCCAAGGTCGACGTTAGGATTAAGGGGACCTGAAAGTGGCGGCCGAGGAGGTCTCGTTTACAAAATGTATCCCCGGACTGGGCGTACCGAATCGCTTGAAATGCGGAGGCTGTAAGAGAGGTCCCTCCACCCATGATATTTCCAGTTTTCTTTAAATTTTTTTATTGGTACTTTTGTTTTTCTTTTTCCTTTTAATTTGTTATAAAGAGTGAAATGGGTGGAGGGCCTCCGGATTTAGGTGGGATGATTTCAAGCGATTGGGTACGTCGAGCTTGCGGGAAAGCTTCTTCAAGGGTTTATCTCTCGGATGGCACTTTCGCGTCACCTTAAGGTGAAGATGGACCCGGACTGGATCGACTTCCGAATTAAGAGGCCCTTCTGGTCCAGCGGACGGTGCGACACTGTCTCAGAGTTGTTTCTCCGTGGATGTTTAACGCGGGCCTTGTCATCTTATCCCTCCACCGCGAAGAGTGGAGGGAACGCGTGGGACAGGAACTCCGGAGCGCTTCCCCTCGCCGGCCCTTCGGCTCCCGGTCGGCGGAATTGGGGGAAAAACTGCGCCTCCGAGTCCGGGAATTGCGTTTCACGAGAAATTCAGGGAACGAGATGAGGTTTTAAGCATTTTTGGACGTGGACTCACCGCCTTCCGAACAAGCTGGAGAATTCGGATACAAGCGGATGAAGCCGGAAAACCTTCCTGCATCTTGAAAGATTTCTCGAGTCTTCCCTTGACGCAATTTTGAACAATTTGGCTTGGAACATTTAGATGATAATTTATTTATATTAAGATAATTTATATTAAGATGTATATGTATTATTCTTTTTTTTTTTTAATCGACAGTGTACCCTAATTTTTACTGATAATTTAAACATGGAGTAATTGTACATGCTTAATTTACAGCTGACGAATATCCCTGCACACACGTTGCCTCCGACGAGGCTTCTCTGCACTGCGTTTCTTACTTCCTTGCTGACGGTGCCTCCGACGAAGTCCTCAAATGAAGACTCCTCTAGGTGAATAGAAATTGTATACACGTCGATTGTCTGTGTCAAGTTAAGATTGACCACCGATTGTAGTACTTCGGTTGATCCTTGTCATTTTTTCTCCCCAGGGAACCCGATGAGGACGACGTGTTTCAGAACTCGAGGAACGAGAGCGACGACGAGGAGACAGAGAAAAAAGAGGACTCTAAGAAATCTCTTTCTCTCCTGGTGGACGCTGTCGATGAGGCTTCTGACCAGGCTCTCGTTAATCACGATTGGAGTTTCCTTTCCTCTTTGCTCCCTAGCGATGAAGGCTGATTTGGAAGTCGTAAGTTCCTCCAATAATCATGCGACTTGCTCGACTTCCATCTGAAGAATCATTAATGACACCCCTGTGGCATCGTTGACTAATTGTCATGTACTGTAAGATTTCGAGGATTATCTCTGTGACGCATTGCTCAGGATCGGTGGTATCTGTATGTCATTTAAAAAATTAAGTTTACGTGTTTACCAACGCTGCATGGCATAACCCGGACTACGTGTAGGTGGGGTGAAGTGAATCGTGTATGTATTGGTTCTTGGTTTATTGGCGTAAAAAATTAATAAATATACGTTGTGAATATGAACATACATAACTATTTTCATACGATTCCATTATACATTAACGTAGTAGACCAAGGTACAGCAATAGTTAACTAATTAAAATAATGCATTCACATCGTCGACAAGCTGTGCATTCTAATGTCTGTATGACTTGTCGTTAATCTAATCACGCAATACTGGCTGTCCTTATTACGCAGTTGCACATTCTGGTCGATTGATTAAAAAAGAAATACTGTAATAACAGTAATTATCGTGCTTGCTCTCCATAGTCGAGTTCTAAAATTTTATATTGAAGCTAATCTAGGGTACATCATGATTCCAATACAAGCTGCGTAATACTGAATATGTACATCTGTATAAAGGTGACATCCATCTTTAATTAACAGTATTTTTATTATTAAATCATGGACTCAGATTGCGTTCGAAAATCTTTAATTTGTTCAAAAATGCCTCCATCGACATATGCTTCCTGTTGACCTTGACTGTAGCGTTAAAAACTTTTTTTATTCTCTTACGCCTTTTTTTTATTTGAGAATCTGTAGGCTCGAGCACAAATTTGATCACTCTTGAAAATTTCCTTGCACTCATTAATTTATTCTGCTGAATATTACAGCCATCCTTCTCTTCAAATATTGTTTCCAAGGCACGCGGCTTCCTCTTGATGCTCTTATCCAAATAATAATTGATCACGTCATTTTCACTTTCCATTGGTTGGTGCGATCGTTTCCGAGGTTTTAAATTACATCTGTAAATGAAACAAACGAGAGTTTGTGTACACAGTTTTCAGTTCAATTACGACAGCACGATTACAAAATGTATTACCTTCGATTACAACCTTCTAAAGGACTAGGTTTTGGTATTCTTTTTCGCAACATCCGTTTGTTTGGTGAGACCATCTCCAAGGGGCCCTTGGAGCTTACCGTAAGCATCTCAAGTTCAGCCATTACTTTCGGCAAATCACTTACATCCTCACCACCGTGAACTGGCTTTCTGTTGAATATCCGGAATTTTTTTTATACAAATCTTTGAAATCGAAAGTCCCTAATCCACAATCAACTCTTCCTAACCCCCAAATTTATTAAAATTCTATGAGCAAGTATTTTAATTGTTCGGAAACAAAAGGCAGAAACTTACACGGCGGCACTTTCCTCGTCCATGCTTTCCATTGTTTGTTTCCCCTCAGAGTTACAAGTACAATCACCTCGTTTTGTTTTTTTTTCTAGTCAAACAATTCAGCTCGTACCAGCGGCCGTTTAATAATTCTTATGTTAACCAGAGATTAGTTGGTATTAACTAGACCGAATACTCGAGGATAGGTTATGTGACGTCCATTTGCGTCGCGCGAAGGGAAGCGGCGTCGGTAAGATCGTTGCTTGTGGTGACCATGTGGCGCTATCTCTCGGACTCGCTGCGAACTGCGTAGCGCACAGGCGATCGGATAGTCTCGGATTCGAATGTGGTGATCCAGGGCGCCGCGAGCAGGTTAACGCGAGTTAACCTGAAAATGGCCGAAACGGGCGACCCTCAGGTGTCGAGTGTCGTGACCAGTGCCGTGAGCCGCGCGCAAACGAAACCCCTGTCGGCCGAACGGACACCCGAAATCACCTGCGGCCCGATTGGTACGTAGTATCGAGTTAAATCGGGGCCAATTAAGTCGTACAGCTGCGCAGAGACCGCGAGCATGCAACAAGTGGTACGAGGCGCTCTAGCATGCCGAACAGGGCCGTGCCTCGGCGAGCTGTCACCCCCCTCGAAGGATCCCCAAAATCTACGCTAACCGCCGCCTGATAACTAAATACGCGTCCCTCCGACTAACGAATCCCCCTAACCCCTTTTCCCTCGAATTCCACCCGGTAATTTAGATCCCTGCAGTAATTCACTAGTCCGTTAAAAATGCCGCGGCGACACCTGCGACCAGGCTGGGAATTTCATTTCCATCCTTTCACTGGAATCTTGATCGAAACGGGACTTAAGATCGGCGGATCATCGAAAAGGAATTTTACAGAGAGACAAACGTATCTAAGCACCTCTTCCTAAAGCGTTACCAATTTCCGTGCACGTGTGGTTTACATCGTGGGTTCAACGTATGCGTGTATATACTAGCTAATCCGGCTAGTACGAGGGTAGTGCATCTCGTGGGAGTGGTGGAAACGTGCACGCGTGTTTATTTCCTGATCGTTTAGGAAGGCCATTTAATGTTTCCCATTTATCGACGCCGATTTTCTATCGGCGGTTGGTCATTTCTTCCTCCGATGTCGGTAAGAGCGACGCTCCGGGTCCATGACCTAACCTTTCATCGTATCCGGCACCTTTGCGGATGCACAGGACAGTAATCTAGTTTCTTTCGTTTCGTTTCAGTCGAAGAAGGTGTCAAGGAGGTTACCTCACCGGTCTGCGCGGAAACAGAGGAGAGCAAACCACTGGCGAATGGCGATGTTGGTAAGTTATCGACGCGCCTGCTTCAAAATTTAGTTCCTCGTTCTACCGCAAGGTGAAATCGAAACCCGAAAGTATCGATCTGCCTTGCACTCCACATAGGCGTTTGTACGCATTTAAAGGTATGTATGTACATACGTTTTTCGCGTGTACATACATCAAGGTCGTTATTCCGTTCCAAGATGTCGAAACAATGATAGATGTACTAATTGCACGGAGGAAGGTTACTCGAATGCCTGTCTTACGTATTTTGGACTCCCTGATTTTAAAGTGTAGTTGGGATTACCTGCAACCAAGTGGGGAGTTTTCGAGGGGGAAATATTGGACGGGGTAATTAATGCTACTTTATTAAATCTTATTGACCTTGCATTAATCATGCATCGACCCAATATTTGCATATGTAGGTTTAGACGAGGGGTAGGAATTAAAATTAATGGAGAGCCTGATAGAGTCAAATTAGGCGAGGCTCTTTCTTTAGTAATTTTTCCGATGGTCCCTAACCTCTCTCTCTCTCTACGGCTATTTTACAATTCCTATTTTTCCCGGGAAGCCTTTTGGGAGAGCTCCCTCTCAGTCAACGGGGGTAAAGTTCCGATTCCTGGTGTCGGGGGAGAAATATCCCTAGTTTTCCCCCAGGGGAAAGGGTGAGAGATCCGGAATGCCGTCAGGTTTTCCGATAAAGGCACATTTGCTGGGAGTGCATCTCGAGATTGACCTAATCCCTCGGTAGGCCAGTGTCGAGTCGGCGTGCAGCGGCGTCGCGTTTCCCGAGCGAGCGAAGCTTGCGCGGACCGGGCGGGTCGGACCTCTCTCTCGGGGCCTCGCGAGTGGGCATGCGTCCGTCTCCGTCGCACTCACATAGGGGCTCGCGCCTCTGCGCGGACCAGGCGGGTCGGACCTCTCTCTCGGGGCCTCGCGAGTGGGCATGCGTCCGTCTCCGTCGCACTCACGTAGCGGCTGGCACCTCCGTCCCTGTCCCACTTGGCAGCCTCTCTCTCTCCTGCGGGCTGGTCCCGACTCTCTCATCCCAGTGCGCGCATCGAACCCGTCCTGGACGAAAGTCCTTCCCGCGACTCGAAAACCGGGATCGCGAGTCCTGCGCGTCCCGGGGGGTCCCGGAAATGACCCGACCCGGATCGCCCCGTTTCCCGGTACGACCTCGACCCGGCGATCTCGAGGAGAGACCTTAGGACGACGCGAGTCCGATGTGTGAAAATTTCTAACGAAACTTCACCGGAAGAATGGACTCGTGGAGGAGGTCGACCAGCGACTCCTAGGGGAACACCCGACTACGAGGAGATCCTATACGAAATGTACGATTTATCCCCATCGCACCTTCGCGAAGCATATTCGAGGATGTCTCACCTTCGGGAAAGGGAAGGCTTAACGTTTTGAGTGCCGATCCATTTTAACATAAGGGCGATATTCCCCCGCACGTGCTGGCGATATTCGACCAAACGTCGGGCGCGGCTTTAGGACGCTAAGGGTTAAGAGCTTGTTTAGGCTGCCGAGCTTATCAGGCTCTCGGCGGGGAAGTCGCGACGAGTGACCTGGATCTTGATAGCAAACTAGATCACGAGATACGACGGTATTGCGATCGAACCGTGACGAGCGAAGCTCGTACGGCACTCGATAAGCTCGATTGTTCGATCTTTGCCTCCGAGGTGTGGAAATTTTAGACATTCTAACCTCTAAACCGGGAGACCGACCACGTGGTAGTTGCGAGTGAATCGATCACGTCGGCGACGATATATCGATATCGATCATCCCATGAGGAAATATCGACCGACCCGCAAGTCGAGACAAGGCGAGAGATCCGCTACGATTTTCTACACTCTCTCGGCGATTCCGGAAGTAGGCCATTTTGTTCCGGGCTTTCGCGCTTAATGGACGTACTCGACGTGCCTCGAGGAAGAGTGAAGCTTTCTGCGGATTTCGCCCGACGAGGGAAGCGGAATACCGCGCCCAAGGGCGGAGGGATTTAAATCCCACGTGTACATCGAATAAGGATGCAAGGAATCGTTTCCACGAGGGCGAGGAAAGAGGAAATTGCCCCGATTTAACCGCTTAACTTACAATAAGGTGTGAGAGACGTGGTATATCAATCGGGCCAAACGTGAAGGAAACGTGTGAGAGACGTGTCAATCGGGCCAAACGTAAACAAAATGTATGAGAGACGTGTGAGACTTTGAACGTTCCGCCAGACCGTGAAATGGCCCGATGTATGACCGACATTTTTCTTGTTTATGGCGTGTGCTATTGGAATTTAAATCCTAAGGCAAGGGGTTAAAGGACCCAGTTGCGAATACTTGGGAACAGCGGTGGGTTTCCTCGGAAACCTCCAGGAAGCGGAAAAGACTGCGGGGAGGGTCACAGAACGAGCGGCCGAATTTCCGCATCTTCGACGCTACGAGAATGCAGTTCGGTTTTCTCTGGGGCAGAGATGTGGAGGGTTTGATCTCTGGTTGATATCCCGACTCCACCCCAGATAGAAACTAGGGGTTGCTTCACCCCGACGTGGCGAAGAGAGCTTCCCTGGGTCGGAATTGCACGTGACCAGCGGTCCCTGGACGCAAAGGACCCGGGGGACTGCGGAGGGGAATTCGTCCTTAGTGGCGGGTCCTTGAATGGAATCGAACGAGGGTCGGGATCCTGGAAGAGCGGTCTCTGGGTCGAAGGACTCCCACTTCCTAAGGTTGTTCTCGGTCGGCCGACGAAATGCCGGAGGTTCTATGACGAAGCGAGGCTTCTCGTCTCCGGGGATCCGGGGAAGCCAGTCGAGGGTGATGCGTGGTGGGTGAACCAGGAGGTCCCTCGGGATCCGGGGGTGTCGTTCCTGGAGCTTGCGAGCCTGCTGGGCCGCCGCGAGGGCCAGGAAGAGGTCCTCCAGGCGATGACCGAGGAGGCTCGGAAGAGGATCCTGTGGCAGTACTACACCTCGAGGATGCTCACGCACAGCCATAGCGACGGAGAGTTTCCGATCTACTCTAAAGGTATATCCCTTATGGCTGATTATTCTAAGGATGTCGATGATTGACGCCTGGACCTTACTTAGTGTCCAGGAGACTCGGTAGAGTTTCGTGCCAAGTACATTGAAAAGCACGCGGGAAATACTTAACGCTATAATTCGGCACTTCAATTCGAAAAACATATTTTTTTTTCAATTTATCTTCTTGGATTTAGTGGCTTGGGATTTAATTAGCTAGTAATTCTATGTCAAGAGTTCAGGCCTAGACCTTACCTTAGATTGTTTGTCCGTTTATCCACTCGCTTGGATTAATTTATTTAAAAATAAAGGGGTACCTACTGGGGTATATATTTTAATTTTTCGAAAAAAAAAAAACCGCGGCGTTGCGCAGGAACGACGGTCACCCATCCTAAGAGGGGCCGCGCCCGGCGTAGCTTAACTTCCATCTTACGGCTTTTGGTAACCCCTTTAACGGAATTTTCCCGACGCCTTAAGGCAGGAGACTCGCGGTAACGATCGGCGACATCGCGGCGCCCTTGTAAAAAGTCTTGCCTCGTCCTCGAGACAGGATCCTCCGCGACCCTTCGACGGAGATAAATCCCGTGCATCTGGGTCATCGATTCCGCACCAGGGCCGCGCGTTCCGATGACATCCTCTTTAAGCCCCCGAATAGTCCGCCCATCCAGGCCGCCGATGATGATCCCTTCCGCCGATTTTCTATCTAATCCCCCTTTATGATCTATAAGCCATCCGGGAAAAACCACGCGATATTTCCCCCCTCGTCGGCAGTCTTGCGTTGCGACCTCCGAAATAGAAAATCCTCGGAAAATTGCACCGAGTCGCTCGAGACTCTTAAGGTGATGTGACAGTGTCATATATATACACACACGCATCAAAATGTTTATAGAACTTTTCTCCAAACAGGGTGCACCGTATCATTTGAAACTTCATCACGGGATTATGAAAGTTATGAAGGAAGAACGCGATGCTCGTGGAATTTCATATTTCGAGGAAAAATTTCTATCCATCTTGGACAGGAACCAAAGAGAGGGATTTTTCTTCGAGAAGTGAAATTTCATATGCATCGCGTTTATCTTTAGATCCTTCATACTCTCTTGATGATGCTTCAGATTATTCGGTGCACCCGGTTTAGAGATAAGTTTTATGTTTTGATGCTTTATATATGTAGAATGGTCCTTTTTTGTTAGATTAAGGCGACGTCTGCGCGATTTCTGCGGTTTCTAAAGTTAGTCATCCCCAAGGAAACGCGTCTTCGGCGACCCGGTTGCTTTTTACGAGCCCCGGGGTTGTTTGACGACTCTCGGTCTTGTTTTACGACAACGCTCGCCGCGGGAAACAACCCTTTGAAGGGAACCACTCGGACACTTGGTCGAGGATTTTTTTCTAGCCCTCAGGATCTTGGCGGGGGCAAATTTTCACGTTAGGTTTTCCTTTACCTTGGAGGGAGGAAATTTTCACGTGAGGTTTTCCCTTACTTTGGCGGGAGCAAATTTTCACGTTATTTTCCCTTACCTTGGCGGGAGCAAATTTTCACGTTAGGTTTTCCCTTTGGCGGGAGCAAATTTTCACGTCAGGTTTTCCCTTACTTTGGTAGGAGCAAATTTTGACGTTAGGTTTTCCCTTACTTTGGTGGGAGCAAATTTTCATGTCAGGTTTTCCTTTACCTTGGCGGGAGGAAATTTTCACGTCAGGTTTTCCCTTACTTTGGCGGGAGAAAATTTTCACGTTAGGTTTTCCCTTTGGCGGGAGCAAATTTTCACGTTAGGTTTTCCCTTACCTTGGCGGGAGGAAATTTTCACGTCAGGTTTTCCTTTGGCGGGAGCAAATTTTCACGTTAGGTTTTCCCTTACTTTGGCGGGAGGAAATTTTCACTTTAGGTTTTCCCTTACTTTGTCGCGACAAAGGAGAGCCCGTGGGTGTTGCGATGCTATCGCGTGGTGGGATCCGTTCGTACGGCTATCGGCGCATCTTTTCCGGCCTCGAGTAGCCAGCTCCGATGGACGAGGAGACGATAAGGGAAGGTGGGAAAAAAGACGAGTCCGAGAGAGAGAGATAGGGCGACGGCGACGCCTCGAAGAGTGACAGCGGTCGCACGACGTCGAGGCGTCGCGGCGTCAGCGTTTCTCCTGGGATCCTCTCGAAGAACCCTCTAGAGCCGTAATCTGTATTTTCCTCGGGAGAAAATTCTCCTACGAAGGAAAAACCTACTTGTACGGACAAATAATTTCCAGCCGTGTTAAGGTGATATGAAAGGGTCATTATATTTTTTTACATCTACATTAGATATTTTATATATATATATTATGTTTATTACACTTTTCGATGACTCGAAAAGATATTTCAATCATAGCACTCGCGGTTTTTGCTGTATTGGGACATTGTGTAGATATATCGACGACACGTGGGACAATATTTCGGAATAATCGATCTGTTCATTTTTTGTATAAACTTTGGGAGGCACCGTAGTCTCGAAACCCGGTAATTGGCGAGAGACTCGACGAGAGGGCGAAAATCAATTAATTCGGGGTTTCTCTCGAGAAAAAGGTAACGTCGAGTCTTTTGGGGCGCGATGGAGGGCGTCGGGTGAATTTGCCTCTTTTCTTCTTTTTTTTTCTTTTCTTCCCCGGAATTAATTGCGCCTTTTTCTCCCCGAGTCCGGGGGGCGTTCGATTTGCCTCCATCGGGGCATTTCGAGATTTCAAACGAGTGATGGACGACTGGGCGAACCCGGGGGGGAGGGGCGAGCTTTGTCCTCCGATTAAATGGAAAAATTGTATACCCAGACTCAGGGGAGCCCGCGCTTGGCTTTTCATTGAAACAATAAATGAAATGCTTGCAAATGAAAGGAGGGAGAAAAAAAGGAAGAAGAAATTGCGGCAGGGAAATTTCCATGTTCCTTCGGGTTGTCGTGGAGGAACGGTCGTTTCTCGGTTGCGTACTTGATGTACGTTTAGGGGATAAATTTAATCCGTCGTTGAGTCGCTTATCGATTCGCGATGAAGTATCGGTTATATCCGAGGTAGGTGAGAATTTATCGGGCAGACCCGGTCGGCCGCGAGATGCGCATTTTCCGGGTGCAGCCAATCGGGAAATCGATGCCCACCTTAGGCTCGAGTTTTCCCCCGATTTTCCGCATGGGCCGCGGGTTCTTTTCGCCCGTCCATCCGCTCAGGCGGGCGAGAAAGGTCGGCGGTACTCGAAAAAGATATATCTCTGCCCAGCATCCTCGGACGTCATTCTCTCTTTCTGGCGATCAAGAAACTCCTGGTGGAGTTTCGAGCCAAATACGTTTCAGCGAGAAAAGTGTCGAACGATGAGCGAAACGCGCCTGCGGTGAGACGCTACCGAATTCTTAACGCCAAAACATGCATGGACCACGCCATGATAAGTAGATAAATTTTAGATAAAAAATGAAATTTCATGAGTTTCAGGACCTACTTTAGGGCTTCCATGTTCACGGGGTAAAATTTGAAACGAATCGGTACATCCAGTTCGGAGGAAATACTTTCATCAACGATTTGACTTCTCATATACATATATTTATTTATTTATTTATTTATTTATTTATTTATTTATTAGGGTGTCCCATACGTTCCTTCCACACCGTGTATTTGTTTCGTATCAAAAGAAGGGGAGACCTAACCTAAAATGGGACATCCTAATATTTACATATGTATATATTGACTCTTTCATATCAACTTAATTCCGAGTCGTCCCTCTCGCAACGGGCATGGCTACGTCTCTTCTCCGTCGGCTCTTTAAGGCTGGTTCCATTCATCTCCTTTTCTTTGTCCCGCTCGATAAAAGGCAACCGAGCGCATCCACGCTCCGATGGAAATGTTCCGGGCTGCGGTGAGATGTGTCGCGGAAATCGTTACGAGATGCTTCCTTTGCTCGGTTTCGTCTCCTGGTGGAGTTCGCGATCCTGTTTCCTCGTAATCCTCGTTACAGTCCCGAAGGAAGTCGACGGTCGTTCGACCTCCATCACACACGAGCTATTCGTTACGCTTTTAATGACCATTTTTCCCGATAACGCGTTAATTCCTTCTGGATGCGTTGGTCCTATGGTCTGCAAATATCTCTTTGAAGTGGCTTTAAAAAAAAGGAATTAAGGTACTGTCGGTAAATGTAACATCAGAAGTTAAGAATAACCGGGACGTGGCGGAGGAGCGGTTAGAACGGGAACCGACCGCTCCCAAGTTAAGCTACGCCCTCCCCGGCCCGGCCTGGGATGGGTGACCGTCCCTTGATTTCGGAACGATCCGCGGTTTTCCAGACTTTCATTCGGTTTTTCGGGTTCCATTGACGATCCCTTATGAAACCCTTACTCAACTTGTAATAATTGATATGTTGACAGGAGTTTGCGTGATGCTATACAAAATATTGTTTCCCTTCCCCTCCACGTTACACACAGCAGCCTTACGATTTTCCACGGAAGGTTGTTTCGAGTTGGAGGTAGAGGAACTGTGGGGACAGCCACGCTCCACAAGGACAATTGACTTATTCCCTTCGATTGATCCTTACTAACGCTTGTCCCACAGTGTTTTTTTCACTATTAATTAATAAACTAATTATAAAAGCCCCACCTTGGAGGAAATCCAGATATCAAGACGTTGTGAGTAACATTCAGGGCCTGATTCGCTCTTTATCTCGTGGGGAAAAAAAATTAAAAAAAAAAGATTTTTCCACATTGGCGGGCACGTTCCTCGCATTTCAGCCGTTAGTCATGACGGCGGGCGAGAGAGAGAACCCCCAGGACTCGAAAGGTCGAATCGGCTCGAGAGAGTAGGTCTAAATTAGCGAGTCTAGACGACTTGAAATATATCGCGAGAGATTCTCTCGCGCCTCCACGTGGTCTCTCCATGGCTCTCCTTAGCCTTCTTTTCTTTCTTTTTTTTCTCTCCCCCTCGTTGATGCGACGTCGCCCGAGTCTTGACACTTTTCGCGTTCTGCCAGACACGGACGTTGATATAAATATTAACATAACCTCCTTTACGCCACGATTTGACACGTGACAGTCGGAACATCTCTTACAGTGATAAAATATATACACGGCGTCAGTTTGGTCCGCGTAAACATCCAACACATTTTCCTTGGACATTTCGAAGGCCTTTATCATATCCGACGGGTTATCATTGCGTTCGTTATTATTGCGCGTTACTAATGTATTATAAAGAGATTTATAAAACTTTTCCCCAAACTGGGTGTATCGAATTATCTGAAACTCGGACACGTGATTATGGAGGCCCTAAGGAATAACCCGATGCTCGTGAAATTTCATTTTTCGCAAAAAATTATGTACTTCAAAAAATGAAATTTCACGGGCAGCGCGTTCTTTTTCAAAATCTCCATAATCACGTGTTAGAATTTCGGATAGTTCGGTACACCCAGTTAGGGGAAAAGTTTTTTTTATATATNTATATATATATATATATCGTATCGCCTTAAAAATCCACTGGGAAGAAAGCTATCGTTTAAAGCCCGCAGTCTGGCAACCCCGCGATAAAATTCCCCCGGCCCGAGGATGTTGAGGATGGCCTGAGTAAATCCCGCGTCGGCTGGGTTGTATCGCAGGAGAATGGCGAGAGGGTAGGGAGATGTTTCGAGGCGAGTGCGTCTCGCGACGGTGCGGCGTTGCGGTCGCTGGATGGCGCCGCTAGTTGGCGCGCCGGCCGCCGGGCGGCGCGGCGGTGTCATGGCCGCCGTCAGTGCTCGCGAGCCTGGCTCGGTGCGTGTCTCGTGTCGCGGCGGCCGGTCGCGCGTTCGCCGTTTCCTCACCGCCCCGTGTCCGCTAGTCGGTAGAAATTCCGTCCGCAGACTCCCTCCGTCCACCGTTCGGTCCGCGGCTCGCGAGAGTAGGATCCGGCAACGTCGCGAAGGCGTATCTTTGGCGTCGATTTATCCGAGGCGCGTCGCCGGCAGGCCCCTCGTCGGGCGCCCTAACCCCACCGCGGGATAAGCGACGCACAGCCGTCCCGAGGCGCGTCCTCCGCGTCGTCTACGCCCCTCGTGCAAGAGGCCAGTCGTGGCAGTGCTTCCGATACGCGAGTGCATCGAGAAACGCGAGCTGGACAGGCGCGAGAGAGAGAGAGAAAGTGCCCAGTGCGCGTCCGTCCCTCTCCCTCCCTCTCTGTCTCTCTCCGGCGACCGGCGTCCCTCTCCGGCACGCCGCCGACGCCGTACAGGTGTTCCCGACGAGATGCGCCCCGGTCGCATCGACTTGCCCCTCTAAACCGACGGGCGACCCTCCTAACCTATGCCCGCATCGCTCCCTCTATTACGGAAATTCCCGTCGACCCTTGCGAGGCGCGTGAAAAGTGAGCGAGCTCACCGGGCGAAAAGTGAGTTTCCTCCTCGCTGTGAGTAACCCGCCGGCCGAGCCTTTTGCGCCGACGCCTTGGGGACTCGCCGATGGAAACTAACCTAGAAGGCTAACTCAACGTCCACGAGAGGATGGTCCGAGGCCGTGAGAACGTGGCATTGGAGAAAGACCGCGTGGGCATTTCTTTTTATTTTTTTTAACCGTTTTTCTTTTTTTTTTCCACGGATTTCGTTGCCATCACGGGAGGCGACCCGACGCGGTACTTTGTTCCTGGATCCGAGAGGAGGAATCGGGCGAAAAGCGATGCGCCAATTGCCGGGGCACGTTCTTTTATGCATAATGGATTAAAATTCGATCGGCTGGGAGGATTCCACGTCGGAACGTGATTTTAATCAAAATCGTAGAACCCTTGAAACATACCGCCGTTATGGCCGCGATGAGACTAGGGGAGATTGATTTTCATTCTTTTTTTTCTTTTTTTTCGCGTTTAAGGTGGATTCACCCTCTCCGACACGTATCGGTTCAGGCACGTGACGGTGCCGGTCCGACTAGACGTAACTTCCGTTTCAATGGATCTGTTTATATTCTCTCTACCCAAATAATGCGAACCGAGGGCCTATATATATATTTCTTTGGTTGCATGATTTGTTTGCTGGTTTTTTTTTTCTTTTTTTTTTTCTCTCAGGCTGGAAAATTGAAACAGGACCGAGTGAGGCCTTAATGGGTGTTACGCAGGTGTGAAGGATGGCTCGTAAAAAATCGGAAGGAAAATAAATAAAAATGAAAATGCCAACTCGTACGTGTATTCTCTTCGCCGGCGACCTCGGCTAGCGAGATATCCTGGCCTTCGATGATCTACACTTATTTGTGCCCCGTTTAAATATAGAGTTTTATCGATTACGCCGTTAGTGAGAGAGGCCTGCGAGCCGTATACACCGGCGGGCTTTGTTTTCTACCCCTCTTATCCTGGCTCCCAGGGTAGGATGTGTCTCAATTCCGTTCTACCGTGTCGTAAGGTCGCTTTCGATAAATTGAGAAGAGAGAGAGGAAAGAAAAAAAAAAAAAATAGGCAATTCGACGGCGCCTCGCTCGATCGCTATCCTATATCTCGGGTATATACATGGAGCACGTGGGTGCGAGGAAGACGGCGTGAAAGCGCCGACGGAGATGCTCTACCGTAAAAAGTACCGTGTCAGGGCCGGCCATTGTCGTAAGATTAATCAACGGCAGGCAGTTATGTCACCTCGACGCTGCCGACCGCTCTTCTTCGTCCTCGTATTCGCCATAACTCTCGTTTTTATCCGACCGCCGCGCCTCGCGATAACGCCTATACGTGATAACAGCTCCTCGGCTGTTAACTCGCGAATCGGGGAAAACAGCTTTCCCGAGCGGGGGAGATATATTCACTTAGGAAATCATTTTAACCCTCGATATCACGTGGATGATATCAGCTGGAAGTCGGCGAGAAACTTTCAGAATTTTTATGGCAATATGAAGGGTTAATGTATACGTAAAAAAATTCTGAAATTATTTATCAAAAAAGGGGTTAGCTTGAGAGATTGCACGAAATCATTTGGAAGTTTATGGAGGAATTTATTATGTACTGAATGACCCTTTCATATCATCTTAAGGCTTAATGTTACTTGTTACCGAATCGCGTTTTTTTATCGTACGAATGGCAATCAGCTCGCAGAAGGGAATCGCGTTGGATGATATCCGAGTGATAGAAGCCCCTCGTAATTTCCATTGATTTAATACGATTTAATATGATTTAATATGATTTAATACGATTTAATTCGATTTAATATAAACGCGATAGACAAACGACGATTGGTCTTGAAATGATCACTACGTTCCGGTGATTTCCAACGATTTCCACGTGATCTCGAGTATTAAAATCCCGGATTTTATAAAGCCGTCCGATCGAGCGATAAGGTGTCTGCGCCGTTATCACCGGGCGATTGGGGGCCTCGGATCTTCTCCGTGGCGAACTCGACGCAAAAGGCTCAGCGAGCGACTTAGGCGGGGAAAATTCTGAAGATATCGTATCGCACAGGTGTCACGTATTCGGGGCATCATCGAGGACCGAGGCGAGGCGAGGAGAGGATCCGGAGTTTGCGGCATCGCGGAAGGAGTCGAAGAGCACGATCCTCGGATAAATAGGGAACCCGAGCCCTGCCATCTTGGAAGACGGGGATTTTCCTACAGGAGGAAGGAAAAGCGACCTCGATCCGCGTCCTCCCGAGGGACCCCGTCGGGGGAGCTCGAAGAGGCGAGGACGCCGAAGAGGCATTCCCCCAGGGAGCGGGTACGAGGAATTCAGGGGGAATTCTTGGGAATTCCTCGAAGTGGATTCCGGTCGAAGGGGGTCGGGAGGACTTTAGAATTTCGGGGGCCAGAGGAAAGGAGTCGGTTTTCTGGCCCTTCCGTAGGATCATGCCGCCCCGTGGCTTCCATCCAGGGGATGTCCTAAGGATATCCGAACATCCGTCCGCCGTGAATCGGTTCTCCCGGGCGAGCGCTGGACCGCCTCCCGAGGCGAGAGGGCCACCTCGATCTACGGACCCGTCTAGGAGGTCTCTCCTGCACTAGGTCCTTCTAGGCCGTCCTTACCGGCTCCTTCGCTTCCCGTGACCGAATTAAAGAGTCGAACGGGGAGGAGACCCGGTTGATACGAGAGAAGAGCGTCGAATGACGAGCCGGCTCGCCTTCCTCGAGGTCAGCTGATCGCGGCTGATGGTTCCGGCCCTTGGCTTCCATCCAGGGGATATCCTAAGGGTATCCGAACATCCGTCCCCCGTGAATCGGTTCTTCCGGGCGAGAGGGCCACCTCGATCTACGGACCCGTCTAGGAGGTCTCTCCTGCACTAGGTCCTTCTAGGCCGTCCTTACCGGATCCTTCGACCCTCCTTCGCTTCCCGTGACCGAATCAAAGAGTCAAACGGGGAGGAGACCCGGTTGACACGAGAGAAGAGCATCGAATGACGAGCCGGCTCGCCTTCCTCGCGGTCAGCTGATCGCGGCTGATCGTCCTCGGCCGCATGCCGGATCCTCGACTTTCACCGGCCGGCTGATCCTCTCGCCGGGGAGGCCGCACTCGCCGAATGGCCGGCCGACTTCCGCCCACCAGCTGATCGCGACTACGACCTCGACCTCGGCCATGTCGCGGCATCCGCGGTAACCTAAGGAGAGAGAGAGAGTGGACCCTGCGACCCGAGGATGTCCATCCGAGTCAGCGGGGTGTACCTGGTGCAGGCCCCCCCCGGGGTCGAGCCCGCCAACCCCGAGAAACCGCCGGCCAACCCCGTCGCCGAGGGCAACCACCATCGGCATCACCTTCGACACACCGGGAAGACGGTGACCATCGTCGCCGGACCCCAGAGGAGCAACAGCCTGGACTACCTCAACTTCGAGGAGAAGAGGCAGATCATCGCGTCCTCCCTCTCGCTCAGCGACTTCCTCGCCCATGGACCTGCGGCCGCTGCCGCCGCCGCCAAGGAAGTCGCCGCGAACACCGTAATAGGTTCGATGACTTATTTTAACTATATTCATTTCTGATAACGATTAGGATTCGGATTATGATCCGCGAGGGAAAACAATATTTACGCGAGCTTATCAATTTTTATTTTTTTCATTTTTCTCTCTTGGCTCGACCGTGGACACAACGATGTCTTATCGACGTTAACACGTGGACACGTGGACGAGCTGACATTTGGCCCACGTGATTAGGCTCTTTGGTCGATAACGTGGAATATTTTATCAGGTTGAAATTTTCGTTTGACATGGACCATACGCGGTCGGTCGGGACCGTTTTTGTTAAATGAAGGAGATATTAAGGAAGGAAGGAAATATAGCAGACATTTGGCCCACGTGATTAGGCTCTTTGGTCGATAACGTGGAATATTTTAGCAGGTTGAAATTTTCGTTTGACATGGACCATACGCGGTCGATCGGGACCGTTCTTGATAAATGAAGGAAATATTTCCTTTATTTCTTTTATTTCTTTTTTTTTTGCTTTTTTTCCTACGTGCGAACGGCGGACGGGTGGAGCCGTTACCTCCCACCCTGGTCGATTCCGAGTCAAGGAACTCGACGGCGATGCTTGTAAACAAACACCCGGCTCTAACGCGCTCCATTCACCGGGGCCCCCCCGAGGTTCCCTTTCTCCTTTTTCGAGATATCCTCTCGACGATAAACCACCGACGGGTATTATACGTTGTAACGTGCACGTAGAATGTCACGTTATTATAATTTATACCCGTATATACGGGTGTATACGGATTTTAATACCTGAATGTATTAACGCGATATGAAAGGGTCATTCTATACGTGTAAAACGTCAAAATAAATTGATTAAACTTTCCTCTCTATACCTGGATGGCACCGAATCATTTGAAAGTTCAGCACGTGATCTTGGTAGTAAGGTAAAAAAAGAAAAAAAAAAACTTATTTGAGGAAGAATGAAATTTCACGAGCATCGCCTTCTTTCTTAGGGCCTTCCCAATCACGTGCTGAAGTTTCAAATGATGATGATGATATATAATGACCCTTTCATATCGCCTTGATGGGATATTAAAATACTTTGTTAAAATTCCACGTATTAAAATTCACGTATATATATTTTTTTTTTTTCAAACTTGGCACAAGGCGCTCTTTTAGTAATAATGGAAACGTCATGCGATCGGCTTCTTTGAGTCGATCGGCGCGGTTGCCGTTTCGCCGTCCGATAAGGCGCGGCCTATGGGGGTAGGGAGGGAGCGCGTGGCAACCGCGCACGGAAATCATTCATTGAGCCGCGAGTCGGCGGCCCGCGCGCGGTGAGGTTAGGTTAGGTTGGGAGAGGTTAGGTCGGCCCGACTCGTCTCGCCGAGGAGACGGAGCCCAATTGGACCGTCTTGGAAGGGGAGAAGGAGAGAGAGGGGCCCCATTAAGGTCCCTGGGCCCTCCACTGGTTACCTCTCCCTCTACTTCTACCTCGGAAAACTCCTGGAAAATTCATCTCCTCATTTCGAGTTTCTATGGCCGCGAAAAGCCGCGAAAGCCGGGCCAATCAGCTCTCGCGTCTTTGAGCCTCGCCTCGGGCCGCGTCTCGTACTCGAGATCGCCTATCTCTCTCTATCTCTTATCTTTCTTCGGGGCGGAGGGAAGGGGACACGCAGGAAAGTTATTCCCTCGAATTAAGGTGAAGTGAAACACGTCGAGGAACTTGATCGACGTCTGGGAAGAAGATTTTTGTAAATGCCTACGTTGCCGACGTTGGTTTTTATATCGACAGCTGGGTCGAATTATATTGGGCATTGTACCAAATGGCATACTCCATCTGTCGTTTTCGTACGATAATTATAAAGAAATCGAAGTTAAACTCCAGAAATCCTCTGGATTCGTGCTTTCTCGGGCCCTAATTGACTGCAGAGGGACCCCCTGCGCCATCTGTGATTTCCAGGTGAATTAAATTTTCACTCCGAGACCTCGTATTACCATCCTTTTGGCATAGAAGCGCATACAACACTTTTTTGCCCTTATCCCGTTAAAATGCGAGTTTATCGATTACCAGAGTGTTCTAAATTGTCGTTAAATTGTCCTGACCCTTTCTATTCTCATATCAGAGCCTTCGATAATTGTATATCGATCGAAATATGAGAGCTCGACGCCATTTTGGTTCTGGTGTGGGCTGAGTTAAACAATTTTTTTTATAAAATCCAAATTTTGAATGTGTCAGGACAATTCTTAGATGATCAGGAGTGACGTGTCAAAGTTTCGGACAGTTTGGTCTAATACCCTTAAAAAAAGTGTTGTACTCGAATCGAATGGTTTGAAGGGGTTTCACTTCACCTTAATAAACGTTTCGGTGGTTTATCTTTGGTTTGTCGTCCTGTGGAATTTTTTCTCGGGGCGGCATTTCGGGTCAATCGGCCACTTCCGGTTCGCGATGATACAATGTCGCTTGTTCTGCTTATCTGATTAGTCATCGCTCAGATGACTCCGAGGATCAGATTCGCAATCCTACGTCACTCGCGATGGATCGATGAGTCGACCCTCCGGAATCTCTATCGTCGATTATCGACGCGATAGGATCGATTTCAACGGGGATCTTCACTTTGGAGAAATGTTTCACGGATGTTCTGACCCCCTTGTTGCGCGGCCACTGATAAGGATCGATCGCCATTTGTGTACATTTTTGCATATCGTAAGTGGGGAGAAAGTAAAATGGATAACACCTACGGATTAAACAATGATGTATGTAGACGTAACATTGTATGTTCATCGTATTGGTAGATCTTTTAAACTCGGGTTAGATGTAACGTTACATCTTCGTTATCTTTAACCTTACGATGTGATATCACAGCGACAATGTGATATCACAGTGACAATGTGATATCACAGTGACAATGTGATTCTACTGGAACTTATCGTGGCATCGAGATAACCCTTCACTGAGGACGCTAATTTATATGGGGTTTTTTTTATCACCGCCTGTGTTAACCTGGAATCCAATTTGAGGCACAAAACAAATTAACAGGCTTATTTGAATGTTCTGTCATGTAGATGTTCCTGCCATGTTGAGTTTTGTTCCTGCCATTTCTTTTTAGAAAAGCTCGAACTGTTAAGCCTTTGAACGCGGAGCCATTTCGACCTACGGGCGAAATTCCTCTGACCGTGCAGGCGATATTGGACCGAACGTCGGGCGCCTTCAGGCGCTCTCAGTAGCCAAAGGGTGGAAAAGAAAGGATAAAAAAATTCCGAAAATTACTATTTTCACGTTTTCGAGGTTCTGGGGGGCTCTGAATTTTCCTAAAGTCTCAAAGGACCCATTAGAGTCGAAAAATCCAAATTTCCACGACTTCGGAATTCCTTTATCTTTTTGGACCGTTTTGATTTTTGTAAAAAAAAAAAAATATGCAGCGAACAAAACTCAACATGACACAAATGTTTACATCACAGGAACATTCCGATAAGAATGTTGATTTCGTTTGTGCCTCAAAGTGAATTCTAGGTTCACACAGCCTGGATGATCCTTTCGTGACAGAGAGGAGATCCAGGATACTCGAGTCGTCTATAGGATCTAATTCGCGATGCCCGCGAAGACGCTTTGGCTTGGTACTCGCTTTCTATCTTATCGCCTCGCGAGGTGATAAGATACATATACATGTATATATATATATATCCTCTACGAGACGTAGTTTCGCAATCCGCGAATTAGCGTTCCGCGATCTCTGGCGCTACTCTCCGGTGGAGGAGCTTCTTCGGGGAAACGTCTCCTCCCTGGGCCCCCTCGTCTCGACTTTTCGAGATATCGCGTTTTCCTCCTCTCTCGAGAAAGAGAGTAAGATGATATCGTCGGCCGATGTGGCGCACATCTCGCGAACAATGGCCCTTTTCTCGGTGCTTTCCTCCTGAAAAGAGATATAGCTTTTCGGGCCGCCCCCTCTTCAGGATAAAGAGGTGTCCTGGGCTATCAGGAATGTTCTTCCTTGGGACAGATTTATTCTTACCCTGGTGCGATAGGGCGCCATTTTGGCTCCTCGGAGGGAACGGAAGAGATGGTACTCTGATCTACGTCGATTCGCTAATCTCGATCCGGCTCGAGTCCTAATCGGATCCCGGCCATGGTTTATCCCCAGGTCTCTTTGTAACCTCCTCGGGAACGACTTCCACGGGACGGACGATCTCCGGATGTTTCTCCGGGCGTTCGACTTTCCCCGCTCTCCACGAGGCGTTCTACTTCAAGGAGTTACGAGCCCCGGTGTCGTGCCGCGATAATTATGCGATTACGTTACTTAACCGCATAACTCGCCTCGTGAAAGTCCCCCGAGTGCGTAGCTCGTCGCGAGGATTCCGAAGGAACGACGTCGACGTCGGCGTCGGCGTCTTTTCGACGTTTTCCGAGTTATGGAAGGACACGCGATATGTATATATATTCGCCTTTGGCTGAAAATTTCTATCTAGACCCGTTTATTTTTATTATTATATAGTATTATACGGGGAAGAAAAGAAAAGAAAAGAAAAAAAAAAAGAAAATCATTGAGCCAATGAAATATTGCTTTGCATAGTACCGGAGTAATTTTTTTTCTTTTCTTATTAATTCAAAGAATTTGCCTCGAATATACGGAAATTGTTATAATTCCGAAGTAACGTTGCATCCGATTTATTTGAGTCGATTCGAGGGAAATTATTGAATGAATAAAATCATTCTTTGGCTTCCTTGGTGTAGGTCAGGGTTACTTGTCGAGGGCTAAACTTTCTTTATCGTAATTCCGAGGAAAAGTTGCATCCGATTTACTCGAGTCGATCCCAGGGAATTCTTTGAATTAATAAAATCATTCTCTGGCTCGGTGAAATCTATCTTCCTTGGTGTAGGTCAGGGTTACATGTCGAGGGCTAAACTTAGTCGTAATTCCGAACAAACGTTGCATCCGATTTATTCGAGTCGATCCGAGGGAATTCATTGAATGAATAAAATGATTCTGCGACTCGGTGAAATCTATTAGGTGGGCCGGAAAGTAATGTCGCTTTCTTACATTAAATTCAATGCATAGAAACGACATTACTTTCCCGTCCACCTAATATTTTCCTCGGGGTAGGTCAGGGTTACTTGTCGAGGGCTAAACTTAGTCATAATTCCGAAAAAACGTTGCATCCGATTTATTCGAGTCGATCCGAGGGAATTCATTGAATGAATAAAATCATTCTCTGGCTCGGGGAAATCTATTTTTCTCGAGGTAGGTCAGGGTTACTTCTCGAGGGCTAAACTTTCTAACCTAACCGCGAGGACCGATACCGTTGTTGGGTCGTCGGAAACCCCGTGAATGCCGATCGAGACATGTCCGAGGGACATGTCCGGGCTTACCGCGGTCCGATAGCAGCGACCTTGCACGCTGCTCGCGGCGCATCGAGGAGGCCCCTGGGAACGGGCTCGGCCACCGGCCAGCGGGGCGGCGATAACGGGCAGCTTCCTCGCTCGCACCTCGAGGTCGATCCTGGAATGCTAACGCTACTCCGCGTACAACGGAACGGAACCGGCCGTCCCGTAAAACCGGGGAAAAAGCGCCGGGAGCGGTTCCGTTCCGGGAGCTCGTGCGGAGAAAGCGAGCCGGCATATCGGAGAAACTGACGAAACTCCTGGCGTGAAAATTCTACCGTAGCGTTTGGACGTCCACCGGAAAGACTCTCAAAAATGGCTACGATGGTACACCGACGAAAATCATCTAACCAGAGATATATATATATATTTCTTCTATAATAATCCGCCCCCCAAAAAAAGAGAAATACTTCCTCGAGTTCATAAATAATTGAAATAAACTGAAATTAAGGTGATACGAAAGGGTCATTCTGTATATATACGAAACGTTAAAATATTTATAAAACTTTTCATCGATTACATTTTTCTTTTTTTCATGAAAAATCAAATTTCACAAGCATTGCGTTCTTCCTTGGGGCCTTCATAGTCACGTGGTAAAGTTTTAAATTATTTGATGCACCCAGTTTGGAGAAAAGTTTTATATATATTTTCATGTTTTATATATAGACCCTCTCATGTCGGTTTAATAATCGATTTATTTATTTATTCCTTGAAATTGTTCCCGATGGACTCGGACGATCCCTGCGGGGGTCCCTTCGGGACGCGACGAATCGCGTTCTCTACCACGAGGTGACAGGTGTCACGTGACAGGGGCCACGTGACAGATGCCACGTGGCATCCGCTGCATGGAAAAGCGGCGGGAAAAGGGGGGGCAGGGAAACGACGGAAATGCGCATCCCGAGATGGATGAGCCAATCCGCGGATCTCGACGCGATGCCGCGATTTACGTAACGCGGAATGCTCGCGGATTCCGCGTACCGCGTCCTGCCGGCCGAGCTGGCAGGATATCGCGAACCGGGTACCGAGAGGAGGTAAAAAGGAGGGTATAACTTCTAACGAGGTAATCGCCTCTGCCGGGATTTCCTCGAGCGAATTCCATTCCTAACGGGCTCCTGCCGATCCGCGACGTTATCGCCGCTCCGCCGATCGGTATCGATTACTCGTCCCGGAGAGAATTCCGCGCCCCTCCTGACCTCCTCCATTAGACAAAGAAAAACGATTTACGGTCGTAACGAGAGATCTTAATTGCGGCAACGATTTGCGAACACTTGAAAGTGGGCACGGAAAATCGTTATCAGGGTAGACTTTTGTTATCTCGACGAGAAAGATGGGAGATGCTGCGGGAAATTGAAGGGAAGCCTTGGGAAGGATGGCCCCCTTTTCTTTCTCTCTTTTCTTTCTCGAGGCTGTTGTCTTTCCTTTCTGGGAGCTGTCGTCCTTTCTTTCGCCTTAATGGGCCCAGGGAAATCAACGTTGCTTCTGGTTCGTCTCTTGGGAGTCCGCGGGGGGTCGAACCTTGACCGCGCCTTCGAGACGGGCTCTCGAATAACGTGAACGTTAACCCGGTCCGGGCCGAAATAACCCGCCGCTGCGGCCGAGACGCGCCGGAAAACTCGGCGTAAATAAACCCCGGGTCCCTGCACGGGAAAGAGAAAAGAGATTTCCACTTTCAAGCTGAGGACATGATTGCCGATGCATTTTTTCCTCTTATCACACCCCGTGGGAAAACCGAGGAAGAAAATGAAATTCATCGAATCAGAGATAGATTACGCTGAAATTCGATGAACAATCATTTCATCGAGTGAATTGTCTTGCTTGGCGAGATGTGAAAGTGGCATCGAAGAGGTTTTGTTTATAATACTTTCCTCTCAACTCGGTTTACCGAATAGTTTGAAACTTTACAACGTGAATAGGGAGACTATTGGGAGGGTCCTGAAACTCATGAAATTTCAATTCTTTTCGAATTTGTTTATAGGTATTTTAAAAATAGATCATAAAAAATGAAATTTCGCGAGTTTCAGAACCTACCTTAGGGTCTCTATATTCACGTTTTAAAGTATGAAACGATTTGAGACATCCAGTTAGTAGAAAAGTTTTATGAACGATTGAGCTTTCGGATGCCATTTTCACATCTCCTTAACCGGAACATGGGTCAATTCTTTGGTCAATTTTTCTCTTTACGAAACGCGTTTCTTTTTTCTTTCTCTATATCCGAAGGTGGGGGGGGGGGAAAGGTTTCGAAACGTCGAAACGCGAAAGTGGAGCCGAGCCGACTTGGCGCAGGTCCGGAGGTGGCCGGTACACGGCATCAACCTTCGAGGTTACATGCCTCCCAGGGGCTCGACCTGCCTGCCTTCGGGGTCTTAACGGTTCTCCTTGCTGCAGGAGAGAAAGAGAGAGAGGCAAAGAGGGAGGGAGAGAGAGTGAAAACAAACACCTCGGGAGATGCCGACTCTCCGAGCGGTCGCCGAGGAAGAGAACGGAGAGGGAACGAGAACTACGTTCCACGGTGAGGGAGGAAAATCTGTGAGGGAATAATTTCATGAATAATAAATTAATTCATTCAAAGGAATTATTATACTCTTAAATTGACTGCGATTAATTGCACGCGATGTTTAGGCGGAATTGTGACAATTAACGCTAGTCGATGAATTATACTTGGAACGGTGGAAATATTATCTTTGGTTCGATGAAATAGTTCTTTCTCGGTGTAACGAGGGAAACGATCTCTTAGTTGGAATATCGGGATCGGGTTCGTCGATCATGGAAATGTGATCCAGATAGAAATTCAGCCTTCATACAATGTTTAGGCGGAATTATGACAATTTCACGCGAATATTATCTTTGGTTCGATGAAATAGTTCTTTCTCGGTGTAACGAGAGAAACGATCTCTTAGTTGGAATATCGGGATCGGGTTCGTCGATCATGGAAATGTGATCCAGATGGGAATTCAGCCTTCCGCTCGGCTGGTTCAAGGCCTACTGCGGTGAACGCACGTGTTTTGAGGTCTCGCCGTGGATAAGGGATCGGTCGGTTTGCGCGGTGATTTACGGGTTTATTTTTGCGTGCCGCACGCGGGTCACCGGGATATTCTGCTCCAGAGCGTGGAACGATATACACGCGCGAGGGATATGAGCCGCGCGCGGTTCTCTAACTCGCGATTTATTGCGCTAATCTGAAAGTTACTCGCGACACTCCCATGCGAGCTTTCGGAAGCTCGAGGTAACTCGAGCCCCGAGGAGGGACTGTGGAATCGAACAAGGGGTTGAATGGGAATCTTAGGGATGGTCTCTTATAATCGCGACTTTCGAGCGGGTCTTTAAGCTGACGTTTGGCTCGTGAAAAATTGAAGCGGCGCAACCGGGCACAAATATAAACCGCGTTCTTCGAAGCCGTGGCTGCTACCAACGACGTATTTATAACCGAGCGATAGTTCAAACGCCAAGAATGCCCGCCGAGCGGACATCGCTCCAGATATCCCGCGAGATCCCCCGGTAAATACGTCCAGACGATTAAACGTTAATTACGACGCTGGGGACAATATTTGCCGAGACGCGGTCTCGCGTGCCACGGAAACTCGAGAAGCGGGGCGGTGCCTGTTCCTACGAGCGTTTTCAAAAAATTGTATCTCCAAAACGGCTGGTCCGATCCCGACGCGCCGGTGCTCTTTCGATTGCTCGGGATGTCTAGAAATTGGGAAAAAATACGCCGCTCCCCCGGCCGATACTTTTCTGTCATGATTTTTGAAAAGTTTCGCAACGTGCGGCGCCCACGTCCAGTGTCGCTTGGATTTAAATCCCCGCTTAGATGCGGCCTCGCGGGGAGGCGATATGTTTTAATAATACTTAATCTGTCCCCTCATTTCCGAAGAATGCGGCCGTCTAGAATGCGCCTTTAGCGTGCTCGCAAGATATGCAAATACAAAGGAGGCATTGTATACCGAGCGGAGAGTCTCGGTGCGATTATAAGGGTGCGCGCACACCGTTGACGTCGCGTGCCGATCATCTGCTCCAGTTTGACACCTATAGGGCCTTTTTTTTTTTATTATTGACACCGTCTACCGATGCGTTTGACATTACTCAAGTCAAGAGAAGAGATTCCTGGAATTGACAAAATATTTCATTGGTTAAATGAATTATTCTTCCTCGGTCCCTGCATTCGAGGGCGCAGCGCGGAGGACGCTGCAACAGGTGGCGACAGGTGCGCCCAAAAAATAATGGCGAAAAGCCGGAATCACGGCGAGGTTCACCTGGGGCACCTGGACCTATTCCATGGGGGAGAGGCGCCGTAGAAAAGGGGATGTAGAAAAGGGGTAAGGTGGCTGGGGAACGCGCGTTTTCCCGCGTCGACGCCCCTTGGCACGAATTCAGGGCCGAGTCGAAAAGAGACGCCCCTGTCCGTAGGAAGTCGTAACTCGGTAGGTGCACTTTATTTGCTGCATTCTTTTGGCAGGCCTCCAGCTCTCGAATTCCCCCGATCGGCTCGGAATCGACCCAAGGGTCGGAAGCATTGACATACATGTCTTAAGCGAGGAGGAAAGAAAAAAAAATTTTTTTTTTTAAATCCAACACCTGGCATCACATTCGATTCAAACTTTCCTTTACATTTCTTTGTGACATTATGAAATTAAGAAAGAAAAATCCCCTAGGTCGGAAATCTTAGTCCAAAGGTCGGCGCTGAAATTTCCTCAGGAGGGCTCATCCTGATTATGAACACCGGTGGAGTCGGACTATTTTTTTTTTTTATTTTTATCCGTGTCCTCGTTCCATTAAACGGTACGGGGAACGGGATTCTGTGCGTTTCCTTTGATGGTTGCGTGTCCGCGTTTTCCCCGCGTCCACCAGCTGTGCGCGTGACGCTATGCAGGTTAGGTGTGGGCCGGGGTGCGTCCCACAGGCCGCGTCGGCTCGCCGCGATGAAATATCCCATCTCGCTAACCCATTGGTATTTCAGTTAAGGACACCTCAGCCTCGTCTATCCCACGAGAAAAGGTCAGTCGAGGCTGAATCTCATGGAAAGTCCTGGATAGAGAGAAGCGCCGGTGTCGGAGGGTTACTCGCTCAGGAGATAATGTGTTTTAAGGTGATAATGTTATGCCGATAAAGATTACCACGTTTTGTGTATATATAATGAACTTTCAACATCACCAAGTTAAACATTTTTTTCCAAAAATCCAAATTTTGAATGTGTCGGGGCAATTCTTAGACGATCAGGAGTGACGTGTCAAAGTTTCGGACAGTTTGGTCTAATACCCTTAAAAAAGTGTTGTGTTCGAATCGACTGATTCGAAGGGGGTTTCACTTCACCTTAACGGGGCATGAAAGTGGCATCGGAGGGGTCAATGAATAATTTCATAAATTTCTATAAGCTTTATGGACGTAACACGCGGCATTGTCGAGGCGCGCATGCGTGCTCGCTCGGTCTCTTTTACGGTCTCTCGTATGGTTAACGGTGCTCGTCGTATGCGAGTGCATGGAGGGAGGTTATTAAACGCGAGGCCAGTGCAAGAGCGCATGCCCGCCACCTGCGGTGGTGCATATGGCGGTGCATCGGGCGCAGTTCCCTTTGAAAACTGGACTCGGGTTTTGAAATTCGAGCAGGACGGCCAGGAAGGACGGAGAATAGAGGGAACCTCGTTGATGGGACGAGGACGGTGCAATGGGACGCGGGAAATGCTGGGAGTAACGGAGAGATGTACCAAGTGGGAGGCTGGGGGGAAAAACTGGTCGGTCGTTTCTTTTTCTTCTTTTTTCTTCTTGGTGCTCGACTTGGTGTACCGGGTTAACCATGCTTAATGGAACGTTACTCGGCGCTGACTCACCGGAGCATGGATTCATAAAGCTCGCTTGTCCGCCTCGAGTGGACCGGGAGGGAAAAAAAAAATATTGCCGCCAGTTGAATACCCATGACTCCCTTCCGAAAACTCTTTAACATGAAATATCAAGCAGACTCCGGTAATCGGCATTTTATCGCCATTTTAAGGTGATGTGAAACCCCCTTCGGATCAGTCGATTTGAATACAGCACTTTTTTTTTTAAGGGTATTAGACCAAACTGTCGAAACTTTGACACTCCTGATCATCTAAGAATTGTCCTGACACGTTAAAAATTTGGATTTTTGGAAAAAATTATCTAACTTCGCTCAGACCAGAACCAAAATGGCGTCAAGCTCTCATATTTCGATTAATGTACAATTATCGAAGGCTCTGATATGAGAATCGAAAGGGTCGGGACAATTTCACGACGATTTAGAACACTCTGGTAATCGATAAACTCGCATTTGAACGGGATAAAGGCAAAAAAAGTGTTGTATGCGCTTCTATGCCAAAACGATGGGAATACGAGGTCTCGGAGTGAAAATTTAATAACCCTTTGCACTCCTTTGTCGGGGGTGACACATCTCAATAATTGGGAGTGAAAAGGGTTAATTGATGATGAGTAGGAATATTTTAATCAGATTTGTGACGTGTTGATTAGATTTTTTTTTTAATTTTCCTGAGCTGGGGCGATAGTGACGAGCGAGAGGTGTGGCGATTGATGCGGCTCCGGGAAAGAATAGAGCACTCGGTGCAACGCTCGGATAGGATATAAGCGTTTTCCCTAAGTTTTCGAATTAAGCCGCGGAAAATTTCATTATTGACCTTGTTCGAGAGGAGAGAGGCTCGGAAAATCGATAGCTATTAGGTTAAGTAGGCAGCGGGGCGGAGTGGAAAATTGGAAAGCGCGAGGGCGGTTTCCCGGAGAGGGCGGATCGACCGAGTCGATTGATCGACGCTCCGGTGTAATTAAATCGTTTCCTCGTATTATTCCGGCCGGAATTCCGGAGCGGCTCGACCGGAGGGCCGGAGAGCGACAAAGGGAGCGTTTAAACGAGGCCCGTAAAGAGCGAGCCGATCGAAACGGCCGGAACTTCCGCCGGTAGGAATTTACCGCAGAAATCCTCAGGTGAAACCGGAGCCGCACGGGTGACCGTAGTCGGCCCGAGCGAGGCCGAAGGAATTAATTTAAGCCTAAGTTTGGCCCAGCCTCGGAAAGCACCTCGGCCCTCGAATTACTGACTGAGTGTACTTTCCTCGGAATTTAAGGCGTCAAATACGCGACTTCTTTATGACACTTTTCTCCGAGCTGGGGGCACCGAATCTTCTGAAACTCTCCAACGTGAATGCAGAGGCTACAAGGAAGGTCCCTCCACCCGTGAAATTTCTGATATATTCAAATTTGTCATTAAAAAAAAAAAATTGTAATTTCATGGGCGGAGGGACGTTCCTTAGGTACTCCGTATTTCTGGGGCGAAGTTTCAAGGGATTAGGCAGGCTTAAGGAGATATGCTTCGGGTGAGCTTCCCGATGCCGCTTTTTTACGGCCTTAAGGGAGGTTTCAAGGAATAATCCGAAAGTGGGAGCGCAGCCAGGACGCGAATCCGACGGCGACGTCCTCTGCGCAGGGCTCGACCAAGGGATGCTTAGGGAGTTGCCATGGCGATGGCACTTTGTTTTACGTCTCCAATTACCTGGCCGCCGGTTGTCAACCAGTCGGTTGTCAAACCGCCACCCCTCTGGGGTTGCGACCCCTGCAGCTCGAGGCTGCACTCGCTTTTAATTCAGAAGTCAGTCCGAATCCAGGACTCCCATCGATCGCGACCTCTTCGATTAAATGATTCATCTTCGACTTCTCCACTCCAGCTTCCAATCTGTCGGGATGAATCTTCGAGTGGTATCCATAGATCAAGAATCGACCCATCGCGATCGGAGTATCTCGTTTCCTTTGTCGCGAGATTTTGGAGAAGAAAGTATGACCGGCCGATGGGGAGGAAGTACTTAGAGCCCCGGCGATATTAATCGTTATCGATGTACGATAACGAGTGGGCGAAATAAAGCCGCCGGGCGGTCCCCATTTCGCGGCTTCCCAGACATCTCGAGCGGAATCTTTGCCGAGGGGTCGTGGAACTCGCAATAAGGAACCCTTGAACGTAATCTCGCGATGTAATCGGCCGAGGCGAGGTCGCGACATCCGCGGACTTCTTTGAGACGTTCTTCCTATCGCGGGATGATTTTTCTTCTTTTTTTCATTTCTTCCCTCGCGAGATGACAATTCCATTTCTCGTAATTTTCTACCCCTACAAGGGCAAGGATCCTGGGAGCTCTAAGGAATTTTTTATTGGGGAATAATTTTTTTTTTTCGCAAGATAATTCTATTTCCCAAAATTTTCTACCCCTACAAGGGCAAGGATCATGGGAGCTCCGAGGAATTTTTTATCGGGGGATAATTTTTTTTTCGTGGGATAATTCTATTTACGAAATATTCTACCCCTACAAGGGCAAGGATCCTGAGGGGTCTGAGGAATTTTTTATCGGGGGATAATTTTCTTTTCTGCGGGATAATTCTATCTCCTGAAATTTTCTACCCCTACAAGGGCAAGGATCCTGAGGGGTCTGAGGAATTTTTTATAAGGGGATAATATTTTTTTTTTTCGCGTGATAATTCTACCTCCCGAAATTTTCCACCCCTACAAGGGCAAGGATCCTGAGACTTCCGAGGAATTTTTTATCGGGGGATAATTTTTTTTTCGTTTTGCGAGATAATTCCATCTCTCGGAATTTTCGGATCCAGGTCCGATAACCAAGGTCCTTCGAGCTCACCCTTCGGGATCGGACTTTGGGGGACCCAGTCTCCATTAGCCACCCTTAACGAGAGGCTTAACGGCGCGTTAACGTCTAACCAGGCTTGCCAGAATGCCTCTTAACCAACAATGTACCCAGGGACGCGTCGTCCCAGCTCTCGAACTACCCCATTACCCGGCTCGGATTACCGGAGCAATTTGAGTCCCTAAAGGATCCCAGGGATGTAAACGCCCGTAAAAAGGGTGGTTTCGGTCCCCCAGTATCCGGCGTTCTTATCGACGTGGAGCCGTCTTGGAGGTTCCATTTCGGCACCACTGATAACGGGGTAGTGATCGACGAGCAGTCGGTAAAGGGCGGGTAACGTAGAAACCTGACAGCCCCGTTGATCTTCCCAGGGATTAATAAATCCTGAGAAGCATACCCCTCGTCGGTACACGGGTCCCCCTTCTGTCGGTACATCTCCGGCCTCCTGTTTTACCCCTCCCCCCCCCCCTGAACCACCGGGAAAGCTTTTCCGAATTTCCCTGTATTTTCTAAAGAAAGCTCTCTTTCCTCCTTCCACACGTTAATCGGCCGATTTTTCTTCGATTGTTTCAGCCAAGAAACAAAATGGAGCGGCCCTGCGAACTAACAGTCTCGGCTCGGGCGCGAGGACGCCGCCCCTCGAGAGGAAAAGCAAGTTTTCCGCCCTGGGCAGACTCTTCAAGCCGTGGAAATGGAAGCGGAAAAAGAAATCGGACAAGTTCGAGGCCGCCTCTAGGTGTAAGTACACGTTTTATGCCTCAAAAACCCGCCCGGAAGGGAAACCACCGGTGTAAACGCTCGCCTAGGCGCGGCTGCGATTAATAACTCCACCTTTTGTATCTTATCAATCGTTCATTTGCGCAGCACTCGAAAGGAAAATCTCAGTACGCGCCAATCGGGACGAGCTGGTCCAGAAAGGGATTCTCCTGCCCGACAGCCCTACGTCGTCTCTTCCGGAAAATGGTAAGTGATAACGATGATGGATTTCTTCGGGGTAAGATCGTTCGCTATGGCTCGGGGAACTGAGAAAATGGAAAATCATGATAACCGCGGTGATAACTGGGTACATTAGTTCCTTGTAAAAAGGCGCGAGAGAAAGGAAGCCGGTCGATTTCCTCTCGGTCGGTTATGCTTCAGAGAATGGTGCGCCATTTTTCTGACGGTTAGGGTAGGTTAGGTTAGGTTGGGTTAGGTCAAGATTACGACGCGCAGTTTTTCTCGCCCGGCCCAGGAAAGGGTGGAGGGCGCGTTTCCACGGTGGAAATCCGTCCGGGAGGGGGGAACGGTAGGCGGAAATGGGAGAAACGAGACAGACGGACAGACCTCTCGCCTTTTCGTAATTGCGTTAGACTTGTCATTATCGTTATCGCCGCGGCAGACGAGGATTCAATTTCCGGCACGGACGGTAACCGAGGAAAATCCCAGACCTCCCGGCCATTTTACTCTTGCGTAACTCCTAGATTTTGAGTAATTAAGGTGAAGTGAAACCCCCTTCGAATCGGTCGATTTGAATACAACACTTTTTTTTTAAGGATATTAGACCAAACTGTCCGAAACTTTGACTCCTGATCATCTAAGAATTGTCCTGACAGATTCAATATTTGGAATTTTGGAAAAAATTTTTTTACTCAGCTCACACCAGAACCAAAATGGCGTCGAGCTCTCATATTTCGATCAATGTACAATTATCGAAGGCTCTGATATGAGAATTGAAAGGGTCAGGACAATTTTACGACAATTTATAACACTCTGGTAATCGATAGACTCGCATTTGAACGTGATAAAGGCAAGAAAAGTGTTGTATGCGCTTCTATGCTAAAAGGATGGGAATACGAGGTCTCGGAGTGAAAATTTAATTGGCCTGGAAATCACAGATGGCGCAGGGGGTCCCTCTGCAGTCAATTAGGGCCCCAGAAATCACGAATCCATAAAAGCGGAACGGATTTCCCGGTAGAATTCCCGAGGAGGTTTGGATGTTTTTTTTTTTTTTTTTGGTTTTTTGGGGGATTTAGGAGAGGCCACTTTCTCGTGGGAAAATCCGCCGATAGAGGGGACCGAGAGAGATCGGCTTGGGTGGGTTTACGCACTAGGAGTAGACGTCAGGAATAACTGGAGCAAAGCCTGGGCGCGTTGGTGTCGTTATCTTAATTAGTGTCACATGAAAACGGGTCGAAGTCCGTCGCGGTAACGGGTCCCTCGAGAGATGCCGACGTCACTTGGTCTTTGTCGTCGTGAAGTGGTACCGACTGTACAAACGAGACATTCCTAAGCGAGGCGAGGTCACTCGCTCGAGGCACTGCCTCGTCTTCTAATCGATTACCCGGCGATTTGTCCGGCTCTGTGAACCTGGATTCCAGTCTGAGGCAGAAACGAAATTAAGGTGACGCGAAAGCGGCGTCGAGGAGGTCTTGTTTATAAAACATTTCTCCCAACTCAATTTACCGAATGGTTTGAAACTTTACTACGTGAATAGGGAAACTACAAGGAAGGTCCTGAAACTCATGAAATTTCAATTTTTTTCAAATTTTGTTTATAGGTATTTTAAAAATAGTTTATAAAAAATTAAATTTTACGAGTTTCAGGACCTGCCTTAGGGCCTCCATATTCACGTTTTAAAGTATGAAGCGATTTGAGACACCCAGTTCTATGGAAAGTTTTATGAACGATTGAGCTTTCGGATGCCACTTTCACACCTCGGTACACCGTCGTTTACACCGACGGTTTAATAAAACTACCCCTTTAGGACAGGTACCAAGCCTCGGAATGAAGATGACATTACGCGTTGATCGGTGAAATCAGGCTTGGCATTAGTTGTTTTTTTTTTTTATATTAATTGTTTTCATTTTTTCTTATCAGGTCCCAGAGGAGACACGGGGGTCGCCCAGCAGCCAGGAACTCCTCAGCTCCCGCCTCAGCAACTGCAGCTGCAGCAACCCCAGTCGACCCCAGGTGGGGTCGGAGGGGTGCAAGGTGGCACTCCTGCGGCCACCCCCACGCCAGGGGGACAGCCCCAGCAGTCCCAGCAGGCCCAGCAACCCTCTTCGGCCACCCCGACGCCGACGTCCGCCAACCCCCACTCGATCTGCGCCGGGACGCCGAATTCTCAGCCCTCGCCTCACCCCTCTCCCCTCTACCCCGGGATCCCCACCGCAACTCAGCTCAACGGATGCACGCAAGGTAAGCACCCTGGGTACTACTTTTAGAGCCCGGTTAATCGTTAATTAAGCCCTCCGTCGGTGCCCTCGGAAAATCCAACATGGCCGCCCTCTCGGATGTCCGATTACAGGGGTCGATTAAGGCGATGTGATAGTGGCGTCGAGGAGGTATCGTTTGTGTAACATTGCCACGGACTGGATGTACCGAGTCCTCTCGAACTTGACAGTGCGAATACAAGGAATGTCCCGAAAGCCATGAAATTTCAATTTTAAAGTAACTTGTACTGTATTGTCAAGTAACAACGTGAAGTAAAGTTTATAGCTATTTCAAGAATTTTGATGCAAGTTAATGCAATTTCAAGAATATATATATATAAATGAAATTTCCCGCGTTTCAGGACCTACCTTGGGGTCTCCTTATCCGTGTGGTAAATTTTGAAAAGAAATCGGTACACTGGGAGACATCGATGCCCTCCCATCCTGCACAGGCGATGCCGTATCTGCAGGCCATGCATTCATGTCCGCCATTCTATATCCAATTGGGGGGAAAGTTTCATGAATGATTGACCCTTAAGATGCCACTTTCACACCCCCTTAAGCAGCAGAGTCGATTTTTTTTTTTTTTGAGAGAGAGAAAACTCTTCCGGCGAGTTTGACCAATTACTGATAAGTCTCTCGCATTGGGGCAGCTTCTCGATCACGGTTTGAGATTAATCGCCGTAGAGCCGATCCTACGTGAGATAGGCTCGGTGCAGCGAAGGGGTTGACATTGTAATCGGCTCCGTTAAACCGCTGATAAGGACCTCGGTCCGAAAGGAGACTCCTTAACGGGGACCACTCGTCGAGGGAGGTCTCGGTTAGGAACACCTATCCGTGTTATCGGGCACGAAGCCGATGTCCTAATTAATAGGTCGACGGGTGTCGGAAGAATGTCAACGGAGGTCGGTGGAAACTGCATTAACAAGGAGGATTTCGAAAAGCGAGGATAGAGATATTTGGGGGCGTGTAAACGAAAAGTCCGATTTACTAAGTCCGGACTGCCAGACCCCGACGTCTCGGGTTACATCGGGGCAAGGTTATCGGGTTTCCCCGTTGGTTAAACCGAAGCCTTGTAAACGCTCGTTCCGATCCGGCTGCCTAATGCGATATTACGGACAAACCCGCAGGACTCGACACCTCCCTCTGTCGGGTCAGTCGATAGACCGAGAAATCAATTTCTTCTTTTTTTTTTTTTTTTTTTCTAATACAAAATTAAGAAATTGTTTATAAGGAAAGATTTAAATAATTGAAATTTCGTCGGTGTCGGGACCTTCCTTAGGGTCTTTGTGGGTTGCGTGGGAAGGTTTTAAACGATTGAGACTTTCGAATGCTCGTTTCAGGTCGCCTTAAGGTGATATGGTGTCGCCTTAAGGTGATATATATATCCTTTGGTATCACCTTAAGGGGATGTGAAAGTGGCATCCGAAAGCTCAATCGTTCATAAAACTTTTCATAGAACTGGGTGTTTCAAATTGTTCCATACTTTAAAACATGAATATGGAGACCTTAAAGTATGTCCTGAAACCCGTGAAATTTCATTTTTCATAAACAATTTTTAGAATACCTATAAATAAATTTGAGAAGAATTGAAATTTCATGAGTTTCAGGACCTTCCTTATAGTTTCCCTGTTCACGTTGTAACGTTTCAAACTATTCGGTAAACCGAGTTGGGAGAAAAGTGATATAAACAAAACCTCTTGACGCCACTTTCACATCACCTTAAGGTAGGCCCGAGTTGTAGTCGCGATTTCGAATGCCCCTGCGAGGAGAAACGTCTTCCGGTCCATCGACGGACTCGGAAGGGGAGGTCCTAGCTTCTTTTGGGAAGGATTAAGGATTACTTCCCGACGCCGGGGAGGCCAGACAGGGGAGAGGACCATCCCCGTCTGTCTTGCAAGAACCGCGGACGCCGCGTCGATCGATAAGCCTCCAAAGCTTCCGCCGTGACTCTGGAGTGCGACTCGCGGAAAAGCTCTCGATGAGGGAAGAAAATGGGAAAAGGGGAGGTCGGACTTTTGCAAGCTCTTCCCTGGAAGCCTGGACGACGCCTCTCGTTAACGCGTTCCATGGCAAGCCCTTTTTTCCCTGACTTGTCGTTCAGGCGATTTCGGACCCCGTGAATTTTTTACGCCCCCGTAATCCCCGATTTCCCTCGTCCGTAAAATCCTGGAGGCATCCCCTGTCCCCCAGGAAGAAAGGCGAAAAGCCACCGAGCGAAGCAATTCCTTTAGTGGCGAGTTCGTCTCGCGTGTCTCGTGCTAGACGGACGTAAAAATTGAAGGGGAGTTTAAGGGGGTTGCCGGCCCCGGGGTTGATACGCCTGCAAGAGGTTCCATTAACTTAATGCAACCTATCGGGAATGTTTAAGGCTGGGGTTGTGTGTACACGGTGCTCCAGGGGTCTTGGCAACCGACCAATGAAAATCCCCGCGATGCACTCCGGACCCCGGTGCAAGGTGCATTTGCATATTCCCACGTTTATCCCCCCACCCTTCTCGACGACCTTAAACAGCCTGACGTATCGCCTCTCGCGACGATCCGCATTTGCATAATTTCTTTTGCCGGGGAGGCCGTGAACCGTGTGCTGGGAAAATTCTCCTGAATAAATTGCGATAGGCGAGATAAACATTCGTAGGAAGAAAATATTTAACGCGGCGATGTTGCGATTTAAGGCGTTTCAAATTTCACCCCGTAAATGTAAGGGCCCTTAGGAAGGTCTTGTACGCAAAATCACATTTTTTTTTTTTTTTATGAGAATTTAAAAAAGCTCACTTATATAGAGGGATCACTATTGCAAGGAAGGATTATTTTGTTGCCGATTTAGATTTTTCTTTCCTCGATTTGACGTTCCTCTCGGCGTGTTTGATCGCGGGGTGTGTGTCTCTTTGTCAAGCAATTTTATTTTTCCTTCCCCCCTTTTTTTATTTTCTGTCCAGAGGGTGGTCGTCGATTTCGAATTTTGCATTTATCGGCTCCATCGGGCGGTGATAAATTTCTATCGCGTCTGGGTAATAATTTAGTACCCGCCGGTAGGAAGTTTCCGGGGAATTCGAAGAAGCGACCGGAACTCGCCTCGGACAAGATGTCGTTCGAAAACTCGGAGTTTACGGAGCGTAAGTGGTTCGGGACGGTTCCGGGCACCACCGGCGGTGGAACGTCCAGGAACTTGTCCGAGCCCTGCGGCGCGAACCCAACGTGTCCCCGATGAAGTTCGAAACGAGCCACGCGAGGTCCCAACTTCCGCGACCCGGACCTACCGCAACGTTTTCCCCGCACGCCGAAGTCACGGACCAGTTTCCCAAGCTTCTCCTCCTCCCCGGGCGTTCGATCGATTATAATTAATTATTCCAGCCTGAATTTCCAATTTGCAAATTGTTCGATCAGATCTTAGGGCGAGAGATAAGACACCGCGAGGAACAAAGACTCGATCGCACCAGGGAGATATTAATTATATAATTAAAAAAATAATCACATGGCTGAAATGAACTGCGAATAAGGTGGACGCAACGTTTCCTCGGGATGTTCAGAATTTATTTCAGTTTTTTTTAGTGAAGTGATCGTTCTTTGGATCGATGATATGTTTCTAGGGTATTATTCGAAGGGATGGGTATTTTTGCTCGAGGGATATCTTCTTTTTTATCGGGGCAGTGGGGAGGCGATACCCCTTTTTCATCCCTTGGAAAGGGCGCGCCAGAAGAACGGCCCTGACAGGAGATGCGAAAAACGTATCGTACTCCTCTCGACGCTTTTCCTCGCTTTTCCGCTGTATGAAAATGCATCTCCGCGTTAAAAGCGCTCACTCATTGGTCGGCCGCTTTGATATATCCCGCCTCTTCCATCCGCCTGAGAAAGTCGATATGCATCCGGCAGGATCTCGCTAATGCAGGTGCGGAAACATCACGAGTCCTAGTCCTGTTCACTTTCGGTCCCAAATTGGGATCCCAAGAGGACTTGATGTTCCCGTCAGTCCGAAATTATGAATCGTTAACCATTTGATAAGAGATATCTGTCAGGAGTCGGACTCGTCGAAGTGCGGCAAGGGTTTAAGAGGCGATCCGCCGTAAAAACTTGGGAAAGGTCAGGTTTTCGGGAGTGCCCGATAACCTCTTTTGCTAAAGATACGCGGGAGGGATGCACCTTGGCCCGAGGTTACGACCTCCTCGACGAACATCCATTGTCCCGACCGGTCGATAAGATTCTATAACCCTTGAGTCCAATTGCACCAGTGGCATCACGCGACATAACCCCCCGGCTGCACGCGACGATAACCGTCGGCCACGTTTTCTTAATCGATTTCATCCTTGCCTCCCGATCGGCCACGTCGTGACGAGGTATCCGTCGACCTCAAACGACGGTTTTCCGCGCTTCTCTCCCGTTCTTTGTCATCCGGAGATGCAGCTCCTTCCGGCCGCATCAGGGTTGCTCAGCCTGTTGCGTTTCCGCCATGGTTGGCTCGGTGAGATTTTCCGACCTCTTTTGAAAGAAACCTCGGCGGGACTTCTGGTTGCAACCGGCCTCGCACTTTGAGTCGCCTTGACGGGGACCTCGTCCGCTGCACTTTGGGTGCACCGTGTCGGGGGGCTTCGTCCGCTGCATTTCGAATGCATCGTGTCGGGGACCTCGTCCTCTGCACTTCGAGTGCATTATGTCGGAGGGCTTCGTCCGCTGCATTTCGAAAGTAGCATATGGGAGGGCCTCGTTTACTGCATTTCGAATGCATCGTGTCGGGGACCTCGTCCTCTGCACTTCGAGTGCATTATGTCGGAGGGCTTCGTCCGCTGCATTTCGAAAGTAGCATATCGGGGGGCCTCGTTCGCTGCATTTCGAATGCATCGTGTCGGGGGGCTTTGTCCGCTGCACTTCGAATGCATCGTGTGGAAGGGCTTCGTCCGCTGCATTTCGAAAGCAGCGTGTCGGGAGACCTCGCCGCTGCACTTGGAATGCATCGTGTCGGAGGGCTTCGTCCGCTGCATTTCGAATGCATCGTGTCGGGGACCTCGTCCGCCGCATTTCGAGTGCATCGTGTCGGGGACCTAGTCCGCTGCACTTCGAATGCATCGTGTGGAAGGGCTTCGTCCGCTGCACTTCGAGTGCATCGTGTCGGGGACCTAGTCCGCTGCACTTCGAGTGCATTATGTCCGCTGCATTTCGAAAGTAGCATATCGGGGGGCCTGGTTCGCTGCACTTCGAATGCATTATGTCGGAGGGCTTCGTCCGCTGCATTTCGGATGCATCGTATCGGGGGGCCTCGTCCGCTGCACTTCGATTGCACCGGGCACGACGACGTCGCGAGTGGTGGCGTCGGTCGGGTGAGCCTTAACGTTGCACTCGCGACTACGGGAAATTGGAAATCGATAGCTCGACTCGTTGTTGGCGTGCAGTCGGCATCGGGGCTGCACCGTACGCGGGTGCACCACTCGAGGGCGATTCGCAGCCGGAGCGAGACGAAAGGGACGATTAAAATTCCGGGAGGGTCCGATCGCGAATGCCCGCGCGGTATGAATATTCGTCAGGTGGCCGGTCGATATGCAAATCCACCCCCGGGAAAAATGTCGGGGACAAACGATTTAATCGGGGACAATCGGAGCCGGAAAAATTGGGCAGGACTGCCGGCACGCCATCGGTCGCCCTCGGCGGTGCCCCTTGGTGGATCGATCCTTTCGGATCGCGGATCGATTATTTCGGGGCGACACATAAACGGGGGAAAGAAGAAAAGAAAGAAAGACCTCCGCACTCTAATCAAAGAACGGCATTGCCGATTAAATTCCCGCGGGAATAGTCCCACCAACGACGATAACGTTTGCATTCATATCACAGCCCTGGCGATTGAAGACCTCCCTTTCCCGAATTTTTTTTCTCGGTATATCAGAAATATTAAAAAAAGAAAATCTTGCAAGCGTTATCGCGGCATGTGTGAGATATCTCGTCTTCTTCGATTCGGCAGTGGGTGACGTTTAAATCCAATTTGTAGGAAAGGGTTCCGTTGCTCCCGCGTACGGCCCGCGTGTCCTAGAGGGTGCACGGCGGCCGGGGGTGGTCCCGAGGGAGGGACGGCGTCGGCGTCGGCGTCGCGACGCCCGGAGAATCAGTCGCTATCCGACCTCGCGGGGCGGTGCACCTTCCCACTCCCACCTCGAAGGCGAACCTGCGCCCTGAGCGAGAGCCTCGGGGACCGGGGAACCGGGAGGTGGCGAGGTCATCGGTCGGGTCGTCGGTCGGGTGGTCGTCCTCGTCGGCGGACGCACGTCGCCCGGGCTCGATCGAGGGTGCAGCGGGTGCATAGGGTGCATACGGTGCACCGGGAGAGGTTAAACCAGGTGTCCAGGGGCGGCCGGGTGTCGGCGCGGCTGCGCGGCCTCGATTCCCCTCAGGTCGGGGGGCATGTGTCGATCCCGGGTATCCCCGTGACCCGGACGCCGACCTGGACCAGCTCCCGTGGCTCTCCCCCGGGACGCCCGACGTAAGGTCCTCAGACCCACGAGTGGACGCGTCCCGGTCGAGGCTCCACCGATCGACCTTGAAAACCGCGGAGGGACTGGGCACGACGAGGGACCCACCGGAACCAGGGACCCGGAGGAAACGCTACGGGAAACCCGCTTCCGATCGGCATACCTCGTAACCGCGATGCGACGAGACGGGTGCGGCCTCCTCCCGGACGATTCCTCGACGATGGGGCTCGACTTCCCGGATGCGTAGCCACCTGGTGGTACTCCTCATCTCGTCACGGTCCAGAGTGTGATGTTTGATGCTGCAGTGGTGTTTTATACGGCGGCGACGAAAAGGTGCGCGCAACCGGTTGCCCTGAATCAGGCGCGCTTCCCCGGTCCGTCTCTCGGATCTCTCGCCCTGGTCCGAATTTTTGAGTCTTGGTGAATTTTCTTCTTATATTTTTTTTTCCTCTCTTCTTGATTATGCCACGTCAATGTCGCGGGAGGTGCAGTCGGGTCGGTGCTCGTTGCACCGTTGGAATTAATCTCGAGGGATCGGCACGAGGGAAATCAAAGGGTATAGGGAGAGGGTCGTCGAGATGAAAGATTTTTCGTCATTTTCTTTTGGCTGGTCTTTTTTTTTTTTTTCCTGTGATTCTTCCCGATTCTTCCCGATTTTTTCCTGCTCTTCCCCTTTTCGATCCGTTGTTTATCCTCGGGCATCCCCCGTGACGGGGCCTCGATGTGTTGGGAAAACTATCGATTGATCAAATTACCGGTTACTGATTACCGACCCCACCCGGGCGCACTAATTGCTCCAGGTCTTTCGGTTCGTTTTAATCTACGCGAACTCGGAGATATCGTTAATTGCAGCGACAAACCGACCCCTGTTAGTCCGCGATTATCGGCCGCGTAAGGACGTTTCAATTTCCGCAGCCAGGAGTCGATTTCCTCCAACGAGGATCCTGACCGATTTCTCGCTTCCGGCTCCCACTTCGCCCTCGATAACGCCACCCGCGATCGATACCTCGATGGTTATCGATACAGGGGACTAATTCCTAATCACGTCCGACGACTAATTACGCGGCTGACTTTTCCTCGGTCCATCCATACCGCATTGGTTATCACATGTCAACTAAACGTTTCATTGAAGTGCATAACCTTTGGCCGCTAATCTCGAGCAATGACGTTAAATTAAAATAATTATTCACGTGCAATCAAAATATTCCCTCGGTCCAGTGTAATGTATGTTCTAAGAAACTACCAAAATTACCTAATTGACATGTTCTCGTTTATCGAGGCGATCACTATAGTCTAATTAATCTGGTATCCGATTCGCTATGAGCTTTCTGAAATTAATCAATCATTAAATGATTGTTATACGATTGTTAAATCATTGTTATATCATAGAAATGATTTTCTCTTCTGCTGGAAGTGTAGGCGTATGCGTTGGGTATCGGGAAATTTCCGCTTTTCCGGGGCTTTTTCCGCATCTTTAATGGCGGGCCCCGGCCGGAAAATGGCATTAAATGATTGTTATGCGATCGTTAAATCATTGTTATATGTGCCCATAATTATGAAAGTGGTCTAAGTGAAAATAAAAAAAAAAAAAATGAGTTTATCAGTTATTTCACGCCATATTATTTCAAACGAAATTAATTCAATGTAATTTCGAAACAAAAAATATATGACTTAGACCACTTTCATAATTATGGGCACATATCATAGGAATGATTTTCTCTTCTCCTCGAAGTGTAGGCGTATGCGTTGGGTATCGGGAAATTTCCGCTTTTCCGGGGCTTTTTCCGCGTCTTTAATGGCGGGTCTCGAGCCTGCCGGATTTCCCCGGGATTTTCGGGCCCCGGCCGGAAAAATGGCCGATGGCGCCGTGGCTTTAACGAAGGCCAAGCACAAAGCTCCTGGTTCTGGGTCAGAGTTCAATGGACGGCGAGCGTCCATAGCGCCGTTTACGTGCCGAGCTTTTGCGCTCCGGGTGCCTCGGCGAGGATCAAAGCGTCGCTGCCCTTTTTTTTTCGGGCCATTCGAGGGAGCAACCACCGGAAGTGCAGGACGAATCGAGAGCTTTCTGCCGAGCGATCCATCCGGCGATAGGCGACTCTAGGGGGCTGGGTCCAAAAGGAATCGCTTCTAGAGCTTGCTTTCGCTCCTCCACGCCCCGATAGCGATACGGATAATAAAAGTGATAGGAATTCATGCCTCGACCCGGGGCATCCCGACTTGTTTATAAGGCATTCATCACCGAGGAAGATATAGGAGGCGTAATGCGTCGCGACAGAGGAAAGTTGTCGCAGTGGTGTCGGAAAGTTTCCCAACCGATCATTGCCGGACGGGTGCTCGATATGTTGGGCGCCAGTCGGAAGGCTGGGGGATTTCCCCTAGACTCTCTATAGAGGGCTGCTATTGGTCGCAGGCCAGTGAACCTGGACCCAGTGGATGGGCGATGTTCCCCTTGGCGGGATGTCATCGATTTTCATCGATTTCCATCGGTTCCCCCCTTTTCCCCCGATTGGAACCCGCTGGTCAGTTCCAGACAAAGGAACTCGCCGATTGGTCGGTGGAAAGTCGTCTCGATCGGCGCGATTAAGCCCCGTTCTTTTCACCCCTTCACTTAGGGAAGTGGATTTTAATTAAGCCCCGTCCACCCCGACCGACTTCGATTGGCCCACTGGAAGGCTTCTTTACTCCACCTTAAGGTGACGTGACGTGGTGTCGAAGAGGTTTTGTTTATACTACTTTTCTCCCAACTCAATTTACCGAATGGTTTGAAACTTTACAACCTGAATAGGGAGACTATAAGGAAGGTCCTGGAACTCGTGAAATTTCAATTCTTTTCCAATTTGTTTATAGGTATTTTAAAAATAGTTTGTAAAAAATGAAATTTCGGAGAAAAGTTTTGTGAACGATTGAGCGATAATAAATAAAAAAATTCATACACTTTTAGTACATGTGGTTGCAGTGAAGTTTATGAATTTCCACCGAACAGAACGCGGCTGTAAAAACCCGCGGTGAAGCCGCCAAGTTCTCGCCGCAGTTGTCCCGTGCCGAAAGTTGTGCGGCCATTTTCCTATTCTCTCTGTTAAGAGCTCGGAGAAGGGAGGGAGAAGGTTCGTTTCCTCGAGAGGCACTTTTTTTCACCTCCGCGACCATTTACGTAGCCCTCGGCGAATCTCCGCATTGCGTGGGGCGACCCCGGGTCGATTCTCCCCGTTCCCCCTTCCCCTTTCAACCGATAACAATACCCCAACCCCCGATGGACTTTCGCGACGAGGTTCCTCCTCTTCCCTTTTAACCTAACCTTAGGCCGAAAGGCTAGGAAAGTCCATTAGACGTCCAACGAACGTTGTCGATCGCTTCCTGAAATTTAAGAAACGCAGATATCACGTGTCTATATCAAATCCACTGATAACGGGCTCATATCGAGGGGAAATTTATTAAAGAAAAATTTTAGGGGCGATCGTCGAAGTTAAGCGACGCGGGCATTGTTCTTCCAGGGATGGGTGACCGCGATGGGTGTTGGATAGATATAAAAAATCATAGACTTATATATATGTATATCATATGTCCAACGAACGTTGTCGATCGCTTCCTGAAATTTAAGAAACGCAGATATCACGTGTCTATATCAAATCCACTGATAATAGGCTCATATCGAGGGGAAATTTATTAAATAAAAATTTTAGGGGGGATCTTCGAAGTTAAGCGACGCGGTCACTGTTCTTCCAGGGATGGGTGGCCGCGGTGGGTGTTGGCTAGATAAGAAAAATGACAGATAACGTATATTTGTGGGAAAAACGAGCGGTATCGGGCCTCTCGTACCGAGGCCTAAATTGATTAAAGAAAAATTTATGGGCGACCGTCGATCCGTAGTCGGCGACCAGACGCACGTGTCGTCGGGACGCTCCGTTAGTTCCTCGCCGTAGCGGGTGTGCGTTCCGTTGGGACCGACCTCTTCCTTCCTTCGGCGACAGTGCGCGGCGGGACTCTAGCCCGCGAGTTTCCGGTGCCGGGGTGCCCGGGAGTTGGACCCGAACCGTCGAAAGGATCGGAGCCAGCCGGTCGCCGAAGAGAGGATCCCCCCACGTGTCAAGTCCCGAGGTGCGCCGAAGTCGCCGATCCGATGATGGGATTTATTATGGGCTGCACGTGCTTCAAGGGCGCCGCACTGAAGCATCTGGTTCAAGGTTGGTTACCCTTCCTTAGAAGCGGCGGACCTCTTGGCGCGTCCACCCTCCCCCTGTTCACCTGGACCCCCGAGATCGGAACTTTCGCGTCTCCCCTGGAATTAATTCCTCCCGTGGAAGGCTAGGTTAGAGTGCAGGACCGTCACCGGTGACACGGTTACCGACCGGCCACTTCCGGTCCCGATTTGCCGCACGGCCGAGTGCAGGTGCAGCTGCTCAGTCTAGGTGCGCGCCTGGCCTAACCTTAAAACTTATGGAAATGGACGAGAGGATGGGTGTCCCCAGGAGGTTAGAGGTCTCTTTTCCGAAGCATCGTTGCGACTGCTCTATATATATATACATTCATCGCATCGAAGAAACATTTTATTAATTCAATGAATTTGACCAGTATAAACTCGATATATATATATATATATATAGCTAGCAAATATATATATATATATAAAAAACAGGTATAATAAAAGAAAAAAAAAAAAGGGAGAATTTCCTTTAAGCTGCGCGTCAAGATGCGCGTAGGGACGGCGCCCGTCGACCTACATCGGGGAAAGGTATTTGAATGAATTCTCTCCCTTTTCATTGCCGCCTCCCTGTGATCTCCTCTATCCTCTTTGACTCCCGAGAATGCCGGTTTGTTCCGGTCCCCCTAGGAGGGCGATTAATTTGAAGGCGAATTAATTTGTAGGAAACGAACAGCCACTGTAGGGACTTGGCGCGTATTTTCGAATCTTCGCCCGGAAAATGTCCGTCCCTGGTCACGCGTTCAGGAACGGCCCTCGATTTTTTAGCTCGTTCATTCCCTAAGGGAATGATCCCGCCCAATTTCAGGGATTATTCTTCTGCCTCTCGATTGGCAGAATAAGGCTGGAATTAATTAAATCCTTTCGCGAATCCCTGACAATCCTCGAGGATGCATTAGTATGGAGATATGAAGTCCCCTTAAAAGTCTGAGTGTATTTTTTATTTTCATTGTTGCAGGTACGTTCCGACCGGGGTTATCCTATAGGCATGAAAGAGTTCCATCCTTCCACGTGAGTTACGAAATATTTCCCTCGCCGTTCCCTTATTAAGGGAGGACATTGTTTATTGCTAACTGCGTCCCGATTTGAGAGACACTGTTCGTACGGCCTTAACGCCGCGGCGCTCCCGGGCTCTAATTGCGCGTTTAACCTCCGTTAATCCCGGTCAAGTGGCTTTCTTTTTTTCTTTTTATTCCCCATCAACTGCGTTCCTTTTATTTTTATTTTTTTTCCTTTCTTCCCTAATTGAGCCGTTTCTACGCGCGAAAGTGTCCGAGATGTCCCATTATGGAACTGTGTTCACGGTACGGGGATCCATTCTACGTCGGTTAACTCCAGTTTCGGCTAATTGCCGCTAATATCCCCAGATTTCCCATCTCGAGCCGCTAAAAACCCTAGACGTTTGCGCAATGTATATTCTCGGCCTAGTGGAATGGAATTCCAGCGTTCCGCGCACCCCCTTAAGGCGCCATCTTGGCCTCGCCCGAAATTAAGGGCGTTAGAACGTCTTCTCCCCCGTACACGAAATGCCGTCCCATCGCGTGATGGATTTCCTTTAAGCATTTTAAAAGTGAGACAAGCTCTAGGCAACGACATCCTCGAGGATTTCTCACGTGTAAACGTTTCGTCTCTGATCGATCGTTCCCTGCCGCGTGGTGGCGCCGTCGCGACGGCCCGTGAGAGATTTCGGAACTAGAATTAACGACGATCAATGGCCAAACGCGATGGTGCTGCCATCCGTTGCGCCGTCGGGGAAGCTACTTCTCTCGTTGACTCGTTCATCTTTTCGCGTTACCGACCAGGAGATCGGGTCGATTTTTTATTTCTATTTTCTAACGAAGGAATAGAGGAATCGTCTCCGTAATACATTGCATGTAAAATACACAACCTGCTGCGCATAGATACTGATCTTATTTCGGTACGCACGGTCGCTTCCTTACCGATAGTAGAACCCTCGATTGGTCGACGCAGGTAGCGTTGTGGAGAACTCTAGCGGGGATCCCTGGAACTTCCACTCCTGAGAGGGAAATTTATCGGTCGATAACGCGGAAGCGGTTTTAACTCGAGGACCGATTTCGATTGATAAAATATATATATAAAGAGAAAAAAATATAGCGAGTGCGAGGGGCGATATTATTCCAAGAAGAAATTCCTGATTAGGGTAAAATCACTCACGGTCGTATTTTCGTGAAAGGATAGTGTCAGGTACAGAGATGGGTTGCCGAAGAGACCGGAAATTCGATATTAAATCGGAAATGCCGATATAGTTACTCCCCGGGGTATTAAATTCGAGGTTGGAGCGCAGGGGGAGGGGAAAAAAGTGGAGGACTTTTTCGCCGTACTTTTCGCGCGCGGAGGGAAGTCGTTACCGTATATTAAAGCGTCCTTCAAACTTCGAGTCGGCGGACCGGAAAAGAAGAGAGCGGGCTCGGGGGGAGGAAAGGGGGAAGAAAGGCAAAAACCGAGCTTCCGGTTGCCGAGCTTATCGAGATACGTGCCCTCGTCTGGTATCCCGAGTGGCCGATAGATATTCCCGAAGGTTGCCAAGGAAAACCGATGACGGTCAGGAGACACCGATTTCCCTTCCGGAAGGACGCATCCCTCCCGGGGATCCAATTACGGGGAGCTTTAATCCCCCGTAGACGGGGGAGAGCACAGAAGAGAGGTGGGATTTCCTTCTAGCGTACGCGTGTCCATTATTTCTCCTTAATTGCTGTCAGGGGTAATGGGAACTTTCGGTGGCGCAAAGCGTCGAGAGACGAGGAAAGAGGGCCACAAAAAAAAAAAAAAGAAAATGTGAAAAAATAATATATATGTATAGAAAGGACGCTAAGGGGAAGTTAGCTTTTTGTGCTCCAATTAAGTTAGACAAATTGCACCTTTGTTCGAGAAATCAAGCCGAGCCGTGAAAGATGCCGACCCTGGGGCGGGGATATTATTCCGGTATTCCTAGGAGAAGGGGAACACATTTCGAGTACTTTTCCTGTTTGCGCTTACGGACAATGCCAGACAAACGTTTCTACGAGGGCCACGTAAGTGCCTATACGCGGGATACGGTTTTCCTCCTCTTTCGAGCTTTCGAGTCCCGGTAATACCGATCCGATGATTCGCCCTCCCTTTTCTCCTCTCCGCTCTTTCCTTTGTCTCCGCAAATCTCCAATATGCCGGTTATTAGAGAAATCCACCCCGGTACGGATTCCGTAATGAACTGCCGAGTCAGTTAAGGTGATATGAAAGTGATATGTACATAACGGTTGAAAGATTGACAAAGCTCATCTACAAACTGGGTGCACCGAATTACCTGAAACTTTTATTTTTATTTATTTATTTTTTACAAAAAAAAAAAGGAAAAAGAAGAAATTTCACGTTATTCCTTACGGCCTCCGTGATCACGCGTTGAAGTTTCAGATAATTCGGTGCAATCCAGTTTGGAGAAAAGCTTTATAAATATTTTCACTTTTTGTTATGTGTATATATATATATATATATTTCATATCACCTTAAGGGGATGTGAAAGTGCCACCAATTCGATCGAAGCTTCTCTCCTAATCGAGTGTCCCGAATCGCACCGAACATTACAACGCGTATGAAATTTCATGTTTTCCAAATAATTATTAACGGACCCATAAACGAATTTTTAACAAAATCGACATTTCACGGGCGTCGGGACTTTCCTTATTGTCTCCGTATTCACCTGATCAGGCTTTCAAGCGATTCGGTGCAAAGTCGGAATCGAAGTCCGGAAAACAGTCGAACGAAATCTCATAAGTTCTTCCCTATCCTTCGCTTTCCCATCGCCTTAAAAAAATTCGGGAAAGCTTTCGGCGTCCCACCACGTTCCCTTCTATTTTTGTTCCTCCATTTTCTACGTACAATCCGCCCACGCGCACATTCCGCATCTCGGCCGCCGTTTCCTCCTGCATTCCTACGCGGAATGATGCTTTTCCGCGGGTAAACCGCACAGTCGGGTAATAAAGCCGGATTTTCCCCCGACGCCGTCGGTCTCGCAATTTGATTTCCCTAACGAGGTGGACGGAGATGGGGGGGGGGGGGGGGGCAGGAAAGAAAGGAGGAGGGCAAAAAAGGAAAGGCGGCCAAGGGGTGAAATATTCAATCCTTCCGGAAAGACTTTGAAATTTTCATTTTCCCGCGCCCACCTCCTGTCCCCCGTACCGAGTTTTCCTCTCGGGCGTTTTCTTCCCGGAAAGCCGTAAAAGCTCTTTTCTCCTTCGGGCCGAAAAGAGGGTGAGGGTGAAAGAGAGATAGAAGAGGAGGCAGCTCCAGCGGAGCGCCAACTCGGGGGGTGGGGGGGAGGGGGGGGGGGGGGGGGGTGAGCAAAGATGAATTATTCCTGCTCCACGGTGTTCAAACACGCGGCGCATACATCCGCAACTACGTGAACCCCCCCTCTCTGTGTCAACCCTTTCCCGGTCCTTCGCGGGCGATTTTCCGGGATTTTCCGCAGCCACGGGGAAAGGGGAACCGGCGCGTAATACGCGGGGGAGGGGGGAATGCCTCTTTCAAATTCACGATTTAGGAGTAATTAATTCACCGCGAGTGTCCTTGGTCTCCCGTCCCCCCTTGTAAATCTCTTCCCCCCCTGCCATCAATTTTGACAAATCTCATTGCGAGGCCTCGAAATCGGGGACTCGGCGTTTCGGCGACAATTGTGCCCATAATTATGAAAGTGGTCCAAGTCATATATTTTTTGTTTCGAAATTACATTGAATTAATTTCGTTTGAAATAATATGGCGTGAAATAACTGATAAACTCATTTTTTTTTTTAATTTTGACTTAGACCACTTTCATAATTATGGGCACAATTGCGCCCCTCGACAATGGACTACTTTTGCCGAATCGTTGGAAACTGTCAAACGGGGCCCACGAGGAAGGGCCCGCTCCCCCTGTGACTTCAATGTTTTTTTTTTTCTCTCTTTTCCAAATTTTCTAGGGTATTGGACGGTTTTTTCTCCTCCTTCTCATCAAATCTGAAACTTCGGCTTCCGGGGACGATGGCGACCCGTGTGACTTCAATGTTTTTTTTTTTCCCTTTCTTTATCTATTGCAAATTTTCCAGGGCATCGGACGGTTTTTTCTTCTTATCAAATCTGAAATTTTTGCTTCCGGGGACAATTGCGACCCGTGTGATTTCAATGTTTTTTTCTTTCTCTCTTTTGCAAATTTTCTAGGGCATCGGACGGTTTTTTCTTCTCCTTCTTATCAAATCTGAAACTTCGGCTTCCGGGGACGATCGCGACCTCATCGATCGGTCTTCCTAGTCGCTTTAGGATCGTCGCCGTTTCGCGTTTATTCCGCGATAAAGCGATAAGGTCGCGCGATCTAGGAGAGGTCCCTCGGGACGGGGGATTAAAGTCGGCGTGGACTAGTCGACCGGGATAAATCCAGGAAGCCGGACTTCCCTTTACAGAGGCGCGCCCTCCAGAGGTGGGACGTGCCCGGAGCCCTCTCTCTCTCTCTCTCCTGGGCGTCCCAGAATTTCCCGGGAGAGTGGCAGGTCCACGTGGCTCGATCGTCCCCTGTCCTCCCAACCCCCCTTTCCCCTTCTCCTTCCCCCCGACCTCGGCGACCCAGCCCCAGGCTCGTCACCGTCCCAGCAACACCCTGGGGAACCTTGCTCCGCCATTTTCGGGAGGTCTTTTCGAGTCCGCGGATCGATTTCGAGTTCTCACCCAGCAATGTTGATTTCTCGCACCCCTTCTCCCCCCCCCCCCAACTGACTCCGACCCTCCACCCCCACGGACCGGCGCGAACGGAGCTTCCAGCGTGGGCGCGACCGGGACCGAATGTCAAGGTTAATCCCGGGAACCACCCGGCTATCCTGCGGGACCTCGACGAGGTCCTTCGGGCCTCGCGACCCTGACCTTAAACCTTGGACTCCGCGGGACACGGGGGCGACCTCCCTCCCACCTCCCTCGATCGCTTCCGGAACTTATCCCGGTTCCTTAAGGAGCTCCGGGTAATCCGCTTTACCTCTCTTTCCCCTCCCCGCTCTTGGTAGACACTCGGGGCTTGACAGTCGACCGCGAGATATCGCCGTCGATGTTTCTTCCCGGGCTTATTTAACACTATTTCTACGGAAAGTGTCGACAGGCACCTTGTAAAATTTTAACTCGAAATTATTATCAGTTTAATAATTTTTTTTTTCTCAATTAATGTTTTGAGTTTTGGTAGAATAATTGTTACAATTTATTTAGCGGTATCATTTTCCTCCAGCTCGTCGAAACCTTTTGGTCGAAATAGGTATATACGATATCGTGGTAGAAATAGTGTTAAACAGGGACAATCCACACGTGGAGAGTACTGTCATCGGGATCGTTCTACTTGCAATGGGGCGTTTTAATTACCTCGATAATTAGCGTCGAGATTCGCGGCATCCGAGGTAAAGGGTTCGGCATTGTTTTCTCCCTTTTTCCTCCATTCGGAGGGCGATTTTCTTTTTTTTTCTTTTTTTTCCCTTCTCTCAGAGGAAGATGATCTTCTCTTTCTCCGCGCCGTTGATTTAGTTGAGAGTTTCTCGCTCCAGTCAACTTGGCACACGCCAGAAAGGCGGGTCGCTGCCCTGTGCCGAATATTTTTGGCAAGGGGCGCCGTTTCTGCGGGCTTTTTCTTTTTTTTTTTGCTAAAGGAAACATTAAAAAAAAGAGAGAAAAGAAGGAGAAAAGAGAAAACTAGCCGGTATTCGGGACACCCAGGGAGAACTTCCGGCCAAAGCGATAAAACACTAGGAGGACGAAGATGGTTACTTTATTGGGTCAATGCAGAGACAATGCAGCTGCAGTCTCTCCTCTGCACTTTTCATGAACGATTGTGCTTTCGGGTGCCACTTTGACATCCCAAGGGATGAAGGATGAAGATCGACAGAACCTAGGCGAGGTTCCTGACCCACTTCCTCGTCATCGGGACCGATCGAGAGGTCTTAATAACGACAGGGGATGTCGCATCGACTTGAAAACTTTGGACTATTAGTGCGACAACTTCCCCTCGAGCAACAGCCATTAGGGTGACTGGAGAGAGGATCGATTCCCGAGGGAATGCCCGCACTAAGTTCCTGCTTCCAGGAGCTGCATCCGCGAATTCTCTCGGGCTAAGCCGGGCATAATGTCTATCTGCCCTACATACGCGTCGAAATCAAATATTAATCCCCGCCAAGATCGATGCGAGGGGGTCCACCTGATTTCGTTAGTTAATTGAAGCACGGGGAGCGCAAACCCGACACGCAAACGGCATGACCGAAAGGAGTTCGTTAATGAGCCTAATTGCTCCAATTACGCCGCTGTATGTGTTCATCCACCTCTCCCGTATATAGTTCACGAAAATCCGAGTTTAATTCCCCTTTAACGGCGTTAACCCCAATTTACACGTGGCGAACGTCCGTTCGCAATCTCTCCATATCCTCGTTAGACGTACAATAGATTGATAACATGAGCGATATGCGCCCATAATTATGAAAGTGGTCTAAGTCAAAATTAAAAAAAAAAAAAATCAGTTTATCAGTTATTTCACGCCATATTATTTCAAACGAAATTAATTCAATGTAATTTCGAAACAATAAATATATGACTTAGACCACTTTCATAATTATGGGCACATATCACTCTCGACGTTGTTCCCCATTTTCTCGCGATAACGTTCGGTCTCCCTTTCTCTCTCTCTTTTCTGAGAGAATTACGACCCGTCCAACGTTTTGATAAGGCCCCCTTCGCGGCGTTATCGTTCACCTCGACAAGTTATATAGGAAGGACCCTTCGCGTCGAAGAAGAAAATTTCTGGGACAGGTGTCCATAAGAGAAGGCAATAAGGAAAGGCGCTCGGTCATTTCGCGGCTTGAATATAAATGCGAAATTTGCCCGGTCTTACGAATCCCGAGAGGGGGGGGGGGGGGGGGGCATGCGAAGAGCATAATTTGCATGCCTTTGTGCCTTACTCGCGGAGCGCCGAATCTTCGACGGGGATTCCCCCGGGATTAAAGAGGATTTACCTCGATTTAGATCCTCCTCTGGTCGAGCTCCCTACTCATAGCGGTTGAAATGGATAACTCCTTGAATCAAGCTCGATAAATCCGTATTACATCAAAATCGAAGGGGTGTTGTCTTTCATCCGAACATTTCGATTTACCACCCTCGGTCGTTTTTCATCTCGAAATTGGGGAATGATGGTGATGAAAGTGCCTTGCCAAAAAAAAAAAAAAAAGAAAAAAAAAGGGCACCTTTCCCGGGTGGCACCTATGCAAATTTCCTCCAATCAGGGCTTGATTAACTGAACACACGTCCGCGTAACACCGGGTACGGATCGAACCTGGTCGATAGCTCGAAATGCGAAAACCCAAGCAATTTTTAAACCCCATCGCTCGGTCGCTTCCATTATCCCATTTTTCGCTCAGCATCTCCCCCTGTATTTATTCGACAGGAATTACGGGACAGCTCGGGATTTTCATCGGACGGTGCGCTGATTTTTTAGCGCGATAATCCAGACATTGCCTTCGGGGAAACGAATATTACATGAGAAAAAAAAAAGAAAGAAAAGTGTCATCCAACCGAGATATATTTCCCATGAATAGTGGCAAAGAAATATCCGGCAGGGATAATTATTTCCTTGGAATGACAATTTATTTCAGTTCATTCCAGTGTAATGATTTTTGATTAACTAAATATTTCATCGAGTCGAATTTCTTTTTTTTCTTTTTTCTTTTCTCAGGGTACGGATTTTCAATTTTCCCGCCACTTGCAGTCCTGCTCCAAATTTCCCCGCGACATCCTTGAACCTCGACCAGACATCGATTGCACCCTCTTTGCTTCCCTTTTTCAATGTTTCACCCCGGGGGAAGGGGGGGCAGTGCTTCATTTTCAAGGCAAAGGATCCAAAGGATCCCCTGGAGCGCGTTTACGTCGGATGATGTAAAACAGGACGAAGGAACCGTGCATAACTTCCGGAAGCCGGGGAAATTGTCGAGCATCTTGCTGCCTCTCCCCTGGGGTCTGCTCTTCAGGTTTTATCGAGATTAATGCGTGGGCCCTTCCTAGACACGGCCCTAGATCACTCGGCAAGGTGGGCGAGGTATTCTGAATTACGGCCTCGCTGCTATTTACGTATTATCGACCAAGGAGAATAGCGCCCGGGCGTGGCGTTGCTCACCCACGCACTACGTACCTGCGTATGCGAGATAATCAGAAAATTTCCCATAAACCAGGGAGGTTGAAGGTGGACTCCACCTTCCCTTCCTTGATTAGGTGATCCCAAGAGTTTGAGGAAATTATCGATTTTAATGGATGTCACGCGGTAGTCAGATGGAAATTGCGAGCATAAGTGACTGGAAGGAATCGTTCGAAATCACCGATATATCCTCACGAGTTTAACCCTTTGTACATGGAACCGTTCCGACATATGGGCGAAATTCCTCTGACCGTGCAGGCAATATTGGACCAAACGTCGGGACCTTCTTCGTAGCTTCCATGTTCACATTGTCAAGCTTGAAACGATTAGGTACGTTCAGTTCGGAGAAAGATAAAAAAAAAAGCAAATCTTCACGGCACTTTCTCATCACCCCGTTTCCCGGTATCTGATTTGTCCCCCCCGGGGAAAATTAAATTCTATCGGGGCTGAAACTCACGAGGAGGGAAATTGGACTTATTGGGGAGAGCGGACCGGATGAAAAAGCCGGCGGGAAAAATAAAAAAAGAAAATTGAAAAGGGAAGAGTCCGACAAAGGGGAAAACCTGGACCCGGAGGGAGCCCGTTGATCTTCCCATTTTCCAGATTGGAAATCCAAAGCGCCGAATCGTTCGATTTTTCCGCTTTCCCTGACGTTTCTCGCGTTATTCCACGTAGGACTCCGGGAGAGGGATCGAATGGCGTAATAACCCTTCGTGTAGAAAATGAGATCGCGAGAGATGAGAGCCTCTCGCGAAAGGCCCTCCGAATTTTAGAGGAATATGGATTCAGAAAACAGCCCCAGGTCCTGGACCATCCTTGGAGCCCCCGCCTCTCCTTTAATAGCTCGTCGCGTTCTTTGTATCCTTTTCATCCCTGGTCATACGACGAGAATCAACATTCAAGGTTGACCCAGGAGAAAAGGGAAGAGGTCCTTTTCCTTTCCTTCCTTCCGCCTACGTCACCTCCGCATTCGCATCCCCTTAAGGTAAAGTGAAATCCCTTTCAAATCAGTCGATTCGAATACAACGACAGGTGGAGTATGCCATTTGGTACAATATCCAATATAATTCGACCCAGCTGTCAATATTAAAACCAACTTCGGCAACGGAGGCATTTAGAAAAATCTTCTTTATCGACGTCGATCAAGTTCCACGACGTGTTTCACTTCACCTTAAGATGATACCAAAGGCGCGGGGAAATTAAATCGACGTCGGTAAAATAAAATTCGTCCTTTTTGGTGGCAATGCCGGGATTGGTCCTTAGGTCGGGAATTCCTGACGAACCTCCAGGATTTTCCGCACTCCACCCTCGGCCGTGGCCATATCAGCTGCAGCTGTCTGCTAATGCATACCGGAGATTTCCATTTCAAGGATAACCTACCCCTGCGGCATCCTCCCCCCGGCCTCCTCTTTTAGTCGAAACGATGTCACCATCCTCAACCCACTCTTCTTCCCGCCGACCCCCCGCGGATTCCGCCCACATCTCCTGTCAAATAAATATCGCGGATATCCGCCAGTAGATATACACATCTATAAATATATATATATGTACATACACGGTTTTCTATCTCTCTTCCCCTCGCTCCGCGCATATGCTTCCCTCTCGAGGTCGGATAAATCCCCCAAAAAGCTCTCGGCCACGATTTCAATCCGGGAAATTCCCGAACCGGAAGTCTTCCTTTGGCCTTGACCGATCGGTGCGTTGACGTTGCGTTTCCTCTTATGTTTTCAGGTAAGCGAAATGGAAAGTCTTTCCCCCGGTGACAAGAAGTCCCTCTTGGTGAGTCTAATCCAAAGGTCTCCTTTTCTCTTCTCACCCTGCCACTTTAACAAGGAAGGTACCTGAGGTGTCCCCCTCTGGTACCTTCCTTTTGTAAGTGGCGGCTTTTCCGCCGAATAGGAATTTTTCCTACCACTTTTCCGCGTCTCGGCCTATCTCCTGCGAACACTTTGCCACGCTCCGGAGTGAATGATCAGGAAGTTAAGGGCGGTTTCAGCTCTTCCTCGGTGGTCAGCCAAGGTCGGCCACGGGAAGAGTAACGATACGTGGGCTCTCGTAAAAGTGTCCGGAGAGAAAACGAACGGCCCCGCTGGTGGAGGCGTAAATTTTTCTTAAACTTACCTCGGTGCCTTTCCGAGGTTTACAAAGCCATTTAACCGATGGATCACCGACAAGCCGAATGTGCGGCATTATTCCCAATGGTTAAGGCGACGCGAAAGTGGAGGTCCCATCAATGCAGCTTCTCTCCAGAGAGGAAGAAAAAATTCCCTGATAACTCAAAGAATTATTTATTTATTTATCTGGCTCGAGTCAATAGTCACAAGTCGAAAGAAACGTCCCAGGCAATTTATCCCGGTAGATTTGGGTAAATTATTTATTCCTTTAATTAATACAATTTTTTTTTTCCTTGGCTCCGTGGCATTGTTTCTCTCGGGGCGCGGAATTCCGATTGATGATTTAATTAATTTATTCCTGGGGGAGAAAATGTTTAATGTTACTTGTTAATATCTCGGATTGGGGAGGATCTTCATTTTGGTGATATATCTTGGGTTCGACGAGCTTTAGGGGGGACCGAGCTTTACGTTGTATCTGGAGTAAATCCTGGTTAAGACGAGCTTCCGTAAGGAGCTTTATGCCCGAGTTTTGACCCTCGCTCTTGACCTTCCAGACCTCTTCAGACTAATCGCATTAAAACGCGACAGAGCCTCCCAGGTGCTGGGAGCTTTAAAGCTCCCGCCACACTTTTTGGCCCTCGTCTAGGAAAGGCGTCTACACGTACCCTCGAAAGCGACCGTAAAGCGTCCTGGGTGGGATCCATTGAAAAGCTCCCCTTTATTTCCAATGTTCCTCCGGTGGCAACCCGCTCACAAAGGGATATTGATTATTGATTACTCCCCTATCTCTCTCTTTCTCTCTTTTTTTTTTATTTTAACCTTCCGGGAAACTTTTAGAGAACCCCGCCCGAAGCTTGCAAGCTCTGACCGTGACCGCGTCGATACTCGAAATTTTCCAACGTGAATGTGGAGGCTACAAAAAGAATCATGACCCTCGTATATTTTCAATTTTTAAAAAATTTGTATAAACATTTTTACATTTTGTGTACAGAAAATGAAATTTCTTGGGCGAGGGATTGACCTCGGCGCCTCCACTTTTATGTGCTGAAGTTTCTTTCGGTTCGGTACGTTAAGGGGATGTGAAAGTGGCATCCGAAAGCTCAATCGTTCATAAAACTTTTCATAGAACAGGATGTCTCAAATCGTTTCATACTTTAAAACGCGAATATGAAGACCTTAAGGTAGGTCCTGAAACTCGGGAAATTTCATTTTTTATAAACTATTTTTAAAATACCTATAAAGAAATTTGGAAAGAATTGAAATTTCATGAGTTTCAGGACCTTCCTTATAGTCTCCCTGTTCAGGTTGTAAAGTTTCAAACCATTCGGTAAATTGAGTTGGGAGAAAAGTTTTATAAACAAAACCTCTTCGACGCCACTTTCACATCACCTTAAGAGGATATGAAAGGCGCTTCTTTTTAAGAAATTTAATCTACGTCGATATAGTAAAATTCAGCTATACCCTTTTTGGTGGGAATGCCACTTTGATATCGCCTTAATATAATATGTTCAGGAGACTTTGGGTTAATAAAATGCCGACGATTGTTCAGCGACTCGAATCGACGCGACTCTTGGCAGGCTCTCGACGAGTATTTGTATACTCGTCTTAAAGTGTACCTCAAAGTACTCGGGAAAAAAAGAAGAAGAAAAACGTCTTCACGGGTTCCTTTGTTCCCCCTTCACGGGCGTTTTCGAATAAATCGATAAAACTCATGCAAATTCAATCGGAAGCCAGTTCGCGTCGGAGCTTTCGCGATCTCTCGAGTTCACCTCCAGAATTCTCCTTTTTTTCGGCCCATTCTCCTAGGCCTTAAGGGTGATATGAAAGGGTTATTCAACATAAACAAAACCTCTTCGATGCCACTTTCATATCACCTTAAGCCGCGGTTCCCACGGGATGTCGGGGAATAGGAAGGAACGAGATCACTGTATCTCTGGGGAGCGTATATAAGAGGGCCTCAAAACCTTCGATACCTTCGATACCTTCGATTATTTCCTGAAACAGGGTCACCTGGAACAGGATTAAGGTGGCGGCGCATTCGAATAGGAATTTATCGAGGATAAACCGCGAGATATCCTGTGGATACCGTTCTAAGTCTGTCGAGCTTAGCGAGAGGCGCCGCCATTTTGGACCCTATTTTCCTGGAATTTTTTCGCTCTTTCGCAGGACTCGCTTTAGGCCCCCTCGATTTTCTCAGCATCCGAGGCCGCCTTTGGATCGGTTCCAAATGGTACCAAGTCGATCATAAACTGAACGAAATTAACTTGACCCACCGACACACTTTCCTGGCAGTGATACCGATAACCTAACCTCAACCACCGGGCGGATCGAATGTTTCGGGTTCGACGAACGGTGTCAAATGAAGGAAATATCGGAAGCGGCGGGAATTGGAAATCGAAATATCGAAGGGAAACAGCGGCACCTCTTATCGAGCCCGGTTCCTCTTTTTCGAGGGGATGAAACCCGAAATCGACCTCGGTGAGCAATCGAGGATCCGGATATGGGTCAAGGGTGCCAGGGACAATTCCCATCGTCGTTCTCGTCCTTCGGAGGACCCTGTTTACATCTGGTCCAAGGATCCCCGAATTTATCAGGGATCCCTCTTCTTCCCGAATCCGCGATCCGCAAGGATCCGAGTAAAATATCCTGCAGAGGACACCGGTTAGATCGGAATTATTCTCCATGAGCAATTGGGGGTGGGAAAATCATCTCCTCCAAAAGGCTCCTCTGGACGAGGTCGGGAAAATTGACTTTCCCAGGAAAAAGAGGACCGGTGTCCAGGGATGATGGATCATCCGTAACATCCGGGGATCCCGAGGGGTGGATATTAAATCCCGGTCCCGGGGATAACCGACGAGAATTTCACGGATTAATCCGTTCTTCCTCTTTTTTTTTTCTTTTTTCCTCCCCCGCAGCTAACATCCCCGATTTTTCAAAAATATAAATACCAATCAGGGTGGACGCGCAAAGATGGATGCGTTGAAAAGTCACACCAGGGGAATGCAAATGTTTAGCCCCTGCGTAGTTCGGTGGCTCGATTCAACGAACCTGGGGGAGGAGGAACCTGCGTTTAGAGTATTTGGATCGGCTTCAAGAGAAATTTCGGGGAACTCGGCACGTCATCCTAGGCACCGGTTCCAAAGCGCCTCCGTGCCAGGAACGTTCGTCATCTCGGACGATGAGGAAGAACTTGTTGGCAACGCTCGCGAGCGATCGACCTTCCCTCGAAATGGCAACCCTGACCCTTTCGCGAAATTCCCTCCAACTGTTTCTAACCGAGGCGAACAGACGTGGGGGGAGATTATTTCAACCTGATTTTCCGGAGGCACGAGCAACGACTCGTGCCTCGATTTTCCGACCTCTGGCTCCCTTTTTCGACCGGGGGAATTTTTCGGAAACCGCCGATCGTCGATTCTGCCGACCTCTCGATAAGCTTTTTCCATTCCGCCACGTTAATTCCCCTCGTATGCTGGCAATCGTATCGGTAACTCGGTGTCACAATTAGGGGGTCGCACTGTATATCGCTTCCTCTCGAGGAAAAACAATGGGCTCGGTTCCAAAGCGGGACCTCCACCTTCCCGATAGGGTCAGGCACAACGACTGGGTTAACACTGTTCTTCGCGAAAGTGGACGCGCCTTTATATGGTTCTATCACCCCTTTTGGACTCTTCTCAGAGCGAAAGGATACTCGGTAATCGCGGGAGGAACTGATAAGACGATTGCTCGATCCGAATTCAAAGGAGTCAGACCTTAAGGCGAGGCGAAAGTGGCGTAAAAGGTCTCGTTCATGAAACTTTCCTCCGAACAAGTTGTATCGAATAGTTTCAGACCTTGCAACATGAACATAGAGGCTAGAAGGAAGGTCCCTCCACCCGCGAAATTTCAAGTTCTTGAAAATTCCTTCAGGGACACTTAAGATTTTTCATGAAATATGAAATTTTATAGGTGGGAGGACCTTCCTTATAGCCTCCGTTTGCCTTCGATTGCCCGAACCGAATTCAAAGTAGACCTTAAGGCGACGCGAAAGTGGCGTCAAAGGTCTCGTTCATGAAACTTTCCTCCGAACAAGTTGTATCGAATCGTTTCAGACCTTGCAACATGAACATAGAGGCTAGAAGGAAGGTCCCTCCACCCGTGAAATTTCAAGTTCTTGAAAATTCCTTCAGGGGCACTTAAGATTTTTCATGAAATTTGAAATTTCATAGGTGGGAGGATCTTCCTTGTAGTCTCCGTATTCCCTTTGCAAAGCTTGAGAAGTTCCATGAACGATTGATTCCTCGGATGCCACTTTGGCATTCCCTTAATCCTCGACCTTAACGAAGGAGGTGGACGAAGATGGAAGGCCAGACTGGCAAGACGGACGGATAAAGTCCGAAAGTTGAGGCCGTAAATTCTATGGGGAAGTTGCAAAGCCCAAGGCATAAATTCCGAGGGAAGAGGGAGAACGATGCAATATCGAAGTTGGAGAACCAAAAGTCGAGGAAGGGTGGAAGGAATACCTCGTAGTGGTATCTCGAGAGGTGCGAAAATTGCAGGAGGGAAAAGCCGTGACGTAAAGACTCCTGTGACGCAAAAGGAAGTCGAAAATGGCAGGACAAGGCAGGGGAAAAAAAAGGACCTACGAAACTACCGTCATTCATCCCAGGCCAGAGAGTTCGCTTCATTCATGACCCTGGCCGCGGGTGTAGGCGCCACCTGCGGGACGAATTCCGCGTTATTTCGGACGATTCCGCCGGGAAATACGCACGCGGGGACGCGGCCAATTCCGCTTGCTGACGGCAACGAGCTCGAACTACTCAAAAAACGACGGAAACATCCGGAGGTCCTTTTTTGCCGTTTCTACTTACGAGCGCAAACTCGACCTACCCCTTTGACAATAATTGATCGCGGATCATTTCGGTATACGAAGCACATAATCGAGGGAATTCAATTTTTCGATACGAGGCTTAGTTTTGAAATGAATTTTTTAATACAATGCTTAGGTTTGAAATCAATTTTTTCATGCGATGCTTAGTTTTGAAATCAATTTTTCGATACGAGGCTTATTTTTGAAATCAATTTTTCGATACGATGCTTAGTTTTGAAATCAATTTTTTTATGCGATGCTTAGTTTTAAAATCAATTTTTTTTTATACGATGCTTAGTATCGAAATCAATTTTTTTATACGATGCTTAGTATCGAAATCAATTTTTTTACACGATGCTTAGTTTTGTACAGAACTTTTAGAAACCTACCTCCCTAAAAATAGCGATTAATAATGCACATTTGCAATATACGAAAAAAATAACCGAGCTAAATCGACTAGTCGATGCGACGCTCAGTTTAGTACAGAATTTAGAGATATACGACAATACCGTCCCGGAGGGAAAAGGGAGGATAGCAGGATCTTCCCTAAGGATCCGGATATATACGATGAAAAGGACGCCTCCGAAAGCTTGGCACGTCCGTCGAATATTTCATCAATGAACGAAGACCTCTGCCTCCGTTTCCTGACGTGACCCAAATTCCAAGACGAGAATCGAGGCGCGGACTGGCCGTTATTTACGTCGGTGCAATTAAATGATTATTGCGCGATTTTCCCGACACTAAATAAACTACCAGGTGAGGATCGGGGAACGATACAGCGCCGAGTACCTCGAGGAGGTCAATTTCGTGTTTCCCGTGAAACATAGTCTACCTCGGCTACTATATCTTTGCCGAGTAATTGTCGATTGAATCTCCCGCCCACTGTTACAATTCCTAATCGAGACATTTCGCCGGGAGCGGTGATAAAATTAATTGTCCTACCTGTTGGAAAGCATAGCTACCGTTACCCTTTAACGTTCTCCCTGCGCCCACGGGGCCACCCACGCTCTCGAAAAATCCTTAAAAATTCTTAAAAATCCTTAAAAATCTGTCAAGTCCCTAAAATCCGTAAAATCTGTAAAATCTGTAAAATCTGTAAAATCCAGAAAATCCTTGCGACACACCGCAAGGTGGAAACCACCGAAGATGGAGGTAACCTTCCTCCCCTCCCCGGCCGTTTCGAGTTTTCCCGAGTAACGATCGGTTCCCTCATCCGGGGTGAATACCGGGACGGGAATAGGGGATGGCGCCCTCCTTGGAGCGCACCCCTTTCCTCCCCTGTCTCTGTCGGTCCCGCGCCGCCGACTCCCACGCGTCTTCGCGCTGGCCACGCGGCGAAACGCGCCGCTCGGCAGACCTTCTCGCCGTGTCCTTCTCGCTCTCCCGGTCCGTCGCATCCCCCTCTCTCCGTCCCCCTCGTACACCTACGCCGCGCGCGCTCATCCAATCGCGGCCCTCCTCTCCCGGCGGTTCGACCAATGGGCGCGCGCCGCTTATCGGGAGCCTCGCGCCCGGAGCGCCGGAACCTTGCAGCGCGCGCCGCGCGGCAGCGTATCAGTCGGCAGGCGGCTCTCGGAGGGAGCGCATCGGGTCTCCGGACGTTTGGCGGGCGCGCGAGGCGCGCAACTGGTGACCCTTAGAGATCGGCCCCGGGGTTTCAAACGGTCCTATCGTCGATCTGGCCCGCAAGGTGGTCACCCTGGATTCCCCTTGCTCTCCGGTCGGTCCTAACCTCTTCGTCGGTATCCTGGCATCGGCATATCTTCCCCCTTTTATTTCTAAAGCTAACGTCAAAACGTATCAAGAAAGGGACATTTGATCGATTACACACGGCTTTTATTGATGTGGAGTCTCGAAGTGGTTGATTTTCGAGGTTAGGGACATGTGACTTTTGGGACGCCATCCTCGAGGGGGTCGTTTTAGGGGGAATGCCGGATTAACGCGAGTACTTTGTGGCGAGGGAGCGATGGTTAAGCGGAGTTGAAGCCCGGTTTATAGGTTATTGTTCTGGTATTTTTCTTTTTTTTTTGGGGTGGGCGATATGAGTTCCATTTGTCGCGGACGTAGACTGAATTCGAAACTTCCGGGGTCGTTTAGTTCCGGGGATGGACGATTTAGTTAAGGGGGAACGCGATCGACCGGAGAGCTCGGTGGCCATTTTGAATCGGCGGAAAACCTCCCTCGGGAATCCTCACCCTTTTCCCGCTCCGCGGACTCCCTGGCCAATTCTCCAGGAGGGAGGAGCGACCCTCCTGTTATCGCCTGCCGAAATTTCCTCGGGTTAGGGTGTCCCTCCCTGCTATTTTATCCGGGAATACCTCGACTCTCCTACGTTATTTCCGGGAAGCAGACCTGAAATCTCGCCGGATATTCTCCGATATATCCTCTCCCATTTCCGCCCGAAATTCTTGTGGATGGAGACCCGACGCGGATCCTGCGATCATCCGGGGGTGGATCCCGAGGGTCTATTTTCGGAAGGTCCCCCAGGAATTCAAAGAACTCGGATCATTCGGATGCCTAGATCTCGCAGGGATATCTCGAAAAATAATTAACAGCATTGAACCATTTTCCTATTTTTTTTTTTTTTAATTTTCTTACTTTTAAAGTCGCGATTAAACCTGGGGTAGCTCTTTGTATAAACGAATTGTAAGGTCGTGCGAAAGCAGAGCTCGCGTCCTCGCCGCGAATCGCCGGAAATAGACTCGGAAGTTCCATCGCGAGCTTCCTGGAAATAACCTCGAAATCCTTGCCTCGATTTTCCGAAATCTCCCCGGCGATGTTTCCCGAAAACTTGATCGGAAGTTCCTCCTAGGATCTCTATCGACCCTCCTCGAGATGAACCTCCATTTACCTTGTCAATTTTCCAAAAATTCCTCCCTCGCCCCTTTCCCTTATCTCGATCGAGTTTTCCCGACGATTTTCTTCAAACATACTCGACCGGGTTCCCTTGGCCACGATTCAACGTCTCCTGGTCCGAAACTTAACCCGGAATCTCTGCCAGTGGTCCCACAGTAGTCGGAGCGCCGCCTGACCTTGACCCTCGAGTTCCGGGCGGGACCGGAAGTGCCGCTACCACTTCCGGGCGACACGATGAGCGGCGTCGGCTTCCTGGCGGCCGTCAAGACCTTCGCCCCGGGGGGAAGACGTCGAAGGCGGTGCGAAAAACAGCAAAAGGTCCTTGAACTTCCTGGATTCGCACCGTGCGGCTTGCAACCGGATGTCGTACCCTGTTGGGATGCTGCACCCCCCATCACACCTCCCGCAGCCTTCCTACCCCCTGGGTACAAAAAGGGTTTCCCAGGTGAGACCTCACCTCGAGATTTATTTCATTTTTTTTTTTCTTCTTCATATCACTTCAAACCCGGAAGACATCTCTTGATCTCGAAGAAGCCCTCGCTGATCGAGCCCCACCATCCTCTGGACCACTTCGCATCCGATTTATCTCGGATAAGCTATATAATTATTAATTGGATTTATGGGATATTTCTTTGGCACGCGTTTTATCCGAGTTCATTTGAATCGGATAGTGATAGAATTATTCATTGAATTTATGGAAAAAATTTTTTTTTTTTTAATACCGTCCAAAGATACGCTCTTTTGGACCAGTGGACATCTTTTCTCAGGGCGGGCTCGCGAAAGAAGCGCGAATTTTTATTATTTTTTTTTTTTTCGAGAGAGAGGGTGAATCTCCAGGGAATTATTCGGAGCTTTTGGAGCGATCGGAACGCTTCGGCGAATTTCTCGATAGAAGGGTCTCCGGGGAATCCCTCCCCCGGGTTTCCTCGACAGATCGAAGCCCTGGGGCGCGTTTCGAAGAGGACGCCGTGCTGTTGACCCTCAGGAGCGTCGCGACGTCTCCAGGGTTCAAGTTCACCCGCGGATTTCGCCTTCGACGGTCGTCCGGGGCGCCCTCCGACCTCCGACCTCCTCTTCGGGGGTCGTGCCGGCCGCTTTATACCTCGATCCGTCGATGACGACTCGCATCGATTTCCGATGCCGCCGTCGACAACCAGGTCGGGGATGTTTCATTGATGAATCACGCGGCGCCATCGACGACGCGACATCCAGGCCGAGGTCCGAAATTTTCGGCCAGGCGAGTCGGCCCAGTTCTTCGTGCGCGGAAATACATCCTCCTAAAGTTACACCTAGTGGAACGCTATTTGTCCCGTCGATGCTGGGAAATGTTGCCAGTATATGTTTTACACTGACCCTGGCTCAAAATTCGAATTTCGCGCCCTTTCCCTTCAAGCCTTATACTGATAAGAATCGATGGAAATTTGCATATCTCTTTACACACCTGATAACTGAAGTTTCACGTGGAAATACGTAAAATGGCAGAATTACATGTTGGAAAATGTATAGATACACACCCGACAATGTAGTCATCGTATTGGGGCATTTTTACTTGAATTTAATGTATAATGTCACCTTATCATTTTCTATTATTTATCTCAAATGCCGAATTTCGAGCCCTTTCCCTTGAAGCCTTATACTGATAAGAATCGATGGAAATTTGCATACCTTTTTCCACCCCTGATAACTGAAGTTCCACGTGGAATTCCGCAAAATGGGAGAATTACACATTAGAAGATGTATAGATACACACCTGACAATGGTCACCCTATTGGGGCATTTTTACTTGAATTTAATGTATAACGTCACCTTATCATTTCCTATTGTTTACCTCAGATGCTGAATGTGATATTAGAGAGGCAGGGTAATTACCCAGTATAATTATACTATAATTTATCGTAGCACTGAAATTACCAGGGACTGAGTTAGCATATGTATGTGGGGATTTTTATCAGTGTAGCGCGATGCCATTCGCGATTAATAATACTCGCTTCTCGAGTGGCGTTATCCCACCGAGTGGGAATAAATCCCTGAAATGCGTTCCCAGGAATACAGAGATATCCCGCAAACCCTCGTCCCGGTACGTCGTTATTATTCACGGAATATGACGTCGTAACGCACGGACGGAATTGCTGAATATCCTCGATATCCTCGGGACTTTTCCTCCCCTTAACAGGACCCCTCTGATCTAACGTATCCTTGCCGAAATTCCCGCTTAATCTCGTCCTCTTCTTCTCATATTCTTTCATCGCTCGGCGATAATGACGGATAATGAGTAAACGAACTTCCGAATGAAAATGGGGAATAAACTGGGCCCCCGTTCAAGGATACTTTGAATTTTTCAAAGGTATCCCGGTGGAAGGACGAGTCCTCGTCTCCTGGTCCTAGGCCGCCATTGTTAACCGATGATGAGTAAAGTCCTGCCGGAATTACCCGGGGAATATAGGCACAAGGATAATTAAATACTCCCACGCGTGGAAGGATTTCGCGATAATCCTTCCCTCCGGGAAGATCCTTCGAGTGCGGACCGATCAGGATGCCTCGGATAATTTGAGGATTCGACATGTTTTACCCGACTGCCTTTTTACATTCCCGCTCAGTTTTTATTCCGATAATCTGGGATATGTAACTAGGACGCGTGGTTCGGCACTTTTTACGTTCCATTTAATCGCGGCCGCAATTGCGCGGATTTCCCTGGTTTATGAAAGTCCACGTGAAATTCAACCCCTAAGTGCACGCCGGGGAGTAAGGAATTTTCCGCGACCCCTGGAAAATCCGCCTTTGAGCCGCGGCGATATGGGGCCAGTCGTTAAGCGAAGGGCGAATTTTGCTAACGAACGCGCCTCCTCTTCCTCCCAATTTCCCTCCGAAATTCCCCTAATTATTGGCGCAACTTTCGGGAGGGGGGAGGATGCAACCCATTCGGGACCCACCCCTAAGGCTGCCCGATTCGCCATTTCGATTCCACTAGCCATTAGTGCGTGAAATTTTCCGCGGATCGTTATCCCTCGGGTGGTTGCGATTTTCGAACCGCGCTGCGGAATACTGGCGCATGTTACGAGAGGTCAGCTGGGCCGGAAACGCAAACCGTGGGAAGAATCCGCGGTAATGCGTTCCTAACGAACGTGCAGTAATGTTTAGTAATTTGCAACAATGTGAAGCGATATGCAACAATGTGCAACAATATGCAACAATGTGAAGCGATATGCAACAATGTGCAGCGATATGCAACAATGTGCAGCAATATGCAACAATGTGCAGCAACGTGCACCAAGGAACATTGCACTTGTTGCGGATTTCTCCTAAGGGGGAGATATGAACATCGCCATTCCCAGGAAGAAGCTCTCCAGGACATTCGGACTATCAGCGAGGTACACGATGAGAAACTAATTGCGGGGTCTTTGGGAGGTACGATCGCAGCTGCAGCTGCAGCTCCAACTGCGCATGGGATCCTCGAAAGTCCGGCCACTTCGCAAACAGCGCGGGCACTAAGCTCCTGGCAATTTCGTCCTTTCATACGGCGAGAGGTCGGAACTTTAGCAACTCCCTCGGAATGATCCCGATTTCGATTTTTTTCCCTTTTGGGACGAGAGGGGAGGGAGACGCCTTCGAAGTTGCGAAGTTCTTCCGCGTGGTAGTATCGGATAAAGCTCGAAGTTGGCGCCAGAAATGCTTATATTCTGGGAGGTCTTTACGTATATTGCTTGTAAGCGATATACGAGCTGATATAGGTAAGAGAAAGGTTCCGACATCCGTGAAATTTGATGTTTTATGATAAAAAAAAAACAAAAAAAAATCCTAAAATGTCTAAATTAATTTCTAAGGATTTTCATGGGTGGAGGGACATTTCTTATGGCCTTCGTACTTACGGCGCGGGGTTTCAAACGATTCGGTACAACCGGTCTCGAGAGAAATCGAATATACGAGACCTCTCTGACGTAATTTTCGTCTCACCTTGGTCGCACTTTCCGGTGAAATGTTCCTACCTCGACGCGGTTACCCCGACGTAATGGGAATGACGTCCTGACGTTACGAATTTCGTTCCCATCGGTTGGCTCCAAATGAGATGACAGCCGGGCATCAAGGGCAGAGTGCTATTCATAGCTGCTACTCGTGACACCCCGACCAGATCATGCTACACGATCAGTGACTAACCTCTCGCGATGTAGCTGCACTTTCGCACCTGCACATGTGCAGCGAATACGCGCTTGGCACGACGTCCAGTATACCGCGACACGACGTCCGTCGTGGCTAACCAAACGGACAGGTACCCGATTCATTATCTCGGAAAGTAGAAGAAACCCCGTAAACTCAATACCGCGGGAAATAGATGGAAATTAAGGTGGGCGTCAAAGCGCTTATGACACTTTCCTCCGAACTGGGTGTATGGAATCGCTCGAAATTTAACAACGCGAACACGGAGGCTACGAGGAAGGTCCCTCCACCCGCGAAATTAAATTTTTTGCTTGCAAATTTATTTATATATGTTGAAGGAATTTTTTTTATTCTTTTATTCCCTTCTGACGATTCACCGGCTAGAGGTCTTATGAGCGGTATATGGGGAGGATGATTGCATCGCTCGATCCTCGCGATTTTTGTCGTCGAGCTCCTCCACGCGGTGTCTACTTTTAACCTTACCCTGACTCCGAATTTCTGGCAGTCGAGCGTCGGCGTCGACGTCGCGACGACCTGCCTGGTTGCCTGGTAAGAGAGTATACAGAAATCTATTCGCCCCGATCGCCGTTAAGAACCTTATTTCGTTTCTGCTCGTTCTGATAAAGTGCCTCCCTGTAGATACCGCTCTGATAATTACTTTCGCCATCTTCTTCCTCTGAGAAAGCGCGGGAACGGTTCCAGTTATCGGGATGCTTGCGTCGAGGAGAAACGACGTCCGTCGTTGGCAAACTCGAGGATGCCACGGCGTTGCAGCCAAATGATAAGGCGTATCGTTGTTTCACTAATTAAGGGGATGTCATTTTCCACTCTTTTTTTTTTCTTTTTTTTTTATACAGTTCTCTATGTGCTACTTGCCTCTTTTTAACGGAGTCCCCGCATTGTTAAAATTCTTTTCCACATATCTCGCTTATTTCTAGTCCGTAAGTCGTCGAGCTAACGGAAGATTCTCGCGACGTCGCGACGTCGAAGGAATTCCATTGGGCGGTGGCCAAATAGCCCCGTCGACGGCGCGCGCGTCGTTTACTTGACGATTTGTCAAACTATAAGCACCCACGACGGCGAAGATCGGCTCCTTCGTCGGCTGGTACTCCAGAAAGTTCGACAAGCCACCCGGGGCGACTTCCCTTCGGACACCCCCGCCGAAAACGCTCGTTTCCTTGCGGAAACGAGACTTCGCGGCGCATCAGAGAGATCGCCTTGACGATCTTCCAAGTTTGCCGAACGATTGATGCTTTCGGCGAATCGGGTCGTTGAACTTGAACCAGGTTCAAGGCCGGTTGCCGAACAATGTTCTTGGGACGGCCGACTAAGTCCTCGGAGGGTCGCTAAAAGGATATATACTGTTGTACGTTAAGGGGATGTGAAAGTGTTGTTCAACAGTTTCATGAACTACACTTAGTTTGTAGTCTTTTCAAACCTTACAAGGTCCTAATCCTCATGAAATTTCCATTGTTTATAAGAAATTTTCTGGGTGTCAGGACCTTCCTTATAACCTCCGAATTCACATGGTCAAGGTTTGAAGCGATTCGGTACACCCAGTTTGGAGAAAAGCTTCGTAAACGAGACCTCTTTGACGCTACTTTGACATCACCTTAAGCTTAGCTATATATGCTATGCTAGCTATTTTGTATTCTTTTGAAGTAAAGTGTATTACGCAAGGCGGCTCGCAACCCTTCGGCAAGCTTCGAGGAACGCGTAAGTCCATTTTATCGATACGCCATTGAGCTCGTTTCCATTTTCGCGGTTACGCAGCTCGCTTCGACTCGGCAAAGGACTCGGGGCTGTCGTAAACGCGGAACGGATTGCGAAACTCAGATTGCATTTCGCAGAATGCTTTCGGTCCCCTTCCAATGAGCCTGCCCTTCGAATTCCCACTCGCTGGGATCGTTTAAAAATTCTCGTCGTGGTCACAAGAAATTCTTTTCCGAAACATTCCATTGAACGAGGGTGACTCCTTCGCGATGCCATAACCTCCCCCTCGATGCTGGATTTTACTCCCGGGAATTCGTCTTTCGGCGATCGATTCCCGGATTTCGTTACATTCCAAGTCACCTTGGCTATAAACTATTCCTCGGTAGTCTAGTGGTCAGTAATTCCCTATGTACCTCACCTATTCTCGAGGGGATCGTTTCTTGTGCCCCTTACATCCGTGGAACCTCCGACACGCAGGACCTGCGGAAGAAGAATGCTTCGCAAGCGTTGGTTATGCGCCTCCACGCGGAGAAAGACTGAAGCTCGATTCGAACGTTCTCGAAGCGTCCCCATCGCCGTATCCTCCACGGCGGCATGTACCACTGTTCCGCAAGTGCACTGAAAGGAAATGAAAATTTACCGAGCCAAGAGAATATGTCGTTAATTGCCAGGAATAATTTCTAATCAACTCGAATGAATTGTCGGGTTTTCTCGAAGGAACGCCGCGTCCAATTTATTCGAGGTTATTTGAGAGGATTCTTTTAAATTAACGAGATATCTCTTTGGTACCATTCAATGAAGTGGTTCGGTGAAATTGACCTCTCAGGGTGGCGCCTCTTCTTCGGACCCGACTGACCGGCCCTCTTTCGGTTTCTGTTCCAGAGCCGAAGAAGGAAAAAACCGAACAGAGTGCAAATGGCGCGATCTCGCCGAGCGGCGAACTTCCCAGTCCGGGAACAGTGGTACCAACCGGCGTGGTTCCCGCGAGCACCGGATGCGTCGCTGGCGTCGCGCTCGTTGCCGGGGACCAGCAGAAGCCTAACCGACCCAGACGACTGAGCGCCTCCGGGAAAACCACCAGGAGGTTCCTCTGTTATCACGGTGATCACTGTACGTCTCGGGATAACCCGATGGAGAATCCACCGTAGAAAATCGGCCCTTAGAGACTATGACGATAACCGCGACTCCCATAGACCGTTCCACCCCATTCTCCGTCAGCTTCTCGACTTCCCTTCTCCACGTTCTCTTCACCCGTCGAAGCGTACTCCGGAGAAGTTTCTCAGGTCTGGACAGACTTCGATGTCCCGCCCCGTCTAGTGGAGTAGAATCCGAGATTACTTTAGAGACCTTTACCTGGGTTTGCTTAGCTCGATTCCGATAATTGGTTCTCAAGGACCCCGACCGCTTCCCCGGTAACCCTGGAGGCCCTTGCGAGGTGTTTCCTTCTGGGGTCCAGAGAGGTTCCCCGAGGAAGGCCCCCCGAGGGGTCCTTTGTTTTCCCCGGCTTCGTCTCCGGATCCGCGAAGATTTTTCATTTTAAAATGCCGACCTCGCCCGCGAGACCGCTCCCATCCTCTATCGAGCGCCTTGAGTTTCCACAATGGCCTCGCAGGCGCGGAAATTAAAGGTGCTTCATTAAAAAAGTCATAGCCTTTCGCCCGGATAAAAGAGAACCCGCCCGGGCAGGGGCGCTGCCAACTTTCTCGGGATTTTTACGATTGTTTTAACGAATCTCCCCCATGCTAGGGGGAGAGGGAGAGAGAAACCCTCTGCGAGAGAGACCTGGGTAAAATCGCCCACCGAAACCCTCCTTTTCAAAATTCACCCGATTTTTCAAACGATGATCTTACCTTGATATCCCCATAAATACCACGCCAAGGGAAAAGAAAATTCATTTGAGCGAAGAAATATTATGTCGAGTCAAAAAATTATTTAACTCAAAACGGCAAAAAAATCAATTTTTTTTTCATGTAAAAAAAACACCAGAACATTGTCTTGGGAAAAAAATAAAATTCTCGATTATATTCCAGGGTGAAAAATTATAGTAGCTTAAAATACAACGCCGCTCGAATTATCTCGAGTGCACCAGTTAAGGGGTTAAATAAAATGCGTGTGGCAGTCAAAGTGTTAATAGAGGAAGGGCACCTCGGACTCACCAAGAGTGGACCTTCCGGAATCCGGAATTTCCCCATTAGTCGGTTCAATTTCCATGTCGTTGCTCCACTTTTGCATATATGCCTAAGCGATAACTCAGTCTGCCCGAGAGGGATAGTTTGGAGGGATGGCTAATCGGGGTTCCCCCGGAACTTTGCACTTTGCAGTGCCGGAAGGAGGTCATCAGGGCACGACGCCGCCGGGGCAGCAGCAGCAGTCGCAGCAGCAGCAACAGCAGCAATACCTACCCCTGCCCCCGCAGAACACCCTGACGCTCTCGGAGCTCCCGGAACCGCCGATACCCCTCAGCGAGATCGGCCCGATCCCACCCCCGCCGATGTTCAGCTCGCCGAGTCCGACATTGTTGGCTCGACAGCAGCAACAAGGAACCGGAAGTGGGGTCCAGAACGCGGAGCCCCTCGACCTATCCGACTACGACTACGAGGGTAAGTCTCCTCGCAAGGTGTGGAGGGCCTTAAGGTGAAGTGAAACACCCTTCGAATCAGTCGATTCGAATATAACACTTTTTTTTTAAGGGTATTAGACCAAACTGTCCGAAACTTTGACACATTGCTCCTGATCGTCTAAGAATTGTCCTGACACGTTCAAAATTTGGATTTTTTTGGAAAAAATTGTTTAACTTGGCTCAGACCAGAACCAAAATGGCGACGATCAATATACAATTATCAAAGGCTCTGATATGAGAATCGAAAGGGTCAGGACAAGTTTACGACGATTTAGAGCACTTTGATAGTCGATAAACTCACATTTGAACGGGATAAGTGCAAAAGAAGTGTTGTATACGCTTCTCAGAGGATTTCTAGAGTTTTACTTCGATTTCTTGATAATTATTGTACGGAAACGACAGGTGGAGTATGCCATTTGGTACAATACCGAATATAATTCGGTATAGCTGTCGATATAAAAACCAACGTCGGCAACGTAGGCATTTAGAAAAATCTTTATCGACGTGTTTCACTTCACCCTAAGAGGGTGGACCTTCGGGTTTCTTCAAGGATTCTTTTTATCGCAGATCAAGAGGAGGTCGACGGGGCCGAGGACGAGGAGGACGACCGGTACATCTGCAGGGTATCGCAGCCGGACTCGGCGATAGACACCTCGCGAGTCGAGGAGATCCCTGCGAAGGAGCCCAAGTTCCACGCGATGCCCCTGAAGAGCGCCCTGAAGAAGAAGGGCCCGGGGAGCGGGCCCGGGACCCCGCAGAACACTCCCACCCAGGAGAACCGACCGCTTACGCTTCGCCAGGAACTCCACGCGTCCTTCAAGTAAGTCGGGACCGACCTTTCGATTAGTCCCGATTAATGACGATTCCATTATCTCGTAGAATGGAAATATCAAACGATTAAGATGATATGAAAGGCGATATGACGTCGATGAAATGAAATTCATCCGTGGCATTTTTTTTGGTGGTAATGTCATTTTGATCACTCGAGTAAGAATGATCCTGGAACGATTTGACTTCTCATATATATATATATATATATATGTGTGTGTGTATATATAGGCTGACTCTTTCATATCACCTTAAGGTGATGCGAATGTGAGGTCTAAGGGTCTCGTTTATTGGACTTTTCTGAACGATCGACTTCTCAGATGCTGCTCAGATTTCCCATCGCCTTAACTCGAATCGTTCTTCGTCCATCCCCCATAACATGTCTCGTTGAACGCAATCGATTTACCTCGACATCGAACGGAAGTGTAAGAGAACAACCTCGGGTCGTTGTTCGTGCACCCCCCATGACATGTCTCGAGCACTAGTAAAGGCAAACGTGTTTTTCTTATGCTTAACAGGAGGCCGCCATTGAGGCCTAGGATAAGAATCTGGTAATTTGACGAACAAGCAGACCTTATTAATCCTGATATCAAAGCATGCGCGAGATGTACACGTCGCTTGACCTCACCTCGAATAAGGTTGATCCTGAGGGACCAAAATGTTCTGACTCCTCGATCGGCGGCATGGAACTGCTCGACTGTCTTAAGCATGAGAAAACCTTAGGGAAATTCACCCCGACCTCTCCATACCATTTCTCATCATCTTCCGACCTTACTTCACGTACTAATTCACCCTTTTTTCGCCCTCTCCTCGACTCCAAAGGGAGAGAAAGGAACCTCTCCCTCCACCCTGATCAACTCGCGTCCTGGATGTTCCTCTGTCTAGACCCTCCCAGGATTGGCAACCTTTGATGGAATCGCCCTGACCCGATCGATACCAACCCTGAACTACATTAATCCCATATATTCCCGCTTACGAAGCGCTACATGGTCGCGTAGAGTAGAACATTGGTTCGCCCACGTATCAACCACCAGGAAGCCGATCGCCAGGGTCCTCATTCCTTCGTTTCTTTTTCCTCTGTCTCCACAGCAGCCGACCTGGGAAGTTCGGCCTGGCCCTGCCGTGCACCTTGGAGAACAAGGAGAACGCGAGACCCTACGTCATCCCGGAAGACCCTGACGGCGACTCCAATGACGGCCAGGTCCGCGGCAGGGAGGACTACGAGGACGAAGAAAGTAAGGACCTCCTCTGGAACGTAATCCTCTGTTTATTTCTTCTCTTTAGGGGACTTCTCCGCTATTTTCTTCTCTCGAGGTCGAGGGGAACCGGAGGATATGTCCTGGTGGGCGTCGCAGAAATAAAACCCGCTGCTGGTATTTAGAGATCTTCCCTGCTGGTTAATGGAACCGGGGGTGATGACAAATCGACCGGAGGAGGTGGACTCCTTTCCCCAGAATTTCCAGACCTGCGGAGAGGCCGGGCAAAGTCGCAAAAAGTCCGATCGTCCCAATATATCGATCATTCGCGTCTCAAAGCTCGGCTTTCGAATTAGCCTTCGCGTCGCGACGCACTAATTATATCCTCGCGCAGTCGCGTTCAAGGCGCCCCTCGACGTACGTCTATGATTATATTAATCCTCGAACATCTTTTGGTGGGCTTAGTGGGTTCCTGGCCGTTGTTTTATCCGCCGACCTCGCCATTGTTGCTCTTGACGTTCGCGGCGAGCCGAGATAGCCGACTCGCGGCTTTTGCAATTCCTCCCACGCTCGTTAAGGTGACGTAAAAGCGGCATCTAAGGCGTCTGTTCATCGTTTATGAACCTTTACTCCGGACTGAATCTACAGAATCGTTTGACATTTCATCACGTGAACGCGGAGGGCCCGCAAAGGCTCGCTTTGCCCCCGAAATTCTATTTTCTAAGCTGAATTAAAAATTTCTCCATAAAAAAAAGGATTTAAATTAGAAATTTCACGAGGGTGAATACCTTCTTCGTGGCCTCTGTAATCACATTGCAAAGTTTCAAACGATTCGGTACACCCTGTTCGGAGGAAAGTCGAATAAACGAGACCCCTTAAGGGGATGTGAAAGTGGCACTTAAGGGGTCAATTGTTCATGTAACTTTTCTCCAAACTGGGTGTACCGAATCGTTTGAAACCTCACAATGTGGATATTGAGGCCATAAGGAAGGTCCTGACACCCGTGGAATTTCATTTTTCTTTTATAAATAATTTTTAAAATATCTATAAAGAAATTTAAAAAAGAAAAATGAAATTTCATGAGTGCCAGAACAACCTTTATGGTCTCCGCATTCACGTGGTAAAGTTTAAAACGATTTGGTACACCCAATTCGGAGAAGAGTCTTATTAACAAAATCTCTTGGAGGCCACTTTCACATCACCTTAATGTGTGCAATTTTTGGTAAGAAGGTGGAATAAGTTCTGAATAGATCCAGACCTCTGTTCGGGAGATTCGGCAAGGGGATGACAGTATGTTGTCAATATGGACAGTTTCGACGTTTTCGGTCGTCCAGGGTGCCGCCGATCCCATATTTGGGGTTGCTCCTTTGCAGAGAAGCGTCAGCTGTTCTTCGCTCCTCGAGGGTAATGGCCCCAGAAGGGGGTCGTTTTGGGGAGGAGAATGTTGAAAATTTGACACCTTCTCTTTTTTCCAGGTCGACTGGCAGCCAAAATCGCGCGTAAAGAGTCGCTCTCGTTGAAACTCGCCCTTAGGCCCGACAGGCAGGAGCTGATCAACAGGAACATCCTGCAGCTGCAGTCGGACAACGAAAGGCAGGAGACGAAGGAGGCCATCGGGGCTAGGCTAATAAGGTAAAATAAAAATCAATGTTTCTCCAGAATGTCCCGGATTTGAAAGCAGAGTCGCGCCATGAGTCAATAGTTTGTTTCCTTGCAATCCGGACGTGGACTCGACGCCGTCCTGGAGCACGTAGCTGCAGTCGAGAATAAATAACGCCGCAATGTTGCTCGGATGCTGATGGCTTGTTTTTCTTTCAGACGACTGAGCATGCGACCGACCCAGGAGGAACTGGAGGAGCGAAACATTCTCAAAAGTAAGGAACCTCGAGTCTTAAAGTCCCTCAACCCGGTTCCCTAGGTTGGTTATACATTCGGACGCCCTTTTTCCCCATATTTTCTTATCCGCAGAGCAAAGTCCGGCGGAGGAGAAGAAGCAGAAGGAGGAGAAGAAGAGGTACCTCATTCGGAAGCTCAGCTTTCGACCTACCGTGGAGGAACTGAAGGAGAAGAAGGTACCGTGCGCGGAGACCCTAGGAACCTCGAGGCGGCCATCTTGGATTTCATAAGATCGTCAGAGGCGAAGAAATCCCATGAAATCCTTAGTCGGTATTTTCCGAGGGACATTTCCCAGCAAAGACTGGCATCGGGAGACACTAGGTCCCTTTTTGTGAGGAATTTCCTCGCCTCTGAAGCCATAATTCAAGATGGCCGACCAGGGCCTTAAGAGACGTTCCTATTCCCTCGGGGATCGGGCGAACTCCTGATGTCAGACTGGAACCGTAATCTTTACAGATCATCAGGTTCAACGATTACATCGAGATGACTCTAGCTCACGATTACGATAGAAGAGCGGATAAGCCATGGACCAGGCTGACGCCGAGAGACAAGGCTGCCATCAGGAAAGAGCTCAACGAGTTCAAGAGCTTGGAGATGGCTGTTCACGAAGACAGTCGACACCTGACCAGGTGAATTTGCGGTGCTTAATTTATCTACGGGTCTTTGGACACCATTTAGTTCGATTGAGGACAACTCAGATTGTTCTTAGTGACAGACCTATTTTCTCGTCTTCTGTTTCAGGTTCCATAGGCCATGACAATTGCAATGTGTAGAGGTGCTAGAGTGTGGTGCGGGTGTGGTTGCAGGTGCAGTGCAGTGGTCTGGGTCAGACCAGGTGTATCAGTATCGTTACTCCACGAGTAGCTTAGCGTGTACGACAGTGGCGGCGCTACCGGCGTCGGCTTGAAGCACTGTCAAACTCGTCGACGTCTCTCGTCGGTGAAGATTGTGATAGGGTGGTCTGCTCGATGGAAATTCAGCGGTCCACTCACCGAACTCAAGGGTCGTCCTCATGGGACGAGGACGTCGTACCTTTCGCTTTCCAGACCGATCTCTGCTTCGCGTTGACTCAACCCCGAGGTATAGGAAACTCATCCCCAACCGTGGGACGTTGAATAATTCTCTAAGACACGAACGGCACATCTTATGGGACTTTAAGGGGATGTGAAAGTGCCACCCGAGAAGCCAACCGTTCAAGAAACTTTCCTCCGAACCGGGTGTACCGAATCGTGTCAAAATTGACAACGCGGATGCGGAGACCATTGGAAAGGTCTCGACACCCGTGTAATTTCATTTTCGTTATGCTGAAATTTTTTTTAACAATTTCCTGGGGGTAGGGACCTTCCTTATAGTCTCTGTATTTACGGTGCAAAGCTTCAAGCGATTCGGTTTATCCGGTTTGGAGAAGAGTTTCGGAAACGAGACCTCTTCGGTGCCGTTTTTCGTCCCCTTAAACGCCCGTTTGGCTGTTCCGGAGTCAATGCGAAGAGCGATTCTTTATTTAAGACACTTCCCATAAGGTACGACGGGGTCGAGTGCCCATGTGGACGCACCTATTTGCAGTAAACACCATTTGCGACAAGCTAGCTCGTCCTTGTTACCTGGCCGATCGTTCCTTTTCTACTTTCGCTCCTTTAAATCGTTCTCCTTCATTTTTAACACGTAGATCACTTTCTACCAAGAATATAAGAGGTATCTTTGAGACTTTGCCGAGAGCCCGTAGTGTTGGGGGCGATTAATGTTGTACGTCTTGTGGCCGGAGAAATTGTTGAATTTTTAAACGAGAAATCAGCCCCCTGAGGAGTGCTCTTTATTTGGATATTTATTATTAAAGGGTCGGAGCGGAGCATCTTCGGGCCGTTGCTCTAAATGTAACGCCTCAAGGTGTTGCTACTTTTCTGGGCAGAGGCATGGTTTTTTCTTTTTCTTGCGTCTTCTTTTTTGGAGCATGTATTCGCATTGGTCTTCCGGCTCGTGATTTTGTCTCGTTTCGTGTCGAATTAATGTTCTGTCGAGTTTCTCTTTCGGCCGAATCGATTGTCCGATTCGAGGCGCATTGCCAGGTAACACCTTCTTTTCGCGGAGCGACTTGTACGGCAAACGCTTACGGTTATTATTATAATAAATCGATTATTGTACGCGCGAGAAGAGTGCATTGTGCAATTATAATTTGTACGTGAGTACATACGTGCGAGGATAGCGATCGATAGTTCTTGATTACTCTCGTTGTCGCGGATGATTTTACCTTTGCAAAGGCGTGCGTGCGATACTCGCCGTTTATTTCGACTGCCCGCTGACCTCAGCTCTTTCTCGGGACTTCCGCCGACATTTTGAGTGACGGCTACTCAAAAGGTCGGCACTTAAATATTTATTCATTTAGTAGGAAGCGAGACGGAGTTGCTCGTTCCTTTGTTGCCTTTAAGCAACGTCGGTGTAATGAACAAAACAGGGGGGGGATGGCAAAATTTGCATTCGGAGACTCTACCGGTAGTCGCTAAAACGAGATAGACGGTAAGGGTACTTCCGTTAACGAGGAGTTAGAAAAAATTGGCCGTTGCAGCCAACGCCGGATGTTAATGCACTAACGACTCGTCCCCGATAATTCGACCTTCAATGGCAGCTTCGATGTTCGTTACGAGATTAAGGCATTTCTAACGCATAAGTAATCCCGCCTAGCATAAAACAATATGGAGGAAGTCGATTCGTTGCGATGGTTTCGCGAAAACATTAGTTGTCCCTGTTAACGAAGTCGTACCTTTTCGGAAACTATATACATATAAATATATATATATATATTTTTCTTTTTCTTCTACGCGAGAGAACGATTCTCGTTATTTCGAGGACCTTCGGAGAACCTTTGGTGGTCAGCGCCGCGCTTCGATTTCCTCGGCGGAGACTAGAGGAACTAAATGGACGTGGAGCCAAGAGCTAGTCTTCGCTCCTCCGAATTTTTCGGGAATACGAGGTCGTATCGAATTTTCCACTCGATTAGCGACTCTCGCGGGAAAATTATATGAAGCTTGCCCTCTCGATACGTCACCTCAACAGTTCGATATTAATTGCCAACGTAGACTTGGAGAGGACGAAGAGCGAAGGAGGGAACTCGCTCTCGAGGTTTCATCAGGCGAGCGGAAGTCAAGCAAAATCGAAGCGTTCAAAATGGCGAGCAATGGAAACTGCGACAAAACCCACGAAATATGCAGAGGATGCATCCTTAAAGGTTTCTCGTTGGACCATTTCCGCCAATTGTACGCAGGTATGACTTCTTCCCACCTGATGGACGACCGGGAAATTACAGAGACAAGAAAAAGGGGAAAAAAAAATGGCGTCCTGAAACCAACTTCAGGGTCGATTTCCCGAAAGAGCGAGAGGCGAAAGGCTCATTTCCGAAACATAACGAGAGGGATAAAAAGAGAGAGTGTGAGAAAAAGATATCTAGGTCTTGTTGTAAATATATAAACGCGCGTAGAGGTAGTCAGGCTACTTTACGAATAAACGCGCTGTTAAACACAAAGATGACACATCCTTGGAAAAGAAAACCACACATACACACACACATACACGCAGCAATTATAAATATTAATTCTAGGCACGACGCTCCCTAATGCAAATAATTACATACCGCGTATACATAATATAAATATTATACATACAGGATGAACAAGGAGTATATATATAGATTATATATATATATATTATATATATATATATTGCCGCGTAAAGAAGCAGTATGTGCATTTTCCAGCACAGAAAGTTGGTATTTTGTGTACAAAAACTTGGGCGCGAACGGGGCAGGGGGGAGGGATAGGGAAGGGGGGCTACGAGGAAAAAAGGAAATGCAAAGTGGCTTTCTTTTTCGGAAAATCGGGAATGGCCGAAATCCAAATCCCTGTCGACTCGCTTCGCTTCGATCCGCCTTTCTTTCATTATTTTTTTTCCCTCGAAGTCGAGCGACATTTAATTTCTGGTCGATGTTGCGATGGTGGAAAAACGTAGCGATGTGACGTAGCGGATTTCCCATGACGTCATTTTTTCGGTGGGATGTGTAGGGACAGGCTAAAGTGTGCTTTTTATTCTCGCCGTCGAAAGGCGCGTTCGAAGGAAGCGAGCTCGTACGAGATACCGTGAAAATGTTCGACGTTCATTTTACCCAGAAATTGTTTGTCCTTGTTCTTCAACTCATCCGACAGGATTGGGTTTATCGTTTTTTTTTTGGTCCCCTTTTAAATCGGTTCCGTGGGATTCGTTTGCGTTTCGGCGAGGCGGTGGATTTATGGAACTGCTTTAAGATTCGCCATTTTAACGACTGGCCGACGACTCGGTCGTTGGCTCCGAGAGGAACGACCGATTGGTTGGCCTCATCCAGGAGCAGAAATTAAGGAGAGCATCCTCTCGAGTAGTACCTTGTCGATTGTTTGGAAAGTCGCAATAAAGGGAGCTCGTCGGTCCCGAGGTCCGTCGTAAAGGGCAGCAAAGGGACAGACCGGCGGCCCGAGAATATGTACCATTAACTGTCGATTAGCCTGTAACATAATGTAACATTGTAACGTTGCTTGGCAGAGGGTAGCGAAGAAGCTGAAACGAGGGTCGAGAGATTCGCAATCCGAGACAATCCGAATTTTTTACAATAGTAGCCTTTAGGATTACTCGACCGAGGCTCCGCCACGTCGAGGAACGTTTCCCTCCCCCTAACTTTTCTACTAAACGCTTGCACGATGTCCTCTTAAAGCAGTTGCATAAACTTACCACCCTGTACACCGTGAACAGAGTGCACTGCCGTAGGCTGAATTAAGGGGATGCGAAAGTGCCATCCGAAGGCTCAATCGTCCATGAGACTTCTCTGCGAGCCTGGTGCACCGAATCGTTTCAAACCTCACAACCTGAACCCGGAGACCACAAGGAAGGTCCTTACCCTCATGAAATTTCATTCTTTATTACACAAAATTTTGAAAATATCAATTAATACATTTTTCTTAAATCTGCCCTAATGGCTGTCAGAACCTTCCTTACAGCCTCCATATTCACATTGCCAAGTTTGAAACTATTCGGCACCCCCAGCTCGGAGAGATAAGTTTCATTAACGAAGACCCCTTTGACAGTACTTTAACATCCCCTTAACGATAGGATTTATTCACACCGAGGCGATGTACAATGGCGGACATGAATGCCTCCCCTGCAGACACGGCATCGCCTGTGCAGGACGGGAGGGCATTGATGTCTCCCAGTGCACTCCATGATGGGCATACCGGAGAGCCGATAAAAAGTAGACCGAAGCTCGCCGAGGCTAGAGTTCCGCATTGGAGAGATCTTCATTCGGATTTCTTCGACTGGTTGAAAGTCCAGCTCTCGAGAATGGCAAGCTCTCGGTGTCTGGCCGATTCTACATGTAAAGTAGAGATAACGATAAAGTTAGGTACCGACGTAAGTCAGGTGGGGCGGGAGGGGCAGGGGGAGGGGGGGGCGCCATAATTGACGAAGTACAGTAAATAACTAGGAAGGCGATCATTAAGGGGAGCGGAAGGGGCCGGTTAAACTTTCGGGATTTTTACCAAATGACTCCGCCGATCGGGGTGGTCGAAGCGAATCCTGGTTAAGTCGACGGTCGACGGTCGTTCGCTGCGTCCTGCGGCCCTAGGGAAGTCGTCTTCTAGGATCCTTCAAAATGGCGGATTGGAGGTCGTCGGGACGAGGAGCGGCCCGACGACCTTCCTTTGCGGACGAAGGAACCCCCTCGATGGCCGTCGATGGCGACCGATTGTCGAGGTTTTGTATACACGACGTAAGATAGCTCGAGGAGAACACTGTATTATATCGAAAGCAAGGAACCCTCTAGAGTTTAAGAGTACTACTGTATATATATATATGACTATCACTGTAAACTTGAAATGAAAGGCGAACTCGGGCTCGCGATTGGACTGGCTTAAGGGCGGACGTAAAGAAACATTCGGACCGCTCGTTGGTCGACCCTTAAGGGCGTCGTCCTCTCGAGCGCGCAAACGAATTATTTTCCTTTCTTCTTTGTTACATTAGTTTATACGCGCTACGATTATTGCAATTTATTGTATCATTAACGAGAACACTGTAACAAACGAGATACTGTTAACTATTCTTAACAAAAAAATTAAAACTTTTGTAAACTGACTCTCCGTAGCAAAGCGATCTTGTCGCCCTCTACGTCGCCTCGTTTTGAGGGAGAAATCGGTGATAGAGAGATGTCGAAGGCTTGTCTTTTTAAGTCCTGGGTAGCCGAGGACCCTCGGCGGACGACTCTAGATCCTTGTCTCTTTTAATACATGTTTTGTATTTATTCGTTCCTCCCCCGTGACTTGTATATTGTTCTCGCAGCTGTAGAACGAAAAGAAATCATGCAGTTTCTATTCCACCGATTTTGTTCTCCTTCACCATCTTCGATTACGTTTTCAGGACCCTTCCGAGTCGTCCCAGGATTCCCTGTTGGTTCGTACGATGTGCGTGACTTTGTTGCACGGCTTTTGCCACCGGGATAACATCTCGCATCCTTAACTGGAACGGCGGTAACGTAGTTAGCGCCCCAGGACGCGGTTCTTGCGTTATTAGAAGACCCATTATATGATAATGCGGCCGAGGGGAATGCAAAATCTCGACCGATGAGCGATATCACAGGGAGGATAATAAAGAGGTAGGTGAAGCGATACTTCCTTTACTTATCGTCCTCATCCTCTGGAGGTACCCATGCCGACCGGGCTATCGAAGTCGGGGAAATCGTGCTTCGTCGAGGTCCTCCTCGCTCCTGGTTTCCGGCCGAGGATCCTAAATGGCGACACCTGTTGGTCGAAGGAAAATGCAATGAAATCATATTTCAATTACTTAAAGTGATATGAAAGGGTCATTCTATATATCAAAACGTCACGATATTTGTACAACTTTTTCCCCAAACGAATCATTTGTAACGTTAACACGTGATTATGGGGGCCCTAAAGAGGAACGCGATGCTAGTGAAATTTCCTTCTTATTTAGCCTAGAGTAGAATCAAAGGCACATTTTCTTGTGAAACAATGATACTTCACGGGCATCGCGTTTTATCAATATTTTGACGTTTTATATATATATAAAACTCGCAATAAGGCTCGTAAAAATTCTTTAGAAACGAGGAGCGAATTATTATAAGAGAAGGACGTGGAAATCGGTTGGAGAATTAGCGATTTACCGACAAGGAGCAGTACGCCCGAATGTTGTGCCCCATGTAGAACTTGACGCGTTGAAGAGCCAAAATGGAATGCAGCCTCAGTCTTGGCTCGGGTTGTAAAAGTCTCTTCAAGAGGTCCATAGCCCCTGGGGACATTTCGACGTCCGGCAGAGTCCCAGGAACCTGGTCTTCCTGATCTCCCGTGTCCGGCAGAAGGTCGGACCGCCCTCTCGCCGGATACTGGAAAAGAGAGAACCTTTACTCGCATCCCTTGTTCGTGGAGGAAATCGTTAAGTCATCAGTTTCAATGCTAGAAATCATCCGCAGAAAGTAGCCTCATAATCGGTACCCATGACTTCAGATATAGTTTCCGATGTAACGATGCGAGCGCTGCCTGCGGAAAATGTCGGAACTCCAACTCCTACATGGCGAAAAGACACTTCTCATCGACGTAAATGACCCGAAACGCCTTTAATTTTTCAATTAAGATACACTAAGTGAAACCATAATCCGCGGATGATATGCAGACCGTGATTTAAACCCGATAAAGACTAGGGGATGATAATTTTTAATTGAAAAATCTCACCGAGCCGTGGGGGGGGATTTCAATGCATGGCGTTAGATCTTATACCATTTCGTGGGTTGGTCATCGAAATGTAACAAGTCACTCCGTCCTTCGAGACCTCGGCCCCGAATTCAAGGTTATGTATTACATGGAATCAACGTCAATCGGTTCTCAGAGAAGGGGAATCCAATCCAGGAATTCAAGGTCGCCGTTTGTCACGCGATATCGACGTCGAACAGTTTTCGGATAGCCTCGGGAAGTGGATAGATGGTATAGAGGGGTTTCATTTAGCATTTTGGGGGGGCTTTTGGCGTGGAATTCCAGGCGGAAACCCGCAAAGGGGTTTTCGGAAGCAGCGGCCGTTTCGCCGGTTGCCGAGCGAGCACGCGCCGCGGCAAGGTCCACGGTCTCGCGCAGGTAGGTGCGCAGAAAGGTGCGCAGGGTCAACGGCCAGGAGCGACCGCCGGCAGTGCCGGCAGTGCCGCCAATCGGGGGCCGCGAAAAACTCCATTCGGGGAAGCGGGTCTAGGCGCGCGCGACAGGAGCCGCGCTCCTCAGAACGCGACAGGAGGCGCGAGGAGACGGATCGTTGATCGCGGCCGATCCGATCCGACTCGGAGGACCTTGACCGAGAGCGTAACGGTACAGGTCCATTATTACGAGATCGGAGATAGGTAAGGCCGGATTTACAACTCCCTCGCGTGGGTCCGCATCGGTGCAGCCTCGGACCGGCCATCTTGCTCGACCCGGCGGTACCGTTCTACCTCCGCCAGTAAATCCGAGATTAGACGTATCCAGAGAGACCGACCGGTCCTAAATCCGGGATTTAGGCGTCGATGCGATGTAAACGCGATTTACTGGATCCGGACCCGTAGTCAAGGATCGACGGAAACGAGAGTTAAGAGCTGCTCGACTCTCGTTTCGTCATCCAGAAACCCAGGGTGCGAGTAGCGGTGAAAATCTTGCTTAGAAATCGAGGCTTTCCAATTTTGAGGTTAAAGGCTCCCAGGCACCGATGCAGACCGTGGCGTCGTTCGCCATGGCTTGGAAAATCGAGAAGTACCTCAGGGCGTCAAAGGGGGGAAGAAAATCGAGAAGGGGGAGGAGGCACGGGGTATGGCGCAATTGGTCCGCCAAAGAGGATTACGGTTATTAGGGATATTATTATCCGTCTCGAGGGGAATCGGTACTTGGCGCAAGACGGGACCTAGGTGTAGCGAGTTAGGTACCGTTCGAGGCATTACCTGGGTTCAAAGCGATTTTCCTCGGGAACTAAGACTGGATATATCCAAAGAGCGAAGACCTCGGTACCGGAGATCGTTTACGGAGTTAGGAAGAAGTAGAAAGAGGGATAGAGGGACCTGGACGCGATATCTTGGAGATATTGGACGGAGGTTCCAGGTGTTTCGCGCAAGAGTTAAATGGCGCCTGGAGGAGTCCTCCTCGAGACGGGAAAAATCGGGTTCGTTGGCCTGTCTATCTCTTGGACGGGGATTTTCTTCTTTCCCGGTCCGTCCGGCTCTTGGGCGATCTCCTCCTCTCCGTCTTCGCGGCTCCTGCCGAGGGAGCGGTAACGCCGAATGCAAATGCGCCACGTCCGATGTCTCTTCCTCTTCTTCTTCTGCCTCCAGCGGCTGATTCCAGCCCAGGTAGCTAATTGCTGAGCAAACTCCGGCACTCCCTCGAGGTGCGATCCCCCGATGGCGGATCGTTAGCACCAGGTTCGCCGTAAGTGGCCGCGCAAACTCGCCCAGGAGACCTTGAAGACAACCCCGAAGAGGCTTTCCACTCGGCTGCCCCTTAAGAGGGAACGGAAAGGATTTCCTCGGAAGGGCGAACGTTCCCCCAGGTGGAGGGCTATCCTTCCGATTCCACTTCTTTAACTAGATACCGGACGTACATATTTTATTTATCCTCTTGCATGGAATAAGAAAGGGCAATTTCCCCATAAACCCGAACGTCCTTCGTGGTGGAGGACTTTCCTTCCCGTAGGACCCTTTCCACGAGGTGCCTAGCGCACCCGACATTTTCTTTTTATCCCCTCGCCTATCCTGGGAGAATTTCCCGGCGTTCTTCTCCCGTAGACGGTCATTGGAAACCACGAACGTAAAGATAAACGTCGGATAAGACGGCTCCCGTGGGATAGCTCGGCCAACTCCTCGTGGGAATGCAAGGTGCGAATACGCCCACTTTGCTGTTACATCGGCGCTATGCGGAACGGAACGGCTACCGGATGTCACGAGTCTAAAAGGAAGCCCCAAGATAGACCAGCTCTCGAGTCGCATTCGTCCCTTCTAGAGACCCTCCAGGAAGCGGCGACTCCTCCGAGTGGAGGACTCGAGTCCCTTTTCCTCCTCGAATTTCCCTTCCCAAACCGTTTAGGGTACACCGAGATGGTTCCTATTTTTCGGATGGAATCTCGAAATCGGACTCCCCAGGGGATACGGCGGTCACGGTCGGCTCGACCTCTTCGTCTTCGGATTCTAAAAAGCTCCTTTCTTCTCGGCGCTCCCTCGGCGTAGCTCGAGGCGAGACGAAGAACCGGCCTCGCGATCATCCTTACCGATTCTCCCGGGAAAAAAAGGAGGATCGCTTACGGTGTTCCCGAGTTCTCTCCTTCCTCGTCTCCCGGCTTAATACCTGTTCTTCTCTCCCTGGCGGTACGGTGCTCGAGTTCGTGGCCAGGTTCTATTCCCGGCCCGATAACGAGCGTTCCCACGACTCGCGATCGCCCCGATCGAACTCGACTTTCCGAATATAATCTTGGAGATCCCTTCTTCTTCCAGGACTCGTCTCGACAGGGAAGACGGGAGGAATCGACGACCTGGACCGTCCCTTCGTCCTCGCGTGCGGATGCACCTCGGGAAAATAGAGAAGAGGAAGCCTCGAGGGCAGCCGGTCGTAGTTAGCACACGGCAGTCGTTAGCGTCCCATTAACCAAATGCAGCGTCGAGAGCCCTAGGGAGATGCGTCGCCTCCTTGTGATCCTCTGGTAACTTATCCAGACATTTATTAAACAAATGCTGCGTTGGGTTAACTAAATGCAGCGTCCAGTCAAGAAAATCCAACGCCGAGTTAACCAAATGCAGCGTCCGGTTAACAGAGTTCAGCAGTGAATTAACCAAATGCAGCGTCCAGTTAAGAAAACCCAGCAGGTAGTTAACCAAATGCAGCGTGTTAACAGAGTTCAGCAGCGAGTTAACCAAATGCAGCGTCCGGTTAACAGAGTTAAGCAGCGAGTTAACCAAATGCAGCGTCCAGTTAAGAAAACCCAGCAGGTAGTTAACCAAATGCAGCGTTCGGTTAACAGAGTTCAGCAGCGAGTTAACCAAATGCAGCGTCCAGTTAAGAAAACCCAGCAGGTAGTTAACCAAATGCAGCGTCCGGTTAACAGAGTTCAGCAGCGAGTTAACCAAATGCAGCGTCCGGTTAACAGAGTTAAGCAGCGAGTTAACCAAATGCAGCGTCCAGTTAAGAAAACCCAGCAGGTAGTTAACCAAATGCAGCGTCCAGTTATGAAAATGCATCGTCAAGAGCCCTAGGGATCTGCATCACGTCCCGGTACCCGCGCCTTCAGGAGCGATCACCCATCCTTTCGTTAGGTTAGGCACTCGTACCATCCTCCGGCAACTTATTCGAGCTATTTATAAACCTGCTCGGCGACCGGCTCGATGGCGGCGCCAGGAGGGTGCCCGAATCCCGAGGTTCTCCCGAAGGAGTGCCGGGCCGAGGGGGCGCTTTGACGAGCCGTCGAGGACCGAGGAGGCGCCAGGATTTCTTGCGCCTCCCTCGAGAAGGACCGAGGGAAGAATGCCGGGGTAGGTACGCGTCGATTAACCTTCTTTCCGAAGAGGAGGCCGAAGAACTCGGCGAAGTACCCGACTCCTAGCGTGCCTCGAGGCTCTCACCGGCACGTAGACGAGGCGCCGATCTATAAATAGATCCAGAGGCTCCAGGGGCAGGACGAGCTCCGGATGTATTTGGAAAAAGAGCAGCAGGTTGCAGTCCTGCTCCTACGAGGAGCAACGAGACCGCGTTCTAACTTGGGCGCTCCCCCGATGGAGCTGGTGCACCGGAGGAAGTAACGTAACGACGCCGGATGATCGCTCTTCGTGGTCCAGTGGTTGGTAACCGGGTTGGATGCTGGTTTTTCAGGGGCCTAAGGACGACCCAGGTGCTGGTTTGCCTTGCAAAGGCTTTTTCGGGTCCCACCAGGAGTCCGTTGGTCCCGGTCCCGCGCAACACCCTTCTCGATCGGCCTGGCCCATCACTACCGGACGATGGGAGGCGTCCTCGAGGTCACCCGGGGGGTTGGCATTCCTCGAACTGTCCATTCGTCCCGCAACGGCGTCGGCAAGGTTGCTAGCACACTCCGGTGGTTGATAACTGGGTACGCGGGGCATTTTTCCTCCGGGGGACGATTAAGGCAATCGGCAAGAGCTGGTTTGCCTTGCGAAGGCTTTCTTGCATCCTGCTGGGAGCGATCCTCCGCCGAGGTGCACTAGCCTCCGATCCTACGGCCAGCCTCCGGCTCCAGCGGCATGGACGGGGAAATTATTACGGAGATCCGCGGCACTTCTTGCGATCCTGCGAGCCAACGAGCTCGGAGAAGAGCGTCATTACGCGTTCTATTTCCGTCCGCCTGTGCAAGGAACTCTGGAGGGCCAGGCACGGGTTGGGACGCGTACCCTTGTTCTGGACCCTGAAGACGTCGGAAGAGTCTTCGCCCTCCGAGATCGGTCCGATCCGAGATGGACTCTATGATGATGACGAAGATGAGGCCACGGAAGGATGGGGACATATTGGGATATCCACGTCTTGGACCCTGAAGACCCCAGAAGAGGACCACATCCTTCGAGAGCGGTCCAACCCGAGACAAATGCACTCCGTAGCGACGAAGAAGAGGAACGCCATCGGTCGGGACCAGGCTGGGGAATTCGTCGACGAGGGGAACGAGGAAGGCTTAACGAGGGTCTTGGAAGAGAAGAGCGAGGAAGACGAAGAGGCTAGTGGAGGAGGACGAATCCTGGGACGTATATTTCAGCCGTGGCGGCGTATAACAGGGCCATATATCAGGAGCATCGAGAAATTATTGCAGGCTTAGGAGTTTGGAAGGCTCGCTCGCTGGCGATGGCCCAAGGGCCTGAAAAACTCGTTACGGAGGGGCCCGAAAAGGGCCTTACGGACGGAGAGCTTAAATCAAAACAGGTCCTGCGAGTGGTCCGACTAGCTGGATGTCTATCCGGCGAGTTCATCACCGAGGACCTCCGACTTAGGACCGAAGCCGCCTCCAGCTTCGTCCTTTTCGGACCCGGAGAGAGGCAACATCCCCGAAGACGATCGACTCGTCCCCTTGAGAAACCTTGCGGCGCAAAACCTTTGGCGAGCATTAGCGAAGATGGCGGCGGGATATTTAGGTGCGTTTTCGAGGAAAGGAACGTCGGACGAGGAGCTGGAGCAAAACACTGGCTGCTCATCCCTGCCGTATAGGGTCCTGGAGGGTAGACGAGGTACGATGCCGCAAAAAGGGCAAACCTGCTCCTCGCCGGCATTTTTCTCGCTTCTTCCCCCTTTCGGAGACCCAGTGCTCGCATCGGCCGCACAGCTGGGCGCCATAAACGGTGGAAAAGATCGGGAAGGTGACGAGAGAAATTGCCGGTGATGGCCAATCCGATTTAATGGCCGGCGCCAGGTTGGCCAACGACCGGCAGGTACTCCTCGATTTGTTCCACAACCGAGCTGGGGCGCCGCGCGCGCCTACGGAGATTTCAATGCCGGATCCGCACAATGCGAGATCCTTTACGGGCCGAGGACAAAGTGCCAGGGGAGAGGGCAGATTCCCTCGGGAACCTGTGAACAGGATTTCTTTCTTTCAAATCCAAATCACTTTGATTCCACTCGACAATACAACCCAAGGGACATACGGCCTTAAAATTCTGACGTTTCGGGGACTTTAATGAATTTCTATTTCCGACATCGCGGGATTTCGGGGCTGGATATCCAGGATCTCCTGAGGGAATAACCCCAGGTGTTGGTGTTCTATTTTGTTGTCAGGATCGCGGCATCCCCGGAGAAGCTGGGGAGCCGAGGGCCCCAGGACTCGTCCTTCCACCTGACCTCTTCCACCGGCCCTGCCGTATAGGGACCCGCGGGATGCCCGACGTCGCAAAAAGGTAAACCTGCTCCCAGCCGGCATTTTTCACTCCTTCTCCCCTGGGGACTCCGGATGACCCTCGATTCTGCGAGCACCCGGGCGCCTGGGTCTCTCCTGGGAGGAACGGACTCCGGGAAGATGGCCAAGTCCTTGGTGGACGAAGCAACGGATCCATCAACAGATCCATCAACCAAAGAGCGATCCAACGGACGGCGCCAGGGTGACCAACACCTTGAAGAGCACCACCCACGAGTCCAGACCGGGACCCTCACCTTGGCTCTTCTCCAATGATCCTCGCTCTTCCTGGGAACTGGGTGAACGCGACACCTCCCACAATTATCGATTATGTTCGCATCATCGCGACCGGGACATTATCCCCGCAATCGGGAGCACAGGTTTCCGCGGAGAAGCTAGTCCCGACCGGGTCGTTCCGTCTTTTGGTACCGTTAACGATCGACACGCTCCATTAAAGCTCGCTCGAATTCCCCTGCCTCCTTCAGATCACCCGTTCCCGGGCGACCCCGAAGAGGAGCGTTTCCGATCGGGTCGATATCACCGACTCCTGGGGTTTTCGGATCGTTGGACGGGTCCCTTCCCATAAAAGAAGCCGCGCTTCCGCTGGGATTCGTTGATTCGGACGCCCAGCCATGACGGCGGGGACGGCATATCAGGATGACGATCCGTATGATGGATAATGATCGGTCGGCTGCCTTTCGCCCCCCGCCTCTGGACCATTATTCAATTGAATTCAATGTTACACCGACCATTAGGGAATTGCATTCGAGAACTTTCTTTTAGGCGTCCGTCCACGATCCGCGCGACGCTTCCGCCCGGTTGATGCGGAGAAAAATTCCGGCCCTTGGTGGTTTCGAGTCCTTCTTGAGGCCTCTTCGAGGACCTTCGATATCCTCTTCGAGGTTCACTTCGAGATCCTCTTCGAGGTTCTCTTCGAAATTCTCTTCGATACCACTTTTTAACCTCTTCGAGACCTCTCCCAGACCTCTTCAAGACCTCTCCCAGACCTCTTCAAGTTCTCTTCGAGCTCCCAGGCGATCGCGTCATCGCGCTACCGATCTTGGCACGGATGAAGAGCCTGCATCGATTTGCAGTCGCAGTCGCGTCACGTATTCTGGCCGCTCGCTAGACGCTGATTTTTTCGCCGGTCGAGTAGGCGTGCGCACGCTACAGGGGCTCTGTCCGCTGACATTGAGATCGCCGAGCAGCGTCCATTGTACTTGACGAGGTACCGCACGTAGACTGCAAATCCTCGATTGGGTGCCCCTTACGGTCCTTGGACATTCGAGGCGACATTTCCCCGGTCGACCCCCGATCGGCTCATCCTCGGATCCTTATCGCCTATCTCCTTTGCCTCCACTTCCTCGAGGAAGTTCCCTATGCGCGACTTCGTATGACGTTTCCAAACTTCCCTTGGCGAGTCCACACGAAAGGGCGGCATCCGAACGGAGAAAAACGGAGATAAACCGAGAGGAAAAAGCGGACGCGTAGCCCATCAGCGCCTCCATTAGCGTAAATCTCGGTATATCTCCGTATCTCCCTATCTCGGGATTTAAAGATTAACGTCCAGGTGTAGTCATAGGCTCGTTTAACCGCGAGATAGTTAACCGTGGATTGCAAAGGCCAGCGGCGTAATGACCGAAGGTAACGACCAGAGGGGAGAAAAACTGGCCCGTCTTTCCCTGTCGACGACGTCGGCGTCGTCCACTACGCCGAGGACTTTACCAACCGTGACTAAGAGTCCTCCTATCTGTCCCTGATTAATTCCACTAATCGGTGGGAGGTTCGGAGGAACGTGCGAGGCGAATCGATGATTCTTTACGAGGAAAGAACGCGGTGGAAGAATGGGAAAAATGTCCCCGAGGTGAGACTCGTCACCAGGCGCTTTCTTTGTCGACTTCAGGCGATAAGAAAGTGCCATATCGGGGGGTATCGATAATTGGAGCTCTTCTCCGAGATGGGTGTCTTGCTCCAAATCTTATGTAGAGGCCCTTAGGAACGTCCCTCCACTAAAGAAAATTCCCCATTTGACGAGAAATCTAAAAGACCTCCGCTAAGAAGAGTGGAGTATGATACGACTCGGTACACCCTTTTAGTGGAGTTACGTGAACAATTATCCCGTAGGACGTCACTCTCGTGTCATCCTAAGGACGCTTTTGCGCGGCCAACCTGGACTCGTCGGCAATTACTTTTTTGCGTCTCCCCGATTCCTGGAACTCGGTTATTCCATTTGTTAATGCGCCTTTCCATAATGAACCGGTTGATATCCGATATGAAGTCCCGGTCATTTTTCCTCGAGAGTGCTTATCGCGACGCCGGAATGCGCCGGCGAGACGCACGCGTATGATGGACGCCACTCGACGTCGTTTAATTTCTTCGAGTTAAATTGTAAAACGAGGTACGCGTCTCGACTTAAGATGCGTCCTTTGGGTGCGACTTTGCCGGGCCCGATCGAGGCGCTATCGACGGGATTTGACGTCACCACTGGTCGCCATAAATGATTCAAATCGCATCCGCGACGCACGACTTTTCTTGAATTTAACCGATGCAATTGCGAGGAGAGGAAGCGTCATTTCGGAACACGCGCGGAATTAAACGCACTAGTCTTTAAGTTGCATTATTCCGCCTCATTAAATACGTTTCTGCAAGTACAACCGGAAACGTCCTCCGTCGCGGCGCAGATCGCGGAGGCCTCCACGTTGGAGCTCGACCATCGCGGGCCCGAGTGGCAATATTGGCAGAGTATCGATAAGCGACATATCATATCAAAGAACCGTCGTAATCGAGGTTGGAAAGCGGTTGCTGGTCCGTCTACGTGAAGAAAGCCGGGGGAGCGGAAACTTTAGGGATTTTTTACCGCGCTAATGGGTCCAAAACGGCGGGATGTAAAATCGGAAAGGAAGTCAGTTCGGCTCCTTCGTCCTTGAGAATTCTTCCTTGGTCATCGCGAGGCCTTCCGCGGCCAAGGATTTCGGAGATCGGTAATCGTTGCGGCGGCGAACTCGCGGAAAGCCGCGTGCGAGTACCTCATCGCGGCGGCAACCTTGCCGGCCGCGTGACGAGCATAATTTCGAAAAGCGCCCACACGATATATACATATTCCCCCCTTACCATGTATTAAACCGGAAATGCGAAGTCAGACCGTCGGAATGACCGGTCGGGTTTAAAACCGTCCGCCGTCGACGTCGGCCGCTAAAAATCCAGACGGCGTCTCTCGGAGGTTACGGTATCGCGACCGGGTCGTTAGTCCGTCTACGTGAATAGTTTTTCGCTTTCCGAGATTACCCTCAAAGTGGCTCTAGAGTGGATTTTAAGTAGCAGTTATACGCATCGAGGCGTGCATCCGATAATCGGCGGCGCCGCCGCTTGGTTGCCATGGAGTCGGTCGCCGCGCAACGGTCGCCCTAGCAACGGTTGCCATGGCGCTGAGCGACTCCTAAAATAGGCGGAAACGGGCGGCGCGGCGTCATTCCATGCCGGGACGTCGCGAGGGAAGGATCGCGCACCCCCGTTCGGGATCCCACGGGATGAAATTTAAGGAAAGCCCCGTGTTGCCAGGCGATAGAGCCCCGCCGGTCTCCCGGTGATAAAGGGAGACGGAATCGACCGAGGCGGGAGGTGAGGAAAGGATAAGAAAAAATAGTCGGACGCGGAGGGGGAGGTCGGAGGGGGGTAAAGACGAGTTCGAAGCGAGGGAGAGAAAAAGTCGCGGACGTTAAACCGATCGCTGGACTCCTCTTCGCCTCCCTCCCCCTCTGGTGCCTCCCTCTCTCTCTCTCCTCTCCCGCGGGCCTCGCGCCCCTCTTTCTCGCTCTCTCGGGCCGAGGGGGGAGGAGGGTAAAAAGACGAAGATAGGGGATGTACGAGGCCGAGCGGGAGCGAGGAGGATCCGATCTCGAGGTCGCACGTACGGCCGTATAATGCCCGTAATACGTGTAATACCTATAATACCTGTAATACCGGTGTATAACGCATTGTACGCGCGCGACTCGCGGCCTTGCCGATCGAATATCTCCGGTCCGGCCACCGAACCGTCCATCGATCGGTCCATCGATCCGTCGATCGATCCGTTATCGGGAATCCGGGGGCGATAACGAGCCTATGCGTGGGGGAGGGGGATCGGTCATCCACCAGGAGCGAGCCGAGCGTAGATCGGGTCCGAGTCCGAGGCCGCCACTAGATGCTATTTTGAGCGCTCTCTTCTTCGCCGGCATCTTTCTTTTGCAACTCGGGTTTTGCTCGGGTATGGGACGGCACGGTATGGTATGTGCCATGGGCCGGACGGGACGGGTTGCCGTTCAGGTTTTGCTGCAAGGGATCGTTAAGATAATCGCTGCTATCCTCCTCCTAACTTAGCCTTAGCCGTAGCCTTCCAACGGGCCCGCCGCCACCTCCTCCTGCGTCGCTTCGTCCTCCAACCCCTGACTCGACGAGTTCCTTGGGGGCCAGGGTGCCGATTTCCCTGCCCTCGAGACGAAGAGCGTCACCTCGAGGGAGGCTATTCCCGCCCTCCGACCTACCCCTGCACGTCGAGGGCCTCTTCGAGGAGTTCTCCAGGACCCAGGGTGCCGATTTCGACCTCCTCGGGACGGCGCTCGTCACCTCGAGGAAGAGGGCCGAGGCGTCGAAACGGAGGAGCGATTACGAGTCCCCGGCGCGCAGAAAAGAGGATGGACCTTGGGCTCCTTGCGAGAGATAATCACGGCGTTACACGATCCGTAATGCCGCAATGAGCCGCGATGTACATTGCGCGGACCGAAAGAAGGGAGAACGCGCCGGGGCCCATTACGAGCTAAAAACGGAACGAATATAGGTAAGGAGTTTTTCTCCGGGCACGGATATACCACCCTACCTTGGGAGCTCGCCTACACCTTGAAGAGGAGTCCGAGCAATCCCGATGATTGCTCGAGAGGTTCTGGGTGATGCCGGAGAGGGAATTGCATCGGTCGTACCGTTATTAGGATTGTTAGAGGCCGACCAATGGCGACCCTCTACGAAGAGGAGAGCGAAGGTCTCGGCGTCTCCTGGACCTGGTTCGAGAGTATCCACGAAATTACACCTCCGGCATCTGGGTTGCGGATCGTCGGACCGTCCTAGGCCATTCCGCGATTGTTAGAATCCGAGGGTATCTGGCCTAGAACGGTCCCTGACGAGAGGGACACTCGATGGTTCCGTAACTGCCTCTTCGGCGTACCTACCTAGAGGCTAAAAACGTCCTCGATGGAAAAGCCGAACGATGTTGTGCAACCGGTGCCGTAATCCACCTTGGAAATCCTGAATTCTTACTTTGGACGCCGGCGCTATCTTTAATCGCCGGTGACTAATTAATATCTTGGGTGATGGAAACCGAACGGATCGGCCGCCTCCTGGGGACGCCTATAGGCCCGTAACGTGACTCGATGGAAACCTGTCGAGCGTTAAAACAATGGCTTTGAGCTTGGGTACCGATTCTTAGTCCAGTCTGGTTCTTCTCTTGTTTCCTCCATTTTTTCTTCGACCTCGTGGTCGAAGATACTCCATCACGAGCGAGGGGTCCTTCTTAAGCTCCTGGGCGGCCATCTTGAATTATGACCCCGGGACCGAAGAAGTCGCTTGAAATTCCCCTCTAGTATTTCTAGATTATTTCTTTATTTCATGTTATCAGCGCCAAAATAATCAGCGTATATGTAAAATATATCACGTGAAAATCATTATGACGTATCAGTGCTTGGAATGATATCCTGTCTATCTTGTGATCTTTGGCGATCCCCGTGAAATTTCATTTTTAAAAAAAGAAAGGATGTTTTTTTTTCTTTTCTGGCTCTTGTCCGTGATAAAAATTTCCGAAAAAAGTAAACTTCACAAGCGACGCGTTCTTCGTCAGGGATTAATCTCGCGATGAAGTATCAAATGATTAGGTGATCCCAGTTTGGAAAAAAGTTTTATATATTTTCGCTGTGTATATGTGACACTTTCATATCACCTTAAGGAACGAGGCGACATCGGGGACGTCGTTTGATTACGGGCTCGGCCTGTTATCCAACGAATCGTGGAACAAGGTGCTCAATTAAATAACGAAAAAGCCCGACCAGTCCGGGATGGAAGATGGTCCCAATATCTCGTGCAGCATCCCAGCCGACTTTGGGACGATATCTCGTCGCCGAGGTGGAACCGGCTCCCCTTTGGGATAAAATTAGAAGACCAGTAGTCAAGGCAAACCGGACCTGCCCAAACCCAGGGCAGCCACCCCCGATGCATCCTGGAGATGACACGCCCTCCTGGGATGTTCGCCACGTCTGGCGACGCAACTAAATTGCTAAAATCCCGTCGAGGAACCGGTCGAGATGCACTTGGAAGGACCCGAGGACCGATAGGTCCTGGCAGGACCAAAAGGGGTGTAGAAGGGCTCGAGCTGGTCCATTTGCATATTTCTACGGTCCTAGGACCCCCATGTGTCGAACAAGGATCGACAACGCACGTGGTTAGACTCTGACAATGGTCCTTGGACGGAAAAGGAAAAATAAGGATATCTGCCCTTGCTGGAAGAATAATCGCACCAGGAGCGAAAATAGTTGGGATATAAATATTGGCCGGTTATCCTTAGAAAAAAAAAAGAAAAAAATGTAATCGCCGTCGGGAATTATTTTTTTCTTTTTTTTTCAGGTGGAACGGAAGTCCAATCCCAATCGCGGAGGCCGCGATTGGGGAAATAGTGGAGGGAAACGCGCGGCGGAGGATAAAGGAACGAGAGGCATCCTTGGAGGGTCCGGGGAGGATGAGTCAGAAATTTCTCCGGCGGAAGATTAAAGTTTAGCCTTGAGGACGCCCGGCGGAATCGCGAGTTCGTGCAATTTCGAGCAATTGACGAGTGCGATTAACGTCTCTCGAGGAGTGCGGGAGGAGAAGGGAAAAAAAAAGAAGAGCCGGGCAATTGGACCAATTGCGGGAGGAGCCGAGTCGTCGAGCTCTCCGAAAAGTCGGAAGCGTCGCGGCGCCGCCTGGACGCTCCTCGAAGGATGTCGCTAATTGCGGATCCATCGCGAGGACTCGCTAATTAGCCCCCAAGCCATCAGACAGGACGAGGAAGACTACTCGCACCGGTTTTGCACGCAACGGCGTTAATAGTTGCGCGAGCTAGTTGGTACCGTTACCGTTGGGGACAACTATTACTCGGACTTCGATTAAAAAGCGATCGATCGGGACTGATCGAAGGGGACTCTGCGTCTCTTATTTTCCACCGAGGTCCTCTATACGGAAGTCGGAATCGATGTCTCCACGTGGGTGCATCAGCTGTTTCGGACTTCCTCCAAATCGAGCCACTACGACATCGTTTACGTAATGTCTCCGCAACGACAATTGGAGCGAGAAAAAAAAGAGAGGAAAAAAAAAGACGCGGGGGAAAAAGCAAAACTCGACAGTCCACTTTTCAAGGAAAACGAGATCAATCTGGAGCGGGAAAGACATTTCGATCGTGTTTTCCCGGCGTCGACTTCTCGACGGACTTCTGCGCCCTGGCGATGATCTTTTCTTGATATTCGAATCGAAGCTGATTAAGGTGATACGAAAGTGCCCTCGAAGAGGTTCCGCTGGTGGGACTTTTTTCTTAACTGGGTACACCGAATCCTTTCAAACCATACTACGTGAATGCGGAGGTACTGGCGAAATTTCATTGTTGATAAAAAATGTTTATAAATATCCACAGGGATCTTCGAAAAATTAAAATCTGGGTGCCAGGACCTTCCTTGCGGCCTCCATATTTACGTTGTAAGATCTGAAACGATTCTATACATCCTTTCCAGAGAAAAGTTTGATAAGCGAGACCTCTCTAGGCAACTTTCGTATTGCCTTAAATGTGACAATCGTAATCGCATGTTTTCCGTCGAACTAGAAAATGACCATTGTTCCTTCGTCGACCTAGACTAATCCTGACGTTATGCCAACGTCCGACTAATTCCAGGGACAAGTTAAAGAGAAAGAGCGACTTTGAGGAGAATGCCGCAGAAATGGCGCGAGATCCCTTAATGTCATAATACACGCGTAGGTGTAGGCGATTCATGACCGGTCCTTCCTCTAGGAAGTGCCTCGAGGTCGTCGAGGAGCCCCTCGACCTCTTCAAAGAGAGAAAAAGAAATTCGAGAGAAGCCCTCCCGTTCAACGACGCCGGAAGGAGTCAACGAGCGAAGCCAATAAGTCAATAGTCAATAAGTGAAGCCAATAAGACGCACGCGTCCACGTCGGTCATCTCCGATTCGTGAAGTTTTCTTGACTTTACGAGCCAACCGATCGCCTATATCACTACTTAGTCATTACTATTACCTTTTTTTTTCCTCGAACGTTCCCAAGATTCATAAACGCGGTATTTCTTCAATTTTTTTGAGGATTATCCTTATATAAATATCCACACCGGGGAATAAATGCTATCAAACCGAAGAAATATTTCGTTATTCAAAGAGTAATTATTATAACAAAAAAATGATTCGAATCAGCGAAATATTTCGTTGATTCAAAGAATAATTATTATAATAAAAAAATGATTCGAATCAGCGAAATATTCCTCTGGTTGGAATTCTTTTTCTATTCTCGAGGTACAAGCGATCATTTCCGATTTATGAAGTTTTCTTGATTTTACGAGACGACCGATCGCTGATATCGCTCCTTAGCCATTACTATGATCTCATCTTTTTTCCTCGATCGCTCCCGAGATTCGTAAACGCGCGGACGTGTTTCCTCCTTTTTGCGGGCCTCGGGGTGATTCGGTTACATAAATATCTAAGTACTTTTTTTTTTCCTCCGAGTTTTCCACTTCGGAATGTTTGCATAATACGTCGCAATAGACGCGTAAAAAGGCGAGAACCAGCCAGCTGCAGCTGGCTGCTTTCCGAGAGGCTCCCAGAAGGTCGTCCGGGACCGTCAACGCGTTCTCCAGAGAATCATCGACCTTCCGACCTTCACCGGTTGACGTCGATGACTCGCCCGACAGGTAACGACTCCACCTGCGAATCCTGTAATGATCCGCTCGGACCGAATCCCCGCGAAGTGGCGCCGACGAGACCGTATCACCTGTAAACCATCTCCAAACTGCGCCAAGAAAAAAAAGAAAAAAAAATCTCACCTAACCGTAGAAACATTCCATTAATTCAAAGAATAATTATCCGACTGAAATAAGTCCGAATAAATAGGATGCAAAATTAATCCGGAACGATGACAATTTATTTCAGCGGAATGAAATTATTCTTTGAATTAACGGAACAGTCCCTTGCCTCAATTGTTCCTTTCTCGGTGTACGGATTATTATTGAAAAAATAAAAATGAGAAAAATAAATCTTAGGCGTCGAGACCTTTGATAATTAATTTTTTTTTTTTTTTTTTAAGGAACCTTTTCATTTGAGCTGGATGATTTAATTGGATCCTAGTGTTTTTTCGGGCCAGTCGCGGAATGAAAGGTGTAGGGGGACCAGAAGAGAGGTAAGTCTAGGAACTAGACGCAGGAGGTAAGGATAGGAAACTGTCTCCGGCGAATCATTGACCTTAAGACCCGAGCCAGGGGCCCAGCAGGTAACTCCACGCAGCCGACTCCCACCTGCGAGCCTGGACACGCCTCGGTCGACCTGCGAGTGGCATCCGTGAAATTCGCAGTCACTCGAAAGGCTCTCTACCGTGTTTACACGATACAGCCGTATACAGTCGTCGACTGCCGGCACGAGAACCAAGACCAGATTCCCAGGTGTGCCGCACAGGTACAAGCAGTGACAATGTAGGTAGGTATGATGCCGTGACAATGTATGTATAATGTCATGACAATGTAGGTAGGTATGGTGCCGTGACAATGTAAGTATAATGTCATGACCATGTAGGTACTATGCCATGAAAATGTAGGTATGATGCCGTGACAATGTAGGGTATGATGCCATGACAATGTAGGTATGATACCAAGAGAATGTAGGTATGACGCCATGACAATGTAGGTATGATACCATGACAATGTAGGTGTAATGCCACGACAATGTAGGTACGATGCCATGACAATGTAGGTATGATACCATGACAATGTAGGTACAACGCTATAACAATGTACGACGCCATGACGATGTAGGTATGATACCATGGCAACGTAAGTACAACCCCATGACAATGTAGGTACGACGCTCAACATTCAAGTAAAAGTCCCTAAACGTCAAAAAAATCGTTCCCGGCTTCCAAGATAACGTTTTAGTCATTTTCAATCGAGAAGATTTAGAGTTTGAAGAAAAGGTTCCTCCTTCCCTTTCGTTCAGCCGAAGATACGGCGTTGGAAGTGGATGGGTCCTTATCTAGTCCCGGAAAAGTACTCCTAGATAAGTGTTCCTAGTGACTTTCCACCAAAGATTTCCGAGGTCCTCCCCTCGTTCCAAACCATAGGAAGCGTCTCGCGTCTTCGATCCCAAGAGTCTCGATCTCGTCGCAGTAATTTTTCATTTCTTTTTAATACATCGTTTTCCTCATCGCACGCCGTAATGACTCGACGCCGCGAGAACTCGTGCACTTCGTGTTGACAAACTGTAAACTTCGCTCCTCGTCGACAATTGCCTTTGTACCTCTCACATCGGTGCGTTTCAATTATCAGGCGTTACGCGTCCGGCACATGCCGCGCGTACTCGCATTCTTGCTCGTAGTTGGTCGTTCCTGGTTGTTGCTCCTGGTGAAAAAGCGCAATTTCCGGGACATCCGGGACTTCTCGCCTAAGCCTGGACCAAGAGGGATCATCTCCCGATCCACTGGGTCAGAAGCAGGGTACTGTTTGGGTTTTTTCCAGGCCCAAGCGCAAGGCCAGGGGTCACTAACCCGAGGATTGATCGGATGTGATTTATTCGAGACCGGATCGTCGAACGGTCTGGGTCTCGAAATCACTAGAAAAATTCCGTCGAGCCAGCTACGAGAGACCCAGCATCCGCGCCTGGACCGTTACGGACCCAAGGAGTAGTCAGGACGCTAAAAAAAGTCCCTACACATTCGGATCTCCACTTAGGAAAAAAAATCGAAAACGGCCATTCAAGCCCTTCAAAAAGAAATCCAGCGACCAGAACTAGATTCCGAAAATTGTCCCTAGGATAGGGTCCTACCCCAGTGGTCCAGAGGGCCCTAAGAGTAGAGGCGCATCTCTGGATAAGTTATCAAGGGCCCTTGGCAGTCTCTCGGGTCTTGCGGCCGGTCGGCCGGGAGGGGAGGAGGAACTCGAGAAGAGGAGTAGAGAGAGAGAGAGGAGAAGACGAGGGGCCGGAAAAGAGAAGAAAAGAGAAGAAAGGAGAAGAGAAGAAAAGGGTAGGGGGCGCGGGGGGAGGGGCGGGTGGGGCCGGGTCCGGCGGCCCTCCCCCCTCCACCAGGAGGGCTCGCGTATATAAGCGGGGCCCGAGCCGCTCCGACACGACTCACGACCCTACCCTCCTCACGGTCGCTTCGCTCCGATCGCACTCTCTCTCGCGCGCGCGCATCACCACTCGAAGAAGAGCACCCTTCTGGTTCCCCGGGACCGTGCACCCCACTCGATCACCCCCGAGTTCGTGAACGCGCTCCAGGAGGAGCAGCAGACATTCGCCACGCGAGGACCAGGTTGCACCAGGAAGAGCTTCCACGTGAGTACCCTCTTGCTAGGGCTCAGCCCGCTGTAGATGTTAAGGTCGAAGATGAGAGGCGTACCTTCCCTGGTGGAGGCAATCGCGAGTATTTTCGGAGTCTGGGGAATTTTTCGGGAATTTTTTCACACTCCCCCCAGGGCGCGGAAGACGATTTTTGGCCAGCTAAGGAGGGACTAACGCAGGTTCTTAAATGTCGAATCGATGGTTGACGGACGGTACCAAGTGTCGGTACCAGAGGAACGCTTGTACCACGGCTCGGAGCGGAAATTAGCCGGAAATGGCAAGGAGTTAGGAGAATCGGTCGAGGATGCGCTCGCGGAGGCTCGGTCTTCTCTTCGCCTCAGAGGAGGACGAAGAGGTTGAAGATTGGGGCCCGAGAGAAATGGCGAGCCTTTTCCCTTGCGGGAGATTGCATCCAGCACGGTAATCGTAGGATTACTCAAGCCTTCCCTTGCGTCACGAAGAGTTTCTTCGGGATCGTGACACCTGGCAGAGAAGCGGCCATTGTCGACCGGCGGAAGTTGAATCCTGTCTGCGTTTCCGGGACTCCCACGACCCCCCGCACCCCTCGGTCTGCCCCCTAAGGGGATTCTTTGTCGGGCTCGTTACTTCTCTGAATGATCTTGATGAGGTAATGGTCCATCATCTTTCAGAGCCACTTCCTCTCCTGGACCTGGCTCTCCCGCTTTCTCAAACGGTCCCCTTCGGCGTCTTCGTCGTCGGCTTCCCACGGTGGACGCGCCTCCCTGGAACTCCCTATTCGAGATCTCGGGTGAGTGCCTTCCGTCCTTCGGGGACACCCGGAGGAGGTTTCTGGAAGTCGTTGGCGAAGCAACGAGCGGAGAAACGACCGACAGACTCGCGGGAAACGAATGATCACCGGGAAAGGTGCCTTTCGATTTTTTTACGAGTCCGTTTCGCCGGTTTCACGCTCGCCTTCGTTGCCTCCACGGCAGGTGCAGCTGCAGCCTGGCAAAAACTGGACCGCGCCATGCTGCACCTCCTTTGCCGACTCCGGGTCCTCCCTCGATGGCGAAATTTCCCCAGCCTCGTCTTTAAGCAGACTCCCAGGCGAGTCGCACATCCAATCTTGATGATCCGAGGACCCATCCGCGTTTCTTGCCCACTTTCGGATCTTCTTCCGCGGTCGTTCGCCATGTCGCACCGCCGCCTCCGAGTTTTCCCTCGGTCTGGAGGATCCGGAAGAAACGCCGCGGTTGGATCCTTATCGTCCTTCCTGAAGATCCTTGGCTCTTACACCGACCTTCGATGCACAGATCTCAGGGACACTCGTCGCGCCTCCTAATTTGGTTAGCGAGCTCTCCAAACGAGCGTTAATGGGTTGTTCCGCAGCTTATCGCTCGCTACATACCAGCTGGAGTTTGCAGACGTTATCAAAGCCCTCCGAGCACTCGGTGCCTCCACCTCTCCACGGTTCCCGAGGTACACGTCGGGCACCATCTAAGTTTTTCCCTTCTACCGGGATATTAATAAGAATCTGACGTGCGCATCCTACGACCATTGTCGCCCTTGATGTCCACCAGGAACCGGCATACGAAAGGGTCCAGCCATTGTTCTCCGGTTACGAGTGCCGAGCTTCGGTACCAAGCCCTCGCGTACCGTCCTAAGGACGAAAGAGAGGAACCGGACCTAGGAGAGACGACACCGCGGTACTCGGGAGGTCCAGCTCGCCCTTTTCCGGTTCTCCAGGGGGTCCGGGGATGGACTTCCTTAGGCCTCGCCTCGCATTCAGGCGGGGAGGGCGCGCGATTCGCATACCGTCGAGCGCGTAACGAGCGATGCATCCTGTCATTATCTCCATGACGCTCGCCTTATTCAGTGCATTCGGTTCAATGTCACTCGGGGTCCCTCCGGCGTTCCGCCTGACGTTTCCATTTAGCGGGCGGCGTTTCGTTCGGCGCGTCCATTGATTCGTGCCGGACGGCGCTCACCCTCGTCCGCTCCGTAGGATCGCAAAGTAGAAGATTGCGCTCCAGGATTCCATTGACATCAATGACCGGGAGCACCTTTCGGTGGCCGTGTCTCCTGCGGCCTCCAATTGCCGGCGAGGGCTGCGTTCCCCTCGTCACGTCGGCGCTCTTCCTCTTCCTCTCGGCCCTCGTTAGCGGTCCCTCGACTTCGAGAGCTCCCTCTCCTCGTCACCGTCGATCTAATCGCCCCGTTGAATTCCAGGAGCAGCCATGAAGACGATTCTGGCAGTGGCAGTGTGCCTGCTGGCGGTGAAGACGATGAAGGCGATGCCGGTGGGAGAGCCGGCCCCAGCGGACGGGGCCTTGTCGGTGGTACCCCTGGCAGCGGGGGCGACGGCGGTGGCGGAGCCGCAGAAGACGGACGAACCGGTGGTTCCCGCGGAACCCGCGCCGGCCAGCATCCCGGCGGCGGATCCTGCGGTCCCAGGGGAACCGAAGCCGGCGGAGCCCGCTCTGAAGCCTACCGAGAAGAAGCTGGACTCCGAGGAGGCGTTGCTGGAGAGCGTCGAGAAACCGGCGCAGCTTGCCGAGGAGAAGCCCCTGGCTGAGCCCGAGAAGAAGCAGGAAGAGGAGGCGCCGCTCGAGAAGAAGGAGGAGCTGCCCCAGTCCGTTGAGCCCCAGGGAGCCGTGCAGGACGCGAGCCCGGTCCCGGCGCAGCTTGCACCTGATGCACCCGCTGCCGACGCTCCGCTAGAAAAGAAGGTGAGGCTTCAGGGTTTGACTCTAGGTACCCTCCTCCCGAGATTGATTAAATGGTAACGCAATTTTTACGCGGTTTTTGTTGCATATATTTCTCTTTTTTTAATGATAGACTTTACACAAGGCGTTACACTTTACTTACGGCATTTTTCCGTTCCCTCAGGAGGAAGCCATCGCTCCGACGAAGGTCCCAGAGCCCAAGGCGGTCACGCCGATCAAGGAGGTGAAGGAAGAGTCCGAGGTTCCGCAAGAGACCCCAGCCCCGTTGAGAGCGGAGGCTGCGGCCTTGGCCGGTTCTCCCGCAGCGGACGCCCCCGCAGTAGTGGCGGAGGAGCCGGAGCACCCTAAGGCGGAGGCAGCTCCCCAGGACGCCGTCAAGGTCCAGGACAAGACCGACCGAGTGACCAGGGAGGCCGAGGAGATCGCAGCCGCGGCGGCGGCCGCAGTGGCAGCCGCAGCCTCCTGGGACGTGCCGATTCCGCAGGCCAAGTCCGAGGAGTCCGCGGTGGTGCTGGAGAAGAAGCTGGAGGAGCCGGCGAACCTCCCGGAGAAGACGGAGAAGGCCGAGAAGACCGAGCAGCTGGCGGAGCCCGCGCAGCAGTCCCCGGTGCCGGAGCAGGCCCAGCAAGCCCAGCAGGGTCAGGAACCTCAGCAGTCCGACAAGCCCCAGGAGTCGAAGAAGCCCGAGGCGGTCGAAAAGGCAGAAAAGGCCGAGAAGAGCAGCGAGGAGTCCTCGGAGGAGGTGAAGGAGCCGAAGGAGCAGAAGGAGGCCGAGCCCCAGAAGGTCGCGGACGCGTCGGCCGAGTCCTCGGTGGAGTCCTCGGAGGAGACGAAGCAGGTCGAGGGCGTAGCACAGGCCAAGCGACAGACGGAGACCGAGTCCCAGGCCCAGCCCAGAACCAAGCCCGAGACCCCGGTTACGCCGGAGGAGCCGAAGGCCTCCAAGGACGAGGTCTCCCCCCTGGCCAAGGCCGCGGATCCGGCCATCAGCGAGGAGCCCCTGAAGAAGGCCGAGGCCCAGAAGGCTCCCGAAGAGCCCAAGGCGGAGGAGCTCCCGAAACCGCAGGAGCTGAACGAGCCCAAACCCCACGGCCAGTAAGGACACCCCCGATCCACGGGAACGCACGTTTTTTTTAAAGGCGCTGACTACGAGAGGCAAACACCCGGAGAGAGAGAGGGAGACACGGAGAGAATGACGGGAGAGTGAGCGAGAGAGAGAGAGAGAGAGTGATTGCGAGGACGCGATTCTTGAAGAGCGAGACGGCCGGGACGTCGGCAGGATTGTCGACCCTGGCGGAGGGAGAGAGGATGGTAGAAGAGGACAGGGCGAGAGCACGACAAGGCATTACGTGGGAGACGCAGGATCCAATCCCTTTTTTTTCCCCGGCGCGCTATCACCGTCTTTCTCCGACGCATCTCCGAGAGACCGAGATGCGCCGGCGGGCGCGCCGTAAGGGCCGTAATCCCTCGACCGTGCGCGGGAATATGGCCCTTACGGCCACGCGTCGCGACCGCCCGAAAACTTCGCGAGGGGCGCGACGGGAGACGTCGTTTCTTGGCAAGGCCCTACGTGTCCCCGACCTTCCCTAGGGAATTCCCTTATCCCTTGGATGGACCTTCCCGATTACCGCGACGCGAGCAACGACGGTCCTTTTAGCCACCGCCTACCCCCACCCTCCCCNATTATTATTATTTACGCCGGTATCTGTTATTACTACGTTTAGTATCGTCATCGCCATCTCTCCGTCACCAACGCGACACGACACGATTGACTTTATCTTCTTTTTTTTTTTCCCCTCCCCTACCCCCACCGCTCCGCTATTGTCGTCATTACTTGTAACGTCGTTACGATTAATCGTAGGGATCGCCGTTGATAATGTTAGCGATTAGCGCGACGAGGGATATTCCCAGTGGACCTGCGCTACACGTACACGGGAAGGGGGCAGCGGGCCAGGAAATTTCCCTCCAAATATCTCCGAGATCCGCGAGACACCCGCCCTCTGCCCCTTTCGAGCTGGTGAGCAAGTAATAAATGCCCTTAGCGTGTAACTTATTTCAGACGAAGCTTTCGTAACGTTCTTATCACGGTTAACCGGTCCCATCCCGTCCCAGAGTTCCCGTATAAACCCCTCGCCATACTTAGGCGAGTCCGATTTGTGATTAAAAAAAGTGTAGGACCTAAGTAATGAACATTGTGAGAGTGGCCTCGTAATTTGTACGGCGATGGGTTAAGAATCGCAGTTTCGTATGAATTTCTTGAAACGCTAAGTTCGAGGGTAAATCTTGACGACGTTCATTTTGAACTCTGGTTTGACGAATTCGTGGTTAATGTAAGGGATTTACATGCCGGGGTTTCACGTGCCGAGTTGTTGAGGACGCTCCCGCCAGGCGGCGCCTCGGTCGGGTCTTCGCGGGCGAATTGGCACGGAGCGAAGGAACATTGGCATAACGGATTAATCTAGGTGAGTCGGTGTCGCGCAAGGACGTTACATTCCCAGGATAAGCACTTATTGCCGATTATTTGATACGATAATCGGGCGCTTCCGTTCCGGGCCGGTAAACACGATCGAAGAGGGCAAATCGGGACTGGCCGCCCTCGGCAGAAGCCTCGAATGATCGCGTTGCGCAAACCTTCCTGTATATCGACACACGGCGAATCCAATGCTGCTCGGCGATCTATCAAATGCACGCATTAAGCATGAGAAAATGGGCACGGGAGAAAGAGGAACGCCGCCATTTGTATAAGGTCATTTGGACGCGGCTAAATGTCAAGGCAGATTTCGCAACCGGTGGATTAATCGACGGATCTAACGGGGAGATATGTATCCGAGTGAACATGCAGATCGTTGAGAAGTGCGTTCCACGCGTGTGTGGGTATTTCAATTTCTTCACGGGCTTATCTTTCTTCCATAAGGCTGATTATCAGCCATTACCGAGGTTCCATCTTCTGTCTCACGAGACATCCCTGACACTCGATGACACATACTTTGTCCACTGGAATTTACAGGTCTTAGTTCGTGAATAAATTGCAAATGGCTACCTTCCGCTCCCGTTGTCCCGCCGGCACGTGAAAATTCATTGTTTTTGACTGCACTTGCATATCATAAACGCCTTATCTCTTACGTTTGGTACGTCGTGACACTCTGTTCTTTTTTTTTTCTTTTTTGTTTACACGCTTTAAAACGGAGTTCGCACAAAGATGTAAATACCGCCATGACTTATTGGTTAAGACTCTTTAATTGAATATCAAGTGACCTGGAAGAATTTCATGTTGGGAAAAACAGTCAATTGCCGCAGCCAACAGTTGGGCGTGTTCTACGAATCCGTGTACGAGGAGAATAAATGCATATTTGTGGGGGTTTTATGAACATGGACTGCGGAATGAATTAAAAATCCGAAAGGACGCGTTCGGAACTGTAGACTCTGGTAATAGATCGACGTGGAGCGTTGAGCAATTTTCTCGCTTTCTTTCGTTTCGTAACGTTTATTCGATCATTAGGATGGAAAAATCTACTGATAGGCGGACGTTTAGTCGCCTACGGTGTCGATAACAGTGAGGATTTTCTCGTAGATTCGTTATCAGCAGTATATGTGGTAGATGAGCTAGATTCCTCAACCGCCTCCGTGGCGCAATAGGCTAGCGCGTTCGGCTGTTAACCGAAAGGTTGGTGGTTCGAGCCCACCCGGGGGCGATTATTTTTTTTTTATCCCGAAACAATCCTCCACCTTTAATAATAATACACGTCTTCGCATTCGTTCGACTTTCCAATCGAATCGATTGATTTAAATCAATGATTTTCACTCTGCACAAAGGCGTCCGCTACATGACAGGGTTAGAATTTTAGTTCGACGGATTATTCCAATTTCCAGACAATTGAGGGCTTCTAATTTATTATCGAATGTTTTACATCTTGTCTAGAATGCGATTTATATTTGTTGAAAAAGGAAAAAAATATATAAATGACCCCGACGTGATTTGAACACGCAACCTTCTGATCTGGAGTCAGACGCGCTACCGTTGCGCCACGGAGTCGATATGTTCATTGGTTCTTATATACAAGTAATACGGCCCACGGGAATTCACGGATCAATATACAGACAATTGTATTTATCTTAACGTGAGCTAATTACAAGAAGTTTGTCTCACTTACTTGATTGGTAAGCAGGAGGCACGCCAATACTCCAAGGGACCACCAATCGACCTCGTGTCCGTAATATTCTCCCCTTAACACTTCGGGAGCTGAAACGTAGTTTAGAAGTCATTAACGGAATACAAAGAAACATGTATTGGTATATTTTTTTAAGAGCCCGTGATTCGTGTATATTTCCACAAACGTCTTTACCCATGTATTCTGCTGTGCCACAGAATGTGGATGTTTTGTGAGTCGGCCGTAACCATTTGGCTAATCCAAAGTCTATGAGGACGGCGTGTCCTTCGTCATTGAGAAGAACATTTGTTGCCTTCAAATCTCTATGTATGATTCCGGCATTATGAAGAAAATCTGATGACCAGAAATGCATCCGTTTAGAAGTTTGAATATGATTTAAATGGATACGGTACTGAAATGTTTTACCATACCTAAGGCCAAGGCGATTTCAGCAATGTATATTCGAACGACATCCTCGGGCAGACATCCATAATCTTCTATCAGTGAATATAGTTCTCCTCCTCCAATATATTCTGTTACTGAAACGACGTTGTTGTAAATAACTCTGTCTGAATTTTTAAATCTATGCATGAAACTTACATATATACAATGTCTTTCTGCCTTGCCAGTGACGTACTGGGGTCAGAATGAACGGATAGTGACCAACTGCTTTCAGGATTGCAACCTATAGTTACATTGTTTAAGGTGAATAAGAACGTTACTCTTAAATGCATTTTATACCTCTTGTTTTGCCTGTACAACTGCATCATCAGCAAGGATTTTCGCTTTATTGAGAACCTTAAGTGCATAAACACCTCCGATGCCACGTTCGCGAACCTTGTACACCTGACGATAAGCTCCTGTTTCAATTAAATCCACGAAAGCAAATTCTGACTTCAGTGGATTTTTCAAAACTTTAAATTCAGGCAAAAATATGGCCTCAAACCGCGCTACTGGCCACTGCGTCTTTGAACGTCCATAAGGATTGCTTAAAGTACCTTCGCTCCAGCTGCAATAATGGAACGAAACTGTTAAACCTTTATAATTACAAAGTGCGAGAAGTAATTTAGACACTGCACTAATTTTAGAACCTTTTTGGAGAGACTTGGGAATAGCGGCTGAGATCTTCAGAGGACAAACGCGATGCTCCGGTACATGCTTTATTCAGAATATCGCTGAGACTGTACTGCAATATGAAAATTGACACAGGTTAGTTTTACAATCATCAGATGAAACTGAAAAAATTAATAATTATCGATTATAAATCTTCCAGACGGTAGAAGTAGAGGTTAGGGATTAAATGAATTACCTGACTCGCGTAATTTTCAACTTCATGGCGTTTCTTTTTGTTACTCGAATTTCCCATTCGCGCGAATTCAATTATTAAGAAAACTCGGTGAACATATTTTTATGCAGTCTGCAACAAGTGTTACGATTCTCTTGTTGTTTCCCTTGAAATACGCGCGTAGAATATTGAAAATGGACGTTGAATTCGATTTTAACGCTCGGTATTTCCAGCAGATGTCGCTACAAGACGGACGCTTAGGTTACTTACCAATTACTCCGTTGGTAAGTTTCCAGAGAATTCCAACACATGTCGCTAGCCTATATGTACATTTGAAACACAAATTACGTGTGCAGTCAGTGCCAGTCTTCCCTGTGTGCGGTACAATGCGGTGACTCGGTGCAAGAGTGAAGGTGTTTTAGGTTAAGTTCGTACTTTATTACATTCTTTGTATGTACAAGAGATAGTTTGTATAAAAGTGTAAAATCCAAAAGTTAAGACATCGTTCGAATTTCGTTTACGCTAAGGAAAATCCGAAAATATCTTCTAGCGAATAGTCAAATAACCTCAAATCCAATTTGTAAATATCGGATAGTTTGCGAAGCTGCTCATATTTTAACTTTGGATAATAGGCGCATAACTTTTTTGACGTTGGTTCACTGTTTCGTGGTCTGGGAGGAAATCTGTTGCAAAAAAAATAGATTAAGTGGCATTATTAATAATATTAATATAGAAATAGTGTTAATCTTAGTACTTAAGCCTTGATATTTACGTGATCCAGTCGGTCCCCATTCTTTCAAGAATTTCTAGCGCATCGTCAGCCAGAGTCTCGTACTTGCTGATGAAATTGTATTTAATAGCACAAGGGTGGCATAATTCTGAAATTGGTTTCCAATGTTCATTTAGAGTACTATTTTCAGCAGTGTCTGTTACAAACTGCACAAACTCTTGGAACGTGACGTCGTTTCCTGTGCTAAGAGATTCCTTTGTGGCTTGGCGTCTATATTTCTGCATGTTGATAACAAAATAACATACTTTTCATTGCTAATTGACAGTATTAATAGATTCAGTCATAGACTCACCTTAATTATTCGTTTGCCAATATGTATTTGGAAGTAGTTTGAACTTTGTTTATTCTTTACTTCAAATTTGTTTCGGTATGCCGAAAGTAATCTTTCAAGTGGATGTCTGGCTACTATAAGTTTGTTATAAGTCGATAACATTTGCTTGATATCTGCGAGAGCATATGTATTTAAACTTCTGAACATGTTGGATGAATGGACTAGATTAGCAGGGATAAGTAGAGGATCCTTTTGCGTCGTCTTTTCTCTGGCAACCATCAAAACACGTTTCCAGTTTGTACATGCTACCTACAATGTTTGCACATTTAGTTTAATTTCATGATACATAGAAGACATTATGAAACATACTTTTGGAACAAAGCAGTAGAGTAATTTGTGCTTCTCGTCTACCAAAATATGATGAAGCATTTCGGGTTTAATCGACGTATCGCATGAGCCATTGTCAACAATTTTGCTACATTCAACCAGTAACCTTTCTTGCCGTTGGACAAAAATTGCTCTAACAAGAGCATTGTGTTTTAGTTGTGAGTACACCGTACTACTTTTAGGAGATTCTTGAACATCCCATAGTTCTGACGTTTCATTTGATACACTCGATACTTTATATATGACAAGGAAATTAACGACGACGCAGATCTTGAATGCTAACTTTGACATCCTTGAGATATTTGTCATTGATACTTAGAACAGCTTTCCGAAAATAAAAAATTTCTTCTAAAATGTCTAGATAATTATCCATGCAGCATGCTGAAACTAACAAATTAAATTGATGCATATGAATCAATGGTTAATGAGAAGATAAAAGAAATTGGGGCAGTATAAGAGTGATCGCAAGTACTGAGAGTAACAGTTGTTGGATACAATTGTAGGACATGTCCAATCATTTTTCTACCCAGTCCAAGTTCATCTTGAATTAAACAAAACAATGACAGGCATGCAGATTTCAGGAATTTTTTTCGTAACTTCTCATTCGTATAGTAAATAGATTTAATCAAGGTATATACATTGTATCGGCAAGTGTCATGTCTCTAATCGAACCGCTTTGATACATGGCCGACCATATCGACGCTTGGCTTCCTCGATGAATGCGTTCTCCATTTGTCTCACGATTTCGTTAAAAACTAAGTTAGACAGGTGAGAGTGAATAACAAACTTGAACTCGAACGAGAGAGAAAAGTCAATGACACAAGTTTGTGAGTTATTTTTCAGTCCTGGGCTAAAGATCCACAAGGTGTTCAAGTGGTTGAATAACTTTCCATCTGTACACTCTGCTTTTACCAGTTGCGGCTTTATCATTGTCACCTTTGACGTGTAGCTTTCACTGATAGGAGGAAATCCTATATCTAAGTTGGCTTTCACAAAGTCGTCGCTTTTATAGATAATATCAGACTTCTTGCAAAATGGCACAAACGATTTATAATTCCCTATGTCGGCCACGACATTGTATATTTGCTCCATTGAAAACCTAAAAAGGTAATTTGTTTTTCAGACTTTAATTCGCATAGTAACATTGTACAGGATTCTCTACGACTACTTGAAAACCTCGTGATCTCTGTTAAAAACCGTTTGAAACAACCAATTGGGAAACATACGATAAAGCAACAATTGGAGAATCATTCAACGAGCATCCAAAGTCGTGCAACACGGATACAGAGTTATCATGAACTTGAGCGATCCGTTAGTAACTAGTTTATGGGGAAAATGCTACTTAATAAAATATACCGTTCACTCACCCTATTAGTTTTCGCCCTTCGTACTCTTTACATTTTCCTCTGGGTAGCGTAAAGATTGTCCGTCTCATAATTCCCTCGTTTACATGAGTTGAGGAAACTAACGTTACCCTCGATAATCAAGATTTGCCTATAAATAAGCAGAGTTTAATATATAAAATACATTATAAAATGGTACATTATGACGAGTCTATGGGAGGTAGGTCAGTGGGAAATATTGGATACTGGAAATAATGGAGACGTTTAAAAGAAAAATAATTTTTAGTTTAGGTTGGTACCAAACTTATCATGAAGGGACGACCAGATATGACCAGATGATTACATACAATCGTGACTTTTCTTCCGCGCCTTCTCATTTTACCTCCATCATCTCCATATCGGTAAAAGCAGAGAGAAGTCCAGGGCTCCGTGCTACGCAGCTGCCACCTAGCGGTCCCCTGCCGAAGTAATCCGACGTTTAGCAAAAAAATGCTCCTTTTCAATATACGCTACACTCGGTAAAAAGATTACCAATTCGCATACATTTATGCCGAATTACCAACAATCGAGCAAGTCCTGACCTATCATCGTCCAAATACTGACGTTCGATTACGTAGTCGATAAAACTTGCTTCCGTTAGTGCGCCCTTCGAAATCAAGATGGCGTCCAAAACTCCCCAAATAACAGCAGTATCACCAACGAAAGATGGTACGGCAATGCAAGTCTACCGGTAGGTCTCACTCTCGAGATATTCCGGGTAAAATTAAGCGGAAACGGTGAGAAATCCCGAGATGAAAACGACATCTCTTGATTAGACGAAAGGTAACCTGAATTACTGGGCCAATCAGACGCTACGTCCGTCCAGTCTTTTCCTCCCGGTTTGCGCAAAAAACAAGCAAACGGGGACCTTGTTATTAGTAGGTTAAAGACGGCCGAGGGATTAATTAACGCGTATAGAACCGAGATTTCAAGGTCCCGGATGACGCACCCAGGGGAGGTGGTCGAAGGCGAAATCGTCCCTTTAAACTCGCCTACATTGGTTCTCCTGGAAAAGGAGCGTCCGGCATCGGCGCATCGCAGAGGTCCACTATTAATGAAACTTGTATGTATAAGGGATATCATCATTTCATAGAATATATTTTTCGGGTAATTACAGGTTTTTCTCTTTTTCTTTTCTTTTAGAACCCGATGGCTGGTACGAGGGAGCGTTATTCAAGGAAATCATTTTCTTTGAATTGGAGGAACTCTTGCGCTGCGGAGAAACGGATGCTTCTGGTTGTTCGATGCCTTTCGTGCCTCCCAACTATAACGGGGCGAAGGGAAAGGGAATGTTGGCGGAAAACGCGATATTCTCCTCGCCGTGGGATGATTTACGCCCTCTTCGCGCAATTGTGCGCCCACGCAAGAATTTTTAGTCCCGGGCCACCCTGAAGTCGCGCTCGCTCCCTTCTCCTGTACGGCCGACTTCTGCTCGCACCACGTCCGCCTCTCTCTCTTAACGCGTCTTTCAGCGTTTATAAGCCGGAAAACGCGGCCATTTAGTTAATCCCTAGTATACAAATTGCAGATAAAGGGCCTCCCTTTAACCCGAACCCGCCGCGAGGGCGACGGACATGTAATTCGGAGACTTTCAAACCCCTCTGCGCATCTACACCGAGAAAAAAATTATTAATGACAAGCCGAGAAAAATATTTCATTCAAAGAATACGCGACTCGCACTGGGATCAACCCGATGCAACGTTTCTTCCGATTTATGATGATTTATTTAAATTAGAGTTAGACCATTACTCTTTGTATGAAGAAAATATCTTTCTCCGGTTCGACGAATTTTCTTTCTCAGTCTGGGAATATTCGGGATGGAAAAATTCCCCGTATCGTCTCAATTTAATGTCCTCCAAAGGAGATTAATTAATAATTATGTCGACTTAAAGTAGGATTTTGTAGGAACTTTATATAAAGAAAAAAGAAAATTTGTCTCTAGTTTTTACGGTAAATAATAGTTCTATGTGCGACGGTCACTTCCAACGGAATCGCATCGCGGAATGCACGCGTCGCGATTTTCGGTCGGCGATCTCGCCACCGAGTTATTTATTAATAACCGCCGATTATCCCTCGAATTGAGCAAACGGGACTTAAATAGAATGTCTCTTTCCATGGAGATATATTAATTGCGAGCAGGCGCCGGACGGATTGATTAGTATGAATGCGAGATGACACTCGGCAGATTTTCTGTCTCTGGTTCGTAGGGAAACACTTTTCCCTCGAGGAGAACGATAATGGATGCACTCGATGGTGCATTAAGCGCCTCCATCTTGATCGGGATTGACATTGAATCGAGGGGATTCCTTGCCACTCCTAACATCTTAGGAGTGGCCCTTGCGTCGAAGGGGTTAATTAATGCCTCCCTCGCGTGCATTGAATGCCACTGGAAATCCCACATTGCGGGTTTATTTAAGTGCTCCCTATTTATTAATGCGATTTACCGTTTAAGGCGAAGTGAAACACGTCGGGGAACTTGATCGACGTCGATAAAGAAGATTTTTCTATATGCCTACGTCGCCGACGTTCGTGTTTATATCGACAGCTGGGTCGAACTATATTGGATATTGTACCAAATGGCATACTCCACCTGTCGTTTTCGTACAATAATTATAAAGAAAAAGTTAGTTAAACAATTTTTTACAAAAATCCAAATTTTCAACGTGTCAGGATAATTCTTAGATGATCAGGAGTGATGCGTCAAAGTTTCGGACAGTTTAGTCTTATACTCTTAACTCTTTGGGCGCTAAGTACTTTCGGCGTATGGGTGAATTTCGTCGGGACGTGCTAGCGATATTCGACCAAACGTCGGATGCACATATGCGTTGACAGCGCTCAAAGGGTTAAAAAAAAGTGTTGTATTAGAATCGACTGATTTGAAGGGGGTTTCACTTCACCTTAATATAAGAGATAAGGAATCCGTGATGGGTCGCGAGTTTGCCTCGAAATGTTCGGCAAAAAGTGCAGATCGGGGTAGCGAGGGCTCTCGGGGCCATTTTGCCATCTGCATACGCGGGATATATCGATTCCTCGTTTACGTCCTTTGCGAGCATATTCGGATGAAAATCGAAGCCGGCTGGGTAATCTCGTCCGGCAATTACCTGGCCAATGTAAACGGGAATTCATTGTCGCGACACTCGCGCGCTAATGGTACCTACTGGTATCAATGTTATCATCGCGCCTTGTAAACGGAGTCAAGGGTACTTGCTACTCCCGAAAGGGTTAAGCTGATGGGAATGCGATAAATGTCTCGATTATGAATGTTAACCCTGAACTGGATACATCGAATCCTTTTTCGAATTTTACAACGTGATTAGGGAGGCTGATAGGAAGGTTCTGACACCCACGAGTCGGCTTCGATTAATCGATAGCTCGTCTCAGGCGATCGATAGATCACTCGCCTCGATCCTATCAACTCTGCTCGGCCATATCGCGTCGGGTCTGATTATTTCCAAATTTGCCTCGTTTTTGGCAAGACTTTTTGTCCGACATCCGCCGTGCAAACGTTTCGTCGTTTCGGCGCTTCATTGACTCGACATTGTTTACATCGTTATCGCCGTCGGCCCTCGTCGGTTTACGTAAAGCGAGCGGGCTTATCGGCGCCCATCGATATGCGTTCAGGCTCGCGTGGGAATGCGCGAGGGGCAGTGATAACGGAGATAACGGCGGAATCACCCGTGGATCTCGACCGGGGTCCTTGATTTCCGGGGCGAAACCGCTGTATGCAAGTTTCATGGAGCTGCAGTTTGGGGGTAAAAGTCACTCGGCGGTGGAAAAAATGAATTGATGAAGTGATGACATGAATGAAATATTAAATGAAAAATGAATTTCGACCGGGCTTCTTGATTTTCGGGGCGAAACCGCTGTATGCAAGTTTCATGGAGTTGCATCCTGGGGTAAAAGTCACTCGGCGGTGGAAAAAATGAAATGATAAAATGAATGAAAAATGAATTGATGAAATGAATGAAAAAATGAAATGAAAAAAAAAAAATGAATTTCGACCGGGCTCCTCGATTTCCGAGGCGAAACCGCTGTATGCAAGTTTCATGGAGTTGCATCCTGAGGTAAAAGTCACTCGTCGGTGGAAAAAATGAATTTCATAAACTCCGTAGGGGAGGGAAAGAGGTCGACAATTTCGCCGAAAGTCTGTCCGAATTTATAATTGTATAATTATGGGGACAATGCGGCGATTATCGGCTCGCTGGGCGCAACACGTGTCGGCTCCTGCTCGCAGGTATTTCGGGTTATTATTCAAATTTAATAACGCCCCTCTTTCTGGCCCGATTTGCATATCGAGCCGCGCTTCGTTGACTCGCGTAAAAATGGACCGTCGAGAGATCATTCCTCGTGAATGAGGAATAGCAAGAGGGAACCGGCCTACGAGTTCTGCTTGAAGGCGTTTTAATATCGAAGGACTTTACATAGAGGCATTATTATTAATGCAAAATGGCCGCCTTGGCAAGTCCACCTACGTGCGGTTTGAGTGGACGCGCCCTCGGGAATTTTTTCCAAATTTTGACATTGACTCCTCGCTCTCTCCTTTTTTTACGGCTATATTTATATTACTCGCTCGGAGGGCTTTATTGCACCGACATGGATCGGGTGGTTGTTTTTATTGTGCTTCGCGATGATACGCGTTATCTACCCGTCAGATGGCCGTACTTCGGGCCGATTTCCCGGTTACCTTTTCTCATCTTCTTTTTTTTTTCCCCCCGTTTTCGGCCCTCGTCGCCAGGAACCTCGACGGAAAAGAAAGGGTCGCCTTGTACGTTGGACCCTCGGCTGCGAAAAGTCGCATCTTTATTCGGCAGTGGATAAAATAATAACGTAGACGCGTGCCCGGAACCGATCGAGGTTATCAGCGACGGCGACGGCGCGACCGATTGCGACGCTGTCGGACATTTCGAGTGTGACAAAACTCTGGGCGCCTGGCATGGCGTATTGGGAATTAAAAATTAACCGGGAATACGTCAGAGAGCAACGCCATTTTCGAGCCAACTCTTCCCCACAGGGCTTGAGGGAAGGAATTAGAAAGAACGCCCACGTGGTTGTAGGGTGGAGGGCTATCAGCCATGGTTTTGGGACGCACCCTTTAGGGACTCTGAACGTCGTTTGTGATACCGTGGAATTTTAGACAAGGGGCTATTCATTTTTAATGTCACGTGGAAATCAGCTGGAAATCTCAGCCAGAAGTCATTAGAAATTCATCGGCACAATTTTAAGGACCTATCGTCACTCGTTAAGGAACTCCCTTGTTCGTCGTGTCTAATCAATGGAAATCGTTTAGCTGATTTCCGAGTGAATGGCCCCTGGATTTCAGAGCACGAGAATTATCGGCACGAGTAGCGATACGAGCTTCTTTTTCCCTTTTTTTTTTTTTGAAGTTAGGAACGCGCAATTTCTTCCAGGAGGTGTTATTCCCTGATAATATGTTGCACTCTCGTATATGTGTGCGAGGCAACGTGGCGCGATGTCTTTCGTTCTTTTCCGATGGGCCGACGAGTAGTTGCGGAATTGAACGACTATCTGGGAAATGCATCTCGAGGACGCGGAGGGAAACGGGGAAAAGTCGCGGATAAGGTCGAGTGCTCAGGGGCGGAACTTCCGGTTAGGCGGGAGTCGAATTTCTTAAACGGAATGGAGAATGGCGCCCTATCTGTTTTCGGAACTTCCCTGGAGAGCTTTTGACCGATCTTCCTCGAACTTCACCTTACTTCCTTCGGACAAGTTGGAGCTGCGGTGAAAAAGCAACCGCGATCTCGTAGGGTCCTCTAACGTCTCTCCGCGAGGTTCCGAGATATCTCAGAAGTCAGGAAATAATGGATCGGCCATCTCTGCAAGGAGTGGTCGAGGTTAAACGACCGGTTAAAATAACTCATAAGGTGTTATCAGGTCGAAATAAAAAATTGCAATCAGCGATGAAGTTTCGGGTCGAGTATGCACTCCTCGTGTTGGCGCCGTCGGGCATTTAACGCAATTTTAAGCGACCGGTTAAAATAATTCGTAAGGTGTTATCAGGTCGAAATAAAAAATTGCAATCAGCGATGAAGTTTCGGGTCGAGTATGCACTCCTCATTTTGGCGCCGTCGGGCATTTAACGCAATTTTAAGCGACCGGTTAGAATAATTCGCAGGGGGTTATCAGGTCGGAGAAAATTAATATTTCATATTTCAAGTATGATATAGAACGTCAAAAGAAAACATTTCATATTTTTAATCCAGGACAAAGGGACGTTGCATATTCGACACCGTGTAAATTCAAACGGGCCTTCCTTCATGTCGAGAATTCGTTATATTAGCGCCATCGGAAAGCGGGCATTTCACGCGATATTAAACAAACGGTTAAAATAATTCGTAAGTGGTTATCAGGTCTCAAAAAAAAATATATATATTTATTTTAATCGGGGACAAAGGGACGTTGCATATTCGACACCGTGTAAATTCAAATGGACCTTCCTTCGCGTCGAGCATGCATTCGTCATATTAGCGCCATCGGAAAGCGGCCATTTGACGCAATTTCGATGATCGACGCCGATATCGGCTACAACACGTGGAAGAAACTCACACGAGACATGTACCGATGTAATCCCGGGTCAGTTAATGAAACTTAACACGTCGATGTTTCGATGCCGTACGTATCGGCGATCCGGGTCGTTAATTTCGTGTTCGAAAATTTGACAAACACGGCCGTAGAAATTGCGCGTCGCCTCGTCAATCGCGATTGATTTACGCCATTCGACGCTAAATCCAGCTAAATCCGCGATGATACCGTGGAAACGACGGGGGTCATATTTTCGGGGTCCGATCACCGGATCGATTCCATCGACTTCCAACAGCAGCGGCGTAAAGAGGTTCTTTAAGGGGATGTCAAAGTGGCATTCAAAAGCTCAATTGTTCATAAAACTTTTCATAGAACTGTATGTCTCATATCGTATTATACTTAAAAACGCGAATATGGAGACCCTAACTTTTTTATAAACTATTTTTAAAATACCTATAAAGAAATTTGAAAAGAATTTAAATTTCATGAGTTTCAGGACCTTCCTTACAGTCTCCCTGTTCAGGTTGTAAAGTTTCAAACCGTTCGGTAAATCGAGCTGGGTGAAAAGTTTTATAAAGAAGACCTCTTCGACGCCACTTTCACATCACCTTAAGGACGCCGACTTTATGGTTCCACCATGCCGGAAGAGTCGATAGGAGGAAACAGGGGATGCGCTTAAAATGCCGGGCTTTCGATCCTCTTTATCGCCTGTGCTATTTTTCTTTTATATCTCATTTCCTTTCCCAGGGACCTCTTCGAATTTCAAATTCGATCCTTCCTTGACGAAGTTCCGCCACTTTCGCGAGGAACGGTCCCCTCGGGGTGGAGTCGCTCGGCTGAGCTTCGCGCCAAGTTCGTTTTGGCCAAATTATCAGTTGGCGTGCCGATTACGGCGAAGAACTGTCGGATGGTTTATTTCTACCACGCAATTGTTTGGTCGGTCATTCGTGGGGGTGCTCGTCAAGTAAAGATAGAGTTACCGACCCCAAACCTGGGGGTCAAGGTAGAACATGGAGACATTACTCTTATCGGATCGGAGCTGCTATCACGAGATTTCGGAGTTAACAAAAATTGCTGGAAATTAACCTTTCCGACGTGAACGAAAATTCCATATATATATATATATATATCAAAACGTCTAAATATTCATCATTTGAAACTTCAGCTCGTGATTATGAAGGCCCTAAGGAAGAACGTAATGCTCGTGAAATTTAATTTTTCAAAGGAAATGTTTCTTTTATATTTAACCTAGACCAGAATCAAGATCACGTGTTTTTTTTAATTTTGTGAAAAATGAAATTCCACGAGCATTCTTCCTTAGGTTCATGACCACGTGGTGAAGTTTCAAATGATTCGGTGTACTCAGTTTGGCGAAAATTGTTATCAATGTTTCTACGTTCTATAGGGACAGAATGACCCTTTCATATCACCTTAACCCGTTGCAATTAGAAATAGCTCAGAAATGGAGATAATCTTAATAATAGATCGCACTGCATTCCCGCATCGATGTTAAAGTTCATTAGACTACTTAGTCTACTTAGGCGCTGGTCGATACGTCATCGATAAGGGAGGGACGGATCCAACGATCGTAATTTACATTTAATCAATCGGCGTCGCATCGGAGCGAAGTCGTTGGCGGATAACGGCGGAAGGTCGTTCTTGATGGGCACGATCTTTCTCTCTCTCTCCTCCTTGATTTCCATTCTCCTCGGAAACGGGCGGAAAATGAGGCTGATGGACGCGTTTTGGGAAGACGATCGCCGACCGACCGTCCTCAGAGACCACCAAAGCTCCGGAAATTACAATCCTGATAAGTGACTCGACGCTCCAACAGGTTGCCGAGGAACCCAACGTAGTATCGATGCCTCCTTCGGTATAGAAGACAAAGACCCCATGACCCCATGACGAACCCTCCGAGGCCGTGCTCCAATTCGACCCAAACTTGGATCTGCACTGATAAAAGAAGAAAAAAAGAATAATTTCAACCAAAGAGACATTTTAATTGGAAAAATAATTATTTCACTCGAACTCGAATATACCCTAGTAGCATAGAATAATTTTTAAATATTTCTTTGTCTTTGCTCAATATCTCAAGCGACAGATTTTCTTAAGATTTCTTGTAGATTTCATTCGGATATTTGAAATATTTCTTGAATATCTCAATGACATATTTAGTTTGAATAATTTATAAGCATATAGAGAAATTATGTTCTTTAACTTATTAACATAATAAAAATACATTTTTTACTTCGCGACTATAATCGGACACTTAATTGATCTTACTGAAGTAAACTTGAGTGAATATGACTATTTGTGAGTATTCGTGATAAATTTATAATATATCATAAATACATAAACTTATATTTGTGACCGGAGGTAGTGGCGCGCGCCAATCGTAAATACATAAACACAAAAATTTATAAAAAAATAAAAATAAAATATCTCTTCGGTTAGATGAATGTCAGTTGTCACGGTGGGAGTACTTCTTTCGATAATGATTAAATACCGCCCATTGTACTCGGAGGAAAACGCGAGATTTTCTCTTTCGATCTTCGGGATCCTTCGAAGGCGTGGAATGATTTTTGATTTCGGAATTTGGCGATCACGCGATCGGTCGATCGGTCAAACGACCGTCTGGTTTGTCCGAGTTGTCAGGCGCGTTATCACCGATCGATGTCGGTGCATGATAACGGGAGGAACGAGGGGGGCATCGGGTACCAAAAGCACAGAAGCTCGTGAGCCTCGAAGTTCAATGCTCCATCGAGTTTTGCGCCGCAAGGCCGAGGAAAATCGATATAGTTGCAAAGGTCACGCAAAAGGCCTCGAAAAATCTCTGTCGGCGGACTCGATTTCGTTTAACCCCTTAAGGGGATGTCAAAGTGGCATCCGAAAGCTCAATCGTTCATAAAACTTTTCATAGAACTGGGTGCCTCAAATCGTTTCATACTTTAATAAGTGAATATGGAGACCCTAAGGTAGGTCCTGAAACTCGCGAGATTTCATTTTTTTGTAAACTATTTTTAAAATACCTATAAACAAATTTGAAAAGAATTGAAATTTCATGAGTTTCTGGACTTTCCTTATAGTCTCCTTACTCACGTTGTGACGTTTCAAACTATTCGGTGAACCGAGTTGGGGGAAAAGTTTTATAAACAAAACCCCTTCGACGCCACTTTCGCATCACCTTAACGCACAGATTTAAAAAAAAAAACCGGCAAAAAAGAATCAATTTTTTTCTATATAAAAAAAACAACTAGAACATTGTCTTGGGAAAAAAATAAAATTCTCGATTATATTCGAGGGTGAAAAATTATAGTAGCATAAAATACAACGCCGCTGGAATTAATTCGAGCGCAGAAATTAAGGGGTTAACGGCGAGGATCGACCCTCGATGAGGTCCTGGTGGAGGAGTGCAAGAATCGAGGGTCCTCCTCGGATTTCGAAATGTCTCTTAGGGGAATAATCCGACCGCGTGCGAGATTACGCGTTATGGAAACAATCGTTTAACGAACCGGGCGCGACACTTTTCGCACCTCGTTACAACGTTATCGGGATTTTGTAATTCTACCTAATTAGTCTAACGAGCTACCAGACCGATGGCGACGAGGCGGCTGAAATTTAGACCGGCAGAATCAGTCGTACCTCTAAGGATTTCCGTTTTTTACCCGAGTAATTGCACCTTCGATTCGCGCCCGACTGACTTTGTCCCGGGTTCGATTATGCGAGACTTTTTGCGCCGTTCGATTATCTCGGATTTCCGGAGGAAATCGACCGAGTCGAGATGTAATTGCCGGAGGCCTTAACGATCTCGTCTTGAGGGTGCTCTTTTTTCCTTCTCTCTCTCGTCTTTTTTCTCGTCTGAAAATTCCTCCTACGAATTGCGATCACCTTCGACGAATTTTCGAACACCCAAGCCCAGTTCGAACCGCCTCGGAACCAGATTCAAACTTAAATCTAAACCCGATTAACGGCGTCCCTAATCAAACTCGTTTAACTGGTTATGACCTAAACGAGGCAGTTTTCGAGTGCTGCTCCGTGCATTATCGATGATAGCGGACATTATGATTATGCCGTTGCATCGTTGCAACGCCGTTTAAGGTGTCTCGAAAGAGTCGCTCTATCGTAGACGAAAACCTTAAAATATTGATAAAAACTCTCCCCAAACTAGACACACCGAATCATTTGACTATGGAGGCCCTATGCTCGTGAAATTTCATTTTTCCAAAAGAAAAATATTTATACCCTTAATTATGGTCTGGGAAGGATAAACAAATTATATTTTTTTATCTCAATTTAGAGATTGTAGATATCTTGGCGTTTTGATATGCATGGAATGACTCTTTCATAAGACCTTAAAGATGGAGGGATAAATTTTCAAGATTGTAAGAATTTTTAAAATTAGATGCACAACACGTTTTTCATTTTTTCGAGAGCTTTCTTCGGTTTCTAATCGTTGGGAAGGGTTGCACCCTAACGATCTCTTCGGCGACCCATCACTCGTGACGAAGTTCACGTTGCGTCACGGGAGGGACGTGGTCGTGATGCGAGGTGTCCAAGAGAGAGAGAGAGGGGCTCGGTAAAGGGAGAAAGGGGACGAAAGAGAGAGAGGCGAGAGTGGCGCTTACGGGCCGCGTTAGGAGACGCCTATAAAAGCTGACTCGCACCGCGCGAGGACGTCACACGCCGGTAGCACACCGCACGGTGAGGAACCCCGGAGAGGAAGTACCGCAAGAGAGAGAGGAAGAGAGAGCGAAGGGCTCCAGGGGAAAGAAGCGGGCCGATCTCCGCGCGCGCTGATTGGCTGCACCCATAGGGGCGACTTTCCGTTGGACCGCTCGACCGCTCGACTCTCCGGCCCGACGGAAGGGGCGCTGTGGACCGCGGCCAATCGCAGCTCGAGGTAGTGGCGCGCGCCAATCGGCGCGCTCGCTCGCGCGCGAGTTCCGACCGGCCGAGTCGGTGAGTGCGATCGGGAAGGAAGAGTCCCGCGTCAGTCTCTGCGCGGCCAGAGCGGACGGCGGAAGGCCCGGCGAGGGGCCCGCTCGGAGGACATCCGGATACGTGAGTACGAACGCACCTCCTCATAATGAATTTTTTTCTCTATTACGATTTTTTTTTCCTTTTTATCAACGATTTCTTTCCGAGCCGTAAGCGCTCTCTCGGAGCTCCGTGGAACGACACCGGAGACGGGGCGGTCTTCATTTAATTACCAATTTAATCACTTTTCGCTTTTAATGAAATTGCTGATTAATCGTGGGTTCGATAATTAAATAAAAGTATGGGCAATTACGACGCGGAGGAAGATGTACCCACCTCGACGTGATCTGTTTATTTATGTTCGACGGTTCTATCGATATTCGGAGAATCCTATTTGCGTTAGTTGAGGTCGGATATAATGGTATACTATTTTTTTGGGGGTTTTTCTTTCTGTGGGAGGGTATGGCATGGTGACCAGAATTTTACGTAATTTATGGACTATCAATCGTGACACCGTAACCGGTGTCCATTGGCGGAACACCGTATCGATGGCGAAATAATGGCTTTTTTTTTCCTTTCTTTTTTTACACCTGTCGGAAATGTCCAACAGGTCTCGTCGGAGTCGTTTCGAGTCGCGGGTGTGACGAGACCGAATATCGTACGAATATCGATGCCGTGTCCTCGCAGATAAAATTTGTCAACGGATGCTGCGATTCTCTCTCTCTCGAGAGAATCCTCGAATTTGCATCCCATGGCTCTTTCCTGGACAGAGAGGTCGGTGCGGACATGGGGATACAAATATTGGCCGCGTATTTCATACTTTAGACTGGTAAACTTTCCAAGGCCGGGAATATTTCTCGGCTTTACTTTCGACCGAAATTTTTCCGGGGGTGCAAATTTATTTATCGGGGAGATTTACGATCGTCGCCGTTTCTCTAGCAGAGAATCGCGATAGAGAGGGACCCCGAAGAGAGGACTCAAAGCTCATTAGAGGGATGTTTATTATTTAATTATGTATTTTTCCCCCCTTTTTTCTAACCACCTTCCCGCACCCCTTGAGGCCTTTTAACGAAGCCTGGAAAAAAAGAGAAGAAAAGATGAAAAGAAGTTGGGTAATCTTGTTGCTTGATTAAACGAGGCCCAGCCGGCTCGCTTTATTTTTTATGTTTATGGGGAATAACCCGATGCAAGGCGGTCCAACTAGCGGAAGGCAACGCGAAGTTCTTCCGGCTTAGCGGGAAACTCTAATGCGATACTTCTCTTTAAATTCGAGTCCGATGACTGTGTTCCTTACCCTTAGTTATTGAGATTGAAATCCCGGGGTTTTGCGCTTTCCCGGCTTTTCCGGGCTATTTTTCGAAGCGAGTCAATGGGGTATCGGCCCGTTCTGATTTCTTTAGAAGTTCTAAGGACCGCTAAATCGATGTTTGACACTTTTTCGCCCCGGTTTTATGGATCGTCGGATCGAACGCGAGGGGATGGTGCCTCTCTTCCTGAACCACCTGTTGAAAGTCATCCCGGGGTGCGTTCCCGATAGGCTAATTCTCCCTAATTCTCCGGGGAAATGTCTCGTACATGAGACTTTCGGTCTCGCTAAACCTTAAACATCGTGGGCGTAGTAATTCGCCTCGAGTGTGGGAAATTTTGCTTTTTGTCGGGCCGAGGTGGCGGGCTCGAAGAGCTCCCAGGGCGGCCCTTCTGACGGCAAACTGGCAATTTTCCTCGGTTAATCAAAAGAGCAGTCGACGGAGCAACCGTCGAGTGGAAGACCCGCGTAGACACTTGACTAAACAAATTAAACTCGGTTTTAAGGCGCTACGCCCTGGGACTTGTCGTCGCCGACTCCTCGCCCCGTTTCCCCAGACGATTTTCACGAGACTCCCGACAACTTTGACAACTCCAGTTCTACGGTCAAAATGACGACTGTAAATTGAATTCAATGCTTCTCGGTTGCGGATGCTTCCGGGCTCCTCCTTTAAGGTGATCTGAAAGTGGCATCGAAGAGGTTTCGTTTATAAAACTTTTCTCCCAACTCGGTTTACCGAATAGTTTAAAACCTCACAACGTGAATAGGGAGACTACAAGGAAGGTCCTGAAACTCATGAAATGTCAATTCTTTTCAAATTTCTTTATAGGTATTTTAATAATAGTTTGTAAAAAATGAAATTTCACGAGTTTCAGGACTTATCTTAGGGTCTCCGTATTCACGTTTTAAAGTATGAGATGATTTGAGACACCCAATTTTGTGAACGATTGAGCTTTCGGATGCCACTTTCACATCCCCTTAATCCTTTCGATGCACCTTTCGTGCACTTTCTGCAATCCCCAAAAACTTGAGGACGATCCTATTCTTTTTTTTTTATTTTTTTAAATTACCCTAGACGGATAGTCAAAGCTTCGAAATAAATTCGGCCAGTCGTTAGGCCTTGAATCTCGAGATTATCCCTGCAATTATCGCGTTCTCGAGCCTTATCCGAGTTCTTGGAGCTTATCTACCGAGTGATGATTATCCGGTTCCTTGGAAGTATCGGTTGTCTCAGTGATATCGGGTTCTCGAGCTCCATCGGAGAAATCGGAAACCGGGGACGTCGGGATCTCTTGGGAAAATGTACACGTCGATCTCTTGGGAAAGTGTACACGTCGATCTGTACGAACAAGTGTTGCCGGAGGAGAATTAAAGTAAACTTACATGTACCTTTTGTCCTGGCTTAATCCCGAGACCGGTGAATCCCACCTGCCCGGATTCTACGAGCATCCTTCTCTCGAAAACTTTCCCCCGGAATTTCTTTCCTTTCTTCGTCCGAATCCCACCTGGGGATTCTGCATTTTTAATCGGAGCCCTCGTTAGGGCCGAAATTAGGCAGGTGGGTTTATGTATCTCCGAGGGGGTACGATTGTGCTCGGACACGCGAACGACGAATGGCAGAGTCAAGGGGTAAACGGTGGTACATGTCGGAAACGACCCTCCCGTAAAATTAGGGGACTCGAAAAGCTCGACAAAGTGGCGTACAGTTTAATGCGGGGATTTAAATCGAGCCGTCATGGCCGCACTCAATATTTGATTTCGCGGCCCGAATCGAACGCCATCGAGCGAACCTAAACGTCCCTTTGAGCGTTTTAACGAAATAGGAGGCACCTCCACCAAGGAAGACCCCCCCTCGAAAATCCCATTTCGGAACATTCCTATATCATGTATCTTGATTTCGATTCGGCAGTCGTCTCCGACTTGACTCGATATTGCTCATCGGGAGCCGATCGAATGCATTGCGTTATTCATCTATTTCCCGCTTTTGCCAAGGATGCCGACGTGTTTGAAGTGTCTTAACGCGTCCCTCGGGACTCGCGGTGACTGTGGAAAAAATCGGAAAAGTGTCTCGGGAGTCCTAGGATTTTTCCTGAATTTTTCTCCTATTTTCCAACCCGACTCGAAGGCCCCACGTGGAGGGGAAACGTGGGACTTCGCGGGCCCGCGATGGTTACCACGTGGTAATGACTTTTATTATTACTCGTTACGTCCGGATGTAGATTGTCTAAGGAGCGATGTACGGCAATATCGATCTCGGTGAGAGAATTTGCCGAGTTCTCGTTTCGGCTCGGAGGATACGGAGGCGAAGGCGAGGAGACAAATCGACGAAGGCCCCGATGTATATATTAAGTTAGTCGCCACGTCGATTGGCTGCATTTCCCGCTCGGTGTTTCCCCGTCTCTGGAAATCTCGCCGAGAGGGATGTCCCATAGCGGTGGAGGACTATTTTCGACGCATTGTGCCCCCCTGACGTTTCTCATATAACGCGAATTCCTTGCCGAGCTCTCGTCGAGTATCGCATGCCGAGGACCGGTCTCACTTTAGGGGAATATTAAATCCCCACCTCGTGGTGGGAAAATGGAAAAGTCGGTGCCAGGCCGCGATTCGTCCGGAGATGTGGGATGGATTTCAATTTTTTTTTTTCAATTTCTGTATCGCTATTTATTTCTTCGCGACCGTCCATTCATTCCCGAAAGAGGGTTCCTCGATTTTTTTTTTCTTTCTTCCCCTACGATGCGAATACCTTAAGACGAGGGGCCATTCGCTCGGAAATCGGTGGAAACGATTTATTTCTTTCAAGATCCATTGCCTTCGATTTTATGTGATAAACAATAATTTTTTGGCGATTATTATCTGGCGATGTTTGTCGGACTAACTTGTCAAACTAACGACCGTGGAGAAATTGGGACTAAATTCGTAAATCGATTCGGAAATGATTTGTTTCTTTCGAAAGCGATTGCTTTCGATTTCATGTGATAAACAATAATTTTTTGGGGGTTTCCAATGAATTTCCGGGATTTTTGATTGATTTCGAGCATCATAAGCCATGATTTCATGATTGAGAGCAACGCCTCGTATAAAAGCGATCCGAATTTGACTGTCGATTGACACTTGCCTCGAATTGACTCGAAGCGATGTCACTTTTTTCCTCGTGGGAACTCGTTGCATATGTACACATCGTGTCAAAGACAAACTCAGCTGGCGAAGTTTGTCGGGTTAACTTGTCAAACTAACGACCATGGACGACTTGGGACTAAATTCGAATTCAATCCGAACGTCGTGTAAATGACGTCACGCCCGTTCAACAGTTCCATCCGCAATCGGATGCAACGCCTCTCCATTTGTCCGGGAATACTGGGTAAATTTTTCCCCGGTCCGTTTTCCCGCCGGCTCGGAAACTCGTATCCCGGTGAAAATTCATTTATTTCCCGCGGTTCCCGCGAAACTTGGCGAAATGTCTCTCGCCCGGACTCGCGTAAAGGCGATTTGCATTATCCCCCGGGGTCCGTCGAATTGTCTCAGCATCTCGAAAGGGATTCTTAATATCTCGGGAAAACTCGAGGGAACTCGAAGCCCCGTGAAATCCCGACCTTTCCCTTGGGGGAAACGTCGAGTTTGTTAAGAACATCCATGCATATTCCATCGTAGCATGAATCCATTACTCTCTAATTCCCCTCCATCGAGGTCGATTTATTTCTCGGTGCTTTCTAGTGGCCGTCCCTTTTCTATATCTCTCTCTTTCTCTTTCCCTTACACGGCCCTTTTCGATTCGACGATCCAGTCCGCTTGAATTTTCCGCGGATGAGTCGCGCGTTTTCCCGCAGACAGAGAGAGCGACCCCGAAGGCGTTCTCTCGACGTTCGCAATTGAATTTTTTCCGACCTCCTTGCTCGCACTTAATTCTTCCTTTTTTTTTTCATTCTTCCTCTGCTTCATCCTTTTTCTTTTTTCGCGATCGAGCTACTCGAGAGGCAGGATAATCCGCATTCTTACGAGATATCGAAAGATATCGCAAATCGAGGGCACCGCTATCATGCCGAGCGATTTGTTCTTGCCCCTTTCGTAAGTAAATAAATTAAATTAATTTAATTACTTATTGCGAATTAAAGTAAAGGACCAGCTACACCCTTCGGCAACCTAAAATTACGAGGAAAACGAATCCCCGGTGTCCTTCTCGCTCTCTTTGCCATTTCCAGGGAGGAGATAACCTACGTTCCCTTTTCCTTCCGCTCCGCCACCGTGGGAAAAGGAGGTCGTCATAAGAGGGTTATACGATAGTAATATTCTACTCTTTTACAACTTGATGCAGACGTATGAACCACCGCCAAGACGTTTTCTACGCTGGTACACGTGGCAGTAATAATGCGTATACCTCGATCGTGGAATGATAGAGACGGTCGAAGTGCCATTTTCCCCTGCATTTCCCCCCCCGAATCATCGACGCGAAACGCGTTTCCCTGAAAACTGGAAAAACCTATCTAGCCTTTACCTTGAGGGAGATTGTCATTTCTTTTCTTTTTCTTTTTTTTTTTTTTTAATAATACATTTCGAAATTGCAACCCGCCATCGGCCCTTGATTAATCGCCGGAGGAAAGGGACGATCTTCGTTCCCCTCGTCCATCTTGAATTTATTCGATGCTCTTTCCAGAATTACTCCCGTTTTTTGCCCGGCCACGGGATAAAAGGGGAAAATTTGTTCTCGCACCTTGCGATGTGTGACGCAGAGGAGTCCGGGTTTTTTTTTTCGATTTTGGGAAAAAAAGGGTGAAGTGGTAGGCGCCGCCTGGGTGGTTCCTTTTATTTCCACGAAGGAATGGTAATAGTAAATTCCCCTAGAAAGGTCCCTAGTAGCACAAAATATTTGTCCTATATTTTTTATATATTTGACGAGTATCGTACATTTTGTAAATATTTAGAAGACGTTTGAAAGATTCGCCAAACGTTTTGAAATCTACTAGGGGTAATTCGGCCTCTTGGATTACATCACACGGGGCGACGAGTCGCAAGTTTTTTACATGTTGATGGTCGATGAAAATCCGACATTGCCTACGAGATATACGACATTAGGCAACAAACGGGCCGAAATGACGGGACTTAATGATACGATTGTCGACGTTACTTCTGTGCGTCACTCGCGAGGGGCCATGGTACGATTTGAATATGTTGGCCATTTTTTCTTTTTTTTTTTTTTTTTTCAAAGGACATGCTACATTGGGCGGCCATTCCACCGGGCACCGTTTGACACTCGTTACTTCATTATATTTTCCCTCTCACGGGAGGTTTATTTTTAACAAGGGCTGATGAACCACCGCGACACGTCACACCCCACACCGTGGGGGATTTTAATTTCCCCAGAAATATCATCGTCCACCCTAGGGTCCAGGGTGCGTCGCTTTGCAGTAGCTATGCACTTTTATGGGGCTAATTGAGGTTTCGTCGGTCCTTTCTCGTGTAATATCGTCATTACTCGACCCATCCCGATGGAGACCATGCGTAGGATCGCGTTAATGCGGCCTGATCGCTTTTCCTTTTTTTTCCTGATTTTTTTTTTCTCTCCCTCTCTCCTCCCTTCCCTTTTTCTTTTTTTATCGAGCGGCTGGAAAATATAGCCGCGCGATGAAAACCCACGTAGGGAGGTGGGATTTACCTAATAAGGCTGCAAAGGACATCTACGATCTCACCTGATAATCGTCGGTGCATGGTCGTTATCCATCGAATGCAATTATCGATTGGAACGGCGATTTCACTTTTGGAAAATCTTGGAGGATCTCGCTCCTCTTATCACGTCGTCAGAGGTTTTCCCGCGGCCGAGGGACTCGACATTACGGATTTGTCCAGTCCTTATCGGGTTTTTTTTTTTTTTTTATAAATCGCTGTAAGGGCCGCGCAAACGAGTCCTTATCGTCGAGAGGGCGGTTTCTTATGGAGGTCGGTGATAACGCGATAACGCCCTTGTAAACGATTTATATCTCGATGCGTTGGCTACGTTCCTGATGTTGAGTTCCAGGGAATCGCGATCCAAGGATCCTACGAATGATAAAGGGAGGAAAAGGAACGATGATAAGGGGAGGAAAGGGTGCAGGGGGAAAAGGGTTAACGTTTTATACGTTGAATTTTTCCGGGGGGCAGGGATTATTTTTCTTGGTCGAAGGGAGGGGAGGGAAGTACTGGACCTATATTTCTGACACCTTGACCAGGACCCCATCATCCGGATTTAATCAGAGTTAATCAAGATTACCCTAGTGGGGGTGGGGCGAGGAATGGTAAAAGGACGAAGGGGAAGTAAACAAGACCAAGATTGTTTGCCCGGTAAATAGTGCGACCTGTTACTCGAGGTTTCGCCTCGGGATAAATACTTATCCGCGTACGATATGAGAAGTCGAGAGACGATGACGTCGGAGGACGCTTATCACGAGGTAACGAGAAGGCCCTCGGAAGGGACGGATCCGATGGATGGAAATATTGCAAAATGTCATTTCCTCCTGGTAATGTATTAATAGTTTCATCGTCGGCAGCTGGTATTTCCATCCGTAGTCACGGGAAAGGAAGAAATCGCCTTTTCGACAAACTTTGCCGAACGGCTCCGGCCCGGCGCGCGCTTCGCTTTTGCATATTTTATCAAATTATTTTCCCCCGGCTACGGGGGAGATGTAACTTCTCCCGTGGAAAAAGGGAGGAATTACTCGGCGGAGTCTCGTAAATAAAGTTTTCCCCGGATGTTTTACCATCTGGGACAATATGCAACGCTAGGACCGAGGATGGGGACGTTGTCGCGGTCTCGAGTTTACGAATGGATCTCAGTTTTCCGAAGTATCGAATCTTCGCTGGGGAAGTTTAATTAGTTCTTTTCCTAGATGCGGCTTTGACTCGACTTGATTATTTGTTCGCGGGGACATTTTACCTCCTCCTACCGATTTTAATTCATTTTACTCTAGGCCGTGTTGTCCCCCCAGTAGTGGTGGTCGGTGCAGGTCGGACTACTTTGGCTCCCAGTAGTCAGTGGTTGGTGCAGGTCAGACCACTTCCCTAGTGGTGCGTCTTTACGACGTTTTCTTTTTTTTATCTTCTAGTCAATCGTCGCCGAGTCTTCGGAAAATGGGAGAAGAAACAACGTGGCAAGGCGCAAGGATCCAACCTGCAGATTCAATTCCGCGATATATACCTCTGGTGTCGCAATAAAGAGGGGCCATAAGAATCGATTATTCCTTCCGCAGGACGTCCGGGAGAAGCTCTTTTAACCTTGAATCATTGTAGTCCGTGTAGCCGGAAGGCGATTCCTTTTCCAGGCCATGAAAATAGGCGCCTTTCAAAGTCTTACCTTGGAAAAAAAATAAAAATAAAAATTCTTTCTCCTCCGAAAATGAAGTAGGTGGTCTGGATTTCGATTCGCGAGTTCGTACGATCAACTTTTACATGCGAAATTAACACTTCCGTATAAGACTTTCAAATGTTGACCAATGACGGGACTTTGCAACAATGCGAAATTTTTCCTGCGAATCTATACGTACGCGGAAAAAAAAAATCTGTATTAATTTAGAATGCAAAATTAACAGTCTTGTATGAGACTTTGAATGGCGTAGATTTTCCACAGAGTAGGTAAATCATCTCGAAGGAGGTTCCCAGATTTTTGGGGAGATTCTCAGAGTAAGGTTCCAGAGGAAAGGATGCTCGGGTAATTTCTACACGCGGCATGCCGTGAGTTCCATTAATTAGGTTGAGCACAGGACTCTCCTCCCGGGGGAGAATTTCCGGCAGGGAAAAGAGAATGAGGATTGTCCGACACAGGGGTGAGCCACTGGTAGGTGTAATTGAAAAGCCGAGCCGAGGACTTCGCGGCTCGGGAATTACCTCGAATAAATTAAATGCCGTTAATGAACCTGGACGGCGAGTCGTTATCGCGCCGTTTCCGGATTTCTCCCTTCCCGAAAGGAATTTTTCTCGCCCTCGAAGCCCCGGGATCGATGTTTATTCAACCACTTGAATCCTTTACCATTAATCCTGCATTAACAACGGCCGAACAATTTGACGCGCATTATTCGCGGGGAAATTCTCGACTACACCATATCGGTCATGAAATTATTTATTGAGGCAGGTTTTAATGATGAATGCCACGGATTAGAATTACAAATTAACAGCTGCCCCGATTGTTCGATCTGGTACCTGTTACCAAATATTTCACGATATACATGGACCCTCGTTTTTCACCTGAATTTCCCTGATTTCCAATTACCGCGAGATCCGCAAACGAGCCTCGTTAAGGGGCACGCGAGATACACGTTTAACGCACAAGACGTGATCGGATTAATAACCTACCCCGTGATTTCCAGTCGGAAGACGTAACTTTAACTGTCGCGCTTAACTTAGAATTTCGAAAATCCCTGAGCCCTGTCGTAAAAACCGCCGCACGTAAGGGAAATAAAATGGAGAAAGTAAGTAAAAGGAAGTAAGAAAAATAAAAATGAGAAAGATAGTAAAAGAATATTCCAAGGACTCGTGCTGGCGATTTATCGAAATTCCGACCGGTAGATCGGTTTTATATCCATTTAGAGGAATGTATAAAAAATAGTGATGACAAAATAATTTACCCGGCGGTCCTCGGCAATTATTTTTCCGCCAATTACCGGAGAGATAGCCAATGGATTTGACTTGTCCGTCGAGGTGGAAGGTGCGTGCGCAACGATCGTTGTTACCTCCGAAAAGCCGGGACTTCCGGGACGGTTTTCGATCCGGAGGATCCAGGAAACGCGTGCCTGGCGACTCGTCCTTCTATTTAATTTACCTCATCGCGGGGGTCACGCATCCTGCGTGATCCTGGGATCGCGTGAGACCCTCGGGATTACTCCTTCGATCTCGAGGAGAGATCCCGAGGAAATCATCGGGACGCGTCACGAACGTTTTCCGACTCGTCAGAGGTGTACTCGACGTGCCGGGATTTATCGGGTCGGGAAATTTTCTCGCCATTTCGGGGGGGTTTCCTCCCCCCGTGTCAGGATTTCGATGGCGGGACGTTAAAGTGGACTTCGATTACGGGATGTCAGTGGATTTCGATTAGGCGAATGGAACCCTACGTGCCTATTATCGATTCGGTGGGGAAAATCAGCCCGTGGACGTGAAGTCATTAGTGCTCGATATTTCGCGGCGAGGAACCGTGATAGGTCCTAGGCGAAATTTTTTATCCCACCCAGGACCTCCAATTGTAGGTCTTAAATGGGTCTTGACACGTTGTACATGAAATTAAATTGTGTTATAAGTTGTCGCGGGAAAAAAGTGCCAAGTGAAATTGAGGGGTACTTTCATGTTTGAGGTCCCACTTTAGAACTTCCATTTTTTACACTCGTAGGCCTAAGGTAGGACTAAATTGGAGTACATAAGGGTATACATGGTTGAAAGGAGGATTTAAAAAAAAATATATATATACATGTATATTAATTGATTCCGCTGTCGAATCGGTCGAAGTGGGCGGCGCGGGAGCTCGGGAAGTATGTAACAGCTGCTCCTCTCCCGAGTAATGGACGCCATTAATGGGGACGGCTCATTCCCGGTGGTCGATCCTCGGCGAGACCCCGTGGAACCTCGAAATCGATTCGTCGAAGCTGCAACGGAGATCCGCATCCGCGGGGTTGCACCACCCGCGAAGGATAAGGAGATGAGGTATCGACGTCGGTTCGGTATCCGGAACTCCGAATATGCCGGCCGATTTATCTGGGACGTTTCCACGCGGCGGGGCCATCGATCAAATTCCGGGTTTATCGGCCACTCATTTTTCACCAGGCCCCGATTGAATACCTTAGGACCTAATGGCAGCCTATTAGGACACTCGTGAGAAACTGATGATCCCGCTGACCCGACAATGCGAACGGATTCGCGAAAGAACCGTCGAGGTGGGACGATTGATCTTCGCCGTTCTTCTCGCGACCCCACCTTAAGCCTTTGTCTCTTGGCCCCCCCAAAATGGAGGCTTAACCCTTCTAGTGCCGACCGAAGTCGTTAGCACTTGAAAAACCACGATATATCGGTGTTTGGTGCTAAAAGGGTTAAAGGGAAATTATAACCGATTTTTTCTTACGTTCTAGACGGCGTCGAAAGGCCTCCACGTGGCGCTCAAAATGATGCTGATCGGCTTTCTGGCGACTACCGCGATGATCTCTCTCGCCCGATCATCTTCGATCTCCTACTCGACGTTTCGCAGGAGAGAAGTGCCGATGCTGGATCGGCCCGAAGTCCTTCTCCTGTTCGATCGGGCACCGAGTCTGGAGGTGAGTCGACCTAGGCGAGTCTCCACCTCGAGGGTGGAGGTCCATCCCAGAAATTCATAGCTCCGTGTCCTTCCTATGAAATCTCATAACTTCTGCCCGACTGACCGGGACGGCCATCTCGACCTCCTCCTAACTTCCCCTTAAGGTGATGTTAAAGTGGCGTCAAATTGGTATCGATCATGAAAATGTGAATATCGAGTCTATAAAGAAGGTCCTGACACCCATGAAATTTGAATGAAAAAAAAAAATTGTTCATTGATATCGTCAGAATTTTTTATAAAAAATGAAATTTCGTGTCAGACACTTTCACGTACCCTTAAGCACCCTGTTGATATTTCCCTTGTTCCTGAAAGAGGGGATTCCTCGATAACGTCGCGTTTATTCCTTGTTTTCCTATTAAGATCTTTTATGCCCGCGATGTAAGTGGAATCCTACGGTAAAGGTTTGCCGAGCTGGTCCTGTTGCGCCCTGTTTGCCCACGTGCGTGCGAAATGAGGTTATGTTCATGTGTACCCACGTGCTCGCTGATCGGGCCGGACGCATAATAAAGGACTATGATTTTTCGATACGTATATGACACGCAATTTCCGTGTCAAGTGTAAACGGGATCAGGAATAAGGACAAGGGAAAGCTTCCGAAGTTGTGGTCGCGTAGAGAGGATGCGTAATTATTAGATTTACATATTAAAGCTTGGTTTAGGGTGTTTACACGGTTCTATGTCAATGTCGGGTGCCGGGAGTTCGATCGATAATGCGTGTTGCGGGTCTTTTTAACGTCGACGCTTCGCCTATAGGATTTCTGCTAAATAAAGCGGCGAACGTCCAATCGGATGGAGCAAGTTTAATTAGCTTCGTTCACACCGGGGGAGGATGAATTCCCCTTGAAACTACAAATACTACTATCTCAGAAGTGGGTGGATCATTTGAGACGATTCGGTTGATCCAGTTTGGAGAAAAGTCGCATGAGCGTTAAGTCTCATCTCGAATTGCCGCTTTCGCATCGCCTTAATCTTCGGTGGGAACGGAATTAACGGCGTGGACGGGATTCCTCTCGCAAGATTTCTCTCTCGGGAATGATGTCGCGCTAACGAAGAGGGAGGGAAAGACGCGAAAAATGACAAAAATGCGGCCTTCTAGTGCTCGAGATTCTCGGCCCCGTGGGCCTTGAGGGTTCCTCCGGGCTTTGATGCATTCCCCGAGCATAGTGCTCGAATTTGCGGGACACTTTTCAAGGTGCGCCACTTTAAGCGGGATGCGAGCACGTCATGTGCTTGATGTGCATAAAACGTCGCGTAAAGTCATTAAACGGAGTCTCGATCCTACTTAACTCGGGAACTTAACTTAAGAGTCGAAATTTCACTTTCTACCGAAATTTGGAAAAATGCCTATAAACAAATTAATAGAAAAAATGGAATTTTCATGGGTATTGGGAAGTTCCTTGTAGCCTCCATATTTAAGTAGTACAATTTGAAACGATTCGGTACACCCAGTTCAGCTTTCACATCGCCTTAAGGTGATGTGGCGCTCATGAGATTTCAATTTTTTAAAAATTTGTTCATGGGTGCTATTAACATTTTAGATAAAAAATGAAATTTCATAAGTGGCAGGATCTTCCTTATAGCTTCTATATGTGAAGTTTGAAACGATATATTCAGTTCAGAGAAAAGTTTCATGAACGATCATCCCTCAAATGCCACTTTCACATCCCCTTAATGATACGTGCGAGCGTCGCTGTGGGGTTTGCACTACCTTTTAGAGAATTATTTCCCTTTCGGGGGATTGCAGGGATTAGAGAGTCGCCAATTAATTAATCAGTACTCGCTGCGCAGATTTATTAATATTGTCGGTGGTTTTAGAACGAGCCTTTCGACTCGAGCAACGAGCCGGCGTCCTCGCTGGTGCGTCCCAAGAGGATCGGATCTCTGTCCATCGTGAATCCTCTGGACGTCCTGCGACAGCGGGTCCTGCTGGAGCTGGCCCGCAGGAAGATGCGCCAGGATCAGCAACAGGTCGACGCCAATCGTCGATTCCTGGAGACCATCGGGAAGAGGTCCGTTCCTAGTCTCGAGCCGAAGGACTTCAGGGACTCCCAGGACCTGGAAGAAGACCCTGAGGTCGACTCGGCCAACGACGACGACCCTCGCCGATCCTTGCCCAGTCGGCATCCAGGAGAGGACCGGGATGGACCGGTCGCTCCTGGCAGGAAAACCAACAGGATCCAGGATTGGCTCGACTCTGACGACGACCTGAGGAGGAGCCAGGACGATCGGACGCGTAGGGTAATTTTTTATCCTTCCTCTATTCGAGTCCCGCCAAGTACTGGAGTCAGAAACCCCATTAGGATATTTAATTCCCCATGCAATAACCATTTTTTATTATGAAATTAAGGAAAATCCTTTCTCTTCCTCTCAGATGCAGCTCGACGAGCTGCACCTTCTCTAACTTCCGAGTTCAACGAATCGAGAGGGGAAAGAAGCCCGAAATTGAGACTGGCAAACTCCTCGCCCATCCGTGTGCGGTTCTCCAGGTTGACGACATCATCCATGACTTTTCCGTAGACCGAGGAAAAGGAAACGCCACCGAGCCGAAGATATGTTTCCTTGGACAGTGCCTGAGGAACGGTTTAATAATTCAAGGAATAATCCCCTGAAACGATCCTCTGGAATCGTGACTAGTTATATCGGTTCATTAAGGTCTGATAATTATTCCTTGAATTAGAGGTACATTTCTTTGGGTCGTGAACCCTCTCTTTTTCCTCGGTCCTCGGTTTCGATCCCAGTTGAATTCCTCTCTGCCGTTCGGTTCCCCGACCTCGAGGAGGACCTCGACGGACCACCTCGTGGAGTCGGCGATGTCGACCGATCGCTCCCAAGTATTCAACTCTTCTAGGGCATTGTTCATTTCGGTAGTTCGACTTTGGTAGAACCTTGTCTCCTGTAGATTGACCAAATACGTCTAAGGCTCGAGAGGGATTCATCGACGGTAGAGTTGTCCCCGTTGTCGTAGATGTTTAGCGGCTACTTTATTAATTGACGTTATCGATAAGTAAGCAGCCATGTTCTAGAAAATGCTTCCAAGAGGGCGACGAAGAGGTCGGTCCCTGGTCATCATTTCCACTTCCGGATCCGCGTGATTCGGGAAATCTTAATCGGAGACCTTAAGGTGATACGAAAGTGGCGTTAAGCCGATGTGAAAGTGGCGTCGAAGAGGTTTGCTTATAACACTTTTCTCCCAGCTCGATATTACCGAATAGTTTGAAACTACAACGTGAATAGGGGGACTATAAGGAAGATCCTGAAACTCATGAAATTTCAATTCTTTTCAAATTTCTTTATAGGTAGTTTAAAAATAGTTTATAAAAAATGAAATTTCCCGAGTTCCAGGACTTACCTTAGAGTCTCCATATTCACGTTTTAAAGTATGAAACGATTTGAGACACCCAGTTCTATGAAAAGTTTTATGAACGATTGAGCTTTCGGATATCACTTTCACATCCCCTTAAAGAGATCTCGTGGAATCTTTCTCCGACCTGGATACACCGAATCCCTTGAAACTTTCCATCGTGACCAAGGAGGCTATGAAAGAAGTCCTGACACCCGTGAGATTTCCTTTTCTTTTTTTTTCTCAATTTGTTTATAGACAATTAAAAATATTTCGAAGATAATGGAACTTTATGGGTGTCGGGACCTTCCTCGGAGTCCTCGTACTCACGTGGGAATGTTTAAAAAAATTCGGTAATACTCGATTTGGAGAAAAGTTTCGTGAGACCTTCCATGACACTTTTCGTGACACTTTAAGGGGGGAGCACGGCTGGTGCCGATTCCGCCGATGGTAGTTTATTAATAAACACTGTCGCTTAAGTTCGTACGTGCTGTCGCTATTTAGTTACGAGTCGAAACGAAGCAGTATTATGCGTTGTGATTTTTCCCAAGGGGAAAGGAGAAGTCTCTCTCCCTCGGAACGGATCTCATAAGTGCGTTGATCGCCCTCTGGGGATCCGGCTAACCCCCCACGTTCCGTATTCCCGATATTAGTTAATTAATTAATATCATTGATCACTTATCAAGGATCAACGTGCGTTAAGAGTGCCGATAGATTTAATATTTCATTGTCTACGTCGTCGGGACTTACGACGACTTTCAGGCCAGAAGTACGTTCTAATTGTTAATTACCACCCCGTTATCAGTTGCGGACGATACGGATACGGAACGCAGCGGGGTAAACGTCGGGAACAAATCGTCGAGTTCCTCTTATTTTCTCGCCGACTCTTTTCATGGGAAACTCCTTGAACTCCTAATTAATTAAACTCGAAAACTCGCGTTATGCGGTGTAGAACGCGCGCGCGCAACCTACGTTACACCCACACACACCCACACGTACATATACACGGACACGAATAAAGGAGTCAAGTGCAAGGAAAGTCATGCGTACACATTGTCGAGGAAAATGGAATGCGAACACGGGGCCTTTCTCGATAACTCTCAGGAGTACGCCGCGATGGGAAGAGGAAATGGAGCCCGGAGTTTCTTCTGATAACGCTAAGGAACCCCTGACTCCATTTGGCCCTTTTGTTATCGACATCGATTCCGAAAGAACTCGAACCAAGCGACCACTCCGACACCCTGTAGACGCGATGTAAATCCGTTCTCTCGTTCCTGCCGATCGAAATGCACCCTTAAGGCGATGCGAAAGCTATCTGAGAGCACTTGTATATGAAGCTTTTCTCCTAATCGGATGTCCCAAATCGTTAAAAATGTTCACCTCGCGATCGTTAAGGCTGTAAAAAAGGTCCTGATACTCGTGAAGTTGGGGTTTTTTAAGTCGCTTTAATGTTGAGACTTTAAGGAGCTTCGTTGTCACGAGGTGGGATTTTAAAGACGATTTGTTTACACCCCGTCCGGAGAAAGATTGTACGAACGATTAGCTTCTTCGATGCCGCTTTCGTGTCGCCTTAATGCCTGGATATTATTCCTTTAAGTGCGTTACAGCGGTAAATGTGTAAAAGTACAAACCGTAGAGTCTTAGAATTGTGTCGGGAGTCGTTGAGGGTGGAAGTTCCCTCTCGCGAATTCGTCACGAAGGTACCTGCTCGTATTCAAGATGGCGGCTCGTCTCGACGAGACGCTCCAAGTGGTCTACCTCTCCGTTCAATTAGTAGAACTAATTTACGCTCATAGTACGGTGGTACAGGGGGAGTATGAAGGATGGATTGACGTCGTAGTTTAAGGATATTCCCCTCGGGTTATTGTAACGCCTTAATAAGATGTAGTTTCCGTTGAGGATGGTCTCGGCTAGCGCCCCTACGTTCGGACGCCATTTTCCTCGGTGCGCTCAACGACGAAACTCGGAGAGAATCGATGCTTTAAACTCAAATCTACGTATACATCGATGTTAGATTATAGGAGAGAAGATGTGCTAAATAATTGTGACGCCTCGTACAATGCCGACATTCCGAGATTTTTCATGGGTTCGAGGATATTCATTTGGCGGCGTCGGAGAGGACACCCGCTAACCGACGCGCGCTTACTTATTTATTTATTTATTTATATCCCCTACCCCCTCCGGTATATTTATTTATTTACACGTGTACATAAGAACGTGCGTCTTATTTATTCGATTGTGCGAACTAGGCACGCGTTGCGTTAAGTAGTCCGTGCCCTCAGGCGGAACGGAACTTAATTAGTTGTAATAAAAAGTTGCGTTTCCAATAAAACTCTCATGTGCGATGCGCTCACTACGTCACCTTATGACTCGATACCAGGCGGGAGCGAATGTCAAAGGATGTTCGACGAATTTAAACGCATATTCGTTAATAATCGCACTTATCACGTCCTGGATGAATTGAATCGATTTTAAATTTTACCACGTGGACGCGGACGCCCGAAGGAAGGTCTCTCGACGTCCGTTAAATGTGATTCTTAAAAAATTTGCAATTTATTTTATATGTATAAAGTGAATTAAATTTCACGTGATATATCAAACGATTTGGTACACCGTTAAACGGTTTAGTATGTCGGTAACGTCCAACGAAGAACGATTCAACGCCATCTAGTAGACAACTCGGTGGGTAATTTCGGATTTATCGACGAGTTTCCCCACGCCAGGATGGTCAGCGTCTAGTTTCAGTTACGGTCGATAACGTTTGCAGGTATTTATCGTTACCTAGAGCGTTCCACCTTTCCGACTATCGGCGGCCATCTTGGTTTCTTCGCGGCGGCGCCGGGGCGTAGCCGCGGGGAAAGGTTAGAAGCGGTACAAAGTGCGGCCACATCCCGCGTCGCGTCCGTCGGTGTCACGATTCCGTCGGCCTCGATACGCGGAATTATGCAATCCTGTGCCGCTCTGTCGATTCGAGGAGAGCCCGGCAAGTTAAAAAATTTTCTTTAAAAATCCAAATCTTGAACGTGTCAGGACAATTAAATGATCAGGAGTGATATGTCAAAGTTTCGGACAGTTTGGTCGAATGTCCTTAAAAAAAGTGCTGTATTCGAATCGACTTATTTGAAGGGAGTTTCACTTCACCTTAATTCCTACAGGGGCGGCCATAATTCCGACATACTTCCTAAAATGGCGGCGGCCATTTTAATTCCCGAGGTCGCTGGAAGGTGTTCGAAGGTGCCTATCGAACCACGTCCTATGATGCGCATAACCCAAAAACTCCCGTTTTCCTGGACCGAGAGAAATAATTCATTGAAAAGGAATATCGAGTTAAATTCAAAGGACAATTATCCGGCTCTAAGGTAGGACAAGTCGTTTCAATTCCGAAGAAAGGGCAAGAACCAACCGGTTCGAGTTCACCAGGGCCGCGTAATTATTATTTGAATCCTCGAATCCTTTTTCCAGTGTGCGGTCCGATTTATGTTAGAGGTCAGTCAAGGGTTACGGAGGAGTCCTCGGGTCCGACAATGGTGTCGATGTCGGAAGTGTCCCTTGACACGGCAGGAGGCACTCGAGTCGGCGTCGCGACGCACCAGGTACGCGGCAGGTATGCCGTCGAGAAGTCCCACCTACGCCTCTCTTTCCTCCTCCTTCCCTCCCCCACCCCGCAGACCGTCGTCTCCCCCTCTTCCAAGGTTCGTTCGACTCGGTTCCCTCGGGTTCCCCTTCCAACCCGGTGTCCAGTTATGTTACCGCGGCCAGCTCGGCTTCGGCTGAAAGGAACACCGTGAACGATCTCGCCTCCATCCGGTTGGCCAACGTCGGCCGGCATCCTCGGCATCCTCTGACGCCGCGACGTCGGGCCCGGGCTCCGGGAAGTACTCCTGTGGCAGTGGTTCCCGTGACCCTATCCCTGGAATGGGGGAAGATCCACGGGAACCGGGAATGCCGGGACCTCGGCCTCTGCGACTCGCCGGAGACCTTGGTGAGTGTCTGGACGGGTCCCGGGGGCCTCCACGCGTCGTCCCGGTTTTAGGGCTCCCACCTGCCATGTTGGATTCCTGGCCATCCACCGTTTCGATTCTCCCGATTATCCCGATTACGTGGGACGGATAATGTATAATCGCTACGGGGAGGACCCTCGAGGATCTTGCGCAGCGTGGAGGCCCTTGCGAACGGTCCCTAGTAGCGCAGAATAATTTATAAATATTTTTTTCTCCTCATCTTTACTGAATATCTCCAGCGACAGATCTTTGAAGACGTCTCATAGACCTCACTTGAAGATATGTAAAATATTTCTTGGAAATCTTAATGATAGATTTAGTTTTAATAAATTATCATAAGGTATGCACTTTTCGATATCGCATGATGATCCCGATTAAATGGGACGGATAATGTATAATCGCTACAGGGAGGACCCTCGGGGATCTTGCGCAGCGTGGAGGCCCTTGCGAACGGTCCCTACTAGCGCAGAATAATTTCTAAATATTTTTTCCTCATCTTTGTTGAATATCTCAAGCGACTGATCTTTTAAGGTGCCTCGTAGAACTCTCTTGAAAATATATGAAATATCTGTTGGACATCTCAATGATAGATTTAGCTTTAATAATTTATAAACATTTACCAATGCGGAATTCCAGACACGGAGGGGGAAAGTTCACGTCCGGATTTCTTGCGACGCGTCACGGCGGAGTCGAGTTTACGTGGGTGGAGATCGAACCCGTTTTCGGCCGGCAATTTGCTCGGGTCGAGTCGGGCTCCTTTTTCGTTTGTTTGGGCGCGACCGGCGCGGTGGAGGCCCCTGACGCCGGTCGCCGAGTCGAGGTGACTTTCTTTCAGCGAGCCGGCCGTTGGGGAAATTTATCCGATAAATCCCTCGCTGGGATCGGGATTACTTGTTACTACTGACGAATCGAGCCGGCGATTAACGTAATTGGCGCAATTGACTGACTGCGTGGTGCAGTAATTCGGTTTGCGAGGCCGAGCAATGGCCGGCGTCGTTTACGTGGCCGCGTGTAAATCTAAGATGATATGAAAGTATGGTATATACATAACAAAACGTGAAATTGTTCATAAAACGTTTTCCCCAAATTGGGTGCACCGAATTATCTGAAACTTTAACACGTGATGAATAACGAGCGCTCGTGAAATTTCTTTTTTCCGAAAAAAAAAAAAATAATCTTGTACTTATCTTGGACGAGGACCAAAAGAAGATATATATATTTTATTTTTCGAAAAATATAATTTCACGGAGGGCGCGTTCTTCCTTGGAGCCTCCAATAATCACGTGTTAAAGTTTTAGATTATTTGCTGCACCCAGTTTGGAGATAAGTTTTATCAATATTTTCATTTTTTGGGGTATGTATATCGAAACTTTTATATCATCTTAAGGTTGTATTGTTCTCGGGTTTGATGACAATTTTATTTCGAGGGTGGATGTACGGAATGACGTGAATGCCTCCCCTGCAGATACGGCATCGCCTGTGCAGGATCGGAGGGCATTGATGTCTCCCAGTGTATATGGCGGGAGGGTCTCCTCGGGTCTTCCTAAAGGTGGGACTATCTTGTAGGGATATGCCGTACCTAGAAAGGCAATTTTCTAAACGAGCTACATCTCGATTGTTTAGGTCGAGCCGTTCCTCGAAAGTGTTTAAAGGAGACGTTGCGTAGAGTTGCGTTACATCCGCGATTACGTTGTTGCAGGCCAACGCCTACGCCGCAATGGCGTCTGGATAACGAAACCTTTTCTGTTTTCATCGACCTTTCGAGGTATCGGATCATCAAGTACAAAACTTACCTCGGAAGGCACTGAAAATCGACATCTCGAAGTATACCACCTTCAGATGTTGTCCCCGGCAAAAATGCCGAGTGTATATGTCGTAGTCATGTAATGTTTATTTATTATGATTTAATTAATTAAGGTGATATGAAAGTGTCATGTATATACCGAAATGTCAAAACGTTTATAAAACTTTTCTCTAAACAGGATGGCACCGAATAATTTGAAACCTCAGCATGTGATTGTGGAGGCCCTAAGGAAGAAACCGACGCTCGTCGAATTTCATTTTTCCAAGAAAAATTCTTTATCCATCCCATATTTTTGGAGATAAGTTTTATAAATATTTTGACGATCTGTACGTATAGAATGACCCTTTCATATAAGCTTAACAATTCATCTAAGGCATATGTACATCCACGGGGAAACGTTAAACTCGCTCTTCGCTCGGCTATCCGAAAGAGAATCTCGCAGTCATTAATTTATGGTAAAATTAATTGACGTGGACCGTGAAGGCCGACGAGGTGGGAAGAACGTCGAAAGTTTCGAAGGCTACTCTGGTAGGTTTACATCGGCGTTTAACCGTAGGTAATCGGTTATAGCGGGCCCTCCATTACGTCTCCAACAGCTGGACCGGTGTAGGAGATAAAAAATAAAAAGAAGATACGGCCACTTTGGAGGGGAAAGAAAAAAAAAACAGCTGTTGATACTCCAGGGGAAATCCTGGAGGCAGTTCGACTAATTAATTAAATACTAGAGGGACGGTGAGTGGTCGAGCCTCGGCCTTTAAAAGTTTAAATTCGCGAATGTCCTTCGCCGGTCACGTCCAGAGTGGAATTAGACGGGGACGGAGAGAACGGATTCGGAGAGGTCGGTTTAGGAACGAGTTCCCTTCGATTCCACGACGGGTTCCCGTTCCTAACCTCGAAATTCGAGACCCGGGATTAATCCGCTCCCTCCCAAAACCGAGATTCCTGGTGGCATTCCTCCTGGGAATCCTCTCCGCCATCTTGGTATTCGACATCCACCTCGGGGTTAATTAATTGACGCTACGTCGTTAAGGGGAGCACTTATTCGCCTGGAAGACTGGCGAGGGGATTCTCAAAAGAGAGAGGAAAATAATGTTGTGGGCCTCTCTCTTTGAGGATTCTCGGTGATAACGGTATATGGTGATACCGACGCACCTCTTTGACACTTCCTAGAGTTAATTAACGCGACTCTCGGGGACGGGTTTGCATTTTTTTTCTCTCTATCTCTTTTTCTCTTTTTTTTTTTGTTTTTTTCATCGTCGACTAATGTCAACTCCTGACGAGAGAAATATATTTTTCGCCCGCAGGTGCGTCTAATGTCGCGGAAATTGTACGGCCAGAAGTGTTTTCGGTGAAAATACGCGCAATGGCTCGTTACGTGACGATAACGCGCGTCACGTATGTTACATCTGTCGGTCCCGATTAATCGGCGTTTACGCGATCGTCGCCTTAATCCCGAGATACGTGACCGAATTGCACGAGCCGGCACACCTCGGGAGAATTAACCCGCGTAATTGCAGATCCCCCGTTTATTAAAAACTGGCACGTCCACCTGCAGAGGGCCGGCATAATGCAGGAGACAGTCGACATAATCGTTAGGCGTTAACCTTTTTCTATTACAGTTTTAATCCCGAGAAAAAAAACTGACGTGTCAGTTAATGGTTGTCATGCGCCTCGCGTCTTTTTTTAGATCTATCGAGTAGCGTGCGATCGGTGATAACGCACGATGATCGGTCATATTCGCGGTTTACTACGGAATATTTTTAATGCGAGGGACTTTTTTACCCGCCCGCGTAATAAGGTCGCCGTAAACGTTCAAGAGTCGAGGGACCCGGATCGATCCCAGGTCGAGGTTCGATCGTGATGTTTTTTTTTTCTTCCCTTTTATTTTTTTTGCGTTTTCTCGCCAGAGAACGTAGACTCGTGTATAAAAAAAATATATATATAAATTTCATCGGTTCGTTTAATTTTTTTTCTTTTTTTTTTCTCTCTCCCTCAGGGTGTGCATTTCTTTACCGCGAATGAACGGTGCATCCGAAACGTGACTTCGGCCTCGTGCAGCACTTATAAGAACCGATTCGAGGGAATTCACGTACCGATAGATCCCATTCTTCTGTAATTCAAATGCGAGTTGCGCATTCCAGGGGAATCGACGCATACACGGAGGACTTAGCATGCAATGGAGCCGCGGCCATGTTTCGTTCGCGATGCGCATTAAGGGGAAATAAATATGCAGCCGAGTATCCTGTGCCGATACCAACCCGAAGCCGCGCTCTTGGAACTCGAGCCCGCTCGGCTGGTATCGGTGGGATCATTAATTATTAATTATGGCGCCTCGGTAGTTGGCATTTTCTCCGAATGATATTTTTAGGAGCTGCCCGGCGACGCGTCATCAGAAGCCGGCCTGGGGATATTTAGCAGGTCGCTCGTTTGTGGACTCGGCAAGATGATACCGATAACATTTCCGAAATGGCTCTACCCGTGATAAGAAACAATGTCGGGTCCAGAGTTACGGGCAGAACACGCGATACCACCTAAGATTCTGCATCCTCACGGGGAGCAGAGTTCGCGGCGAGCTGGGAAGGAAAAACCGGGGGCAAGAACGAAGTGGTTATTACCGATCCCTCGGAGCATTAATATTTATGGATTAATAATAATGGTGTTTATTTTCAATGGCACGAGCTAAAGACACGCCGGGGAGGAACAAAGAGACCCGGCATTCCTCTCGATCGCTACCGATCTTGCATTCATTTCGTGACGTAGTTTACTCGGGATTCGGAAATACAAACGAGCAAAGCCGTCGTAGAATCGTTCGATAACTGGTAAGATAACGTTTCCCAGTCACCGTGGATGCTGACGTGTCGAGGAAAACAACGAGAAAAATATAAATGATGAGGAGGTACTGCGGCGGTACCGTGCACTTGGCGCGAGACTCGGTCCGGAGATGTCTTCTTTGTTTGCGCCGGTCGTTCCTTCTAGCTGACATAATTTTCCACGTTAAGGTGAAGTGAAACCCCCCTCAAATCAGTCGATTCTAATACAACACTTTTTTCTAAGGGTATTAGACCAAACTTTGACACATCACTCCTGAAGAATTGTCCTGACATATTTAAAATTTGGTATTTTATCAAAATTTTTTAACTCAGCCCAGACCAGAAGCAAAATGGCGTCGAGCTCTCATAATATCGGTCAATATACAATTATCAAAGGCTCTGGAAGGGTTTAATTGTAGAAATATCCCTGGAAAGTTAGTTCCTTTCCGGGATGTAAATAGTAGAGAATGGTGGTTAACGCTTGTGGATAAATAATTTCCAAGTTTATCGCCGGTCGCGCTAGGTAAATACCTCAGCGGGGATATTCTTCTACGAGTGGTCGCAGTCGATTGTTAATTAATCTTCCTACGTCGCGCGATTAATCACGATAAGTCGGAACGGGAGAAGAAAAAAGAAAAAAAAGAACTGTAGGCAGGGGCGGGGCTGAAGAACTCGAGAAGCGTAAAGGGAAAAACTCGACGGGAAGGCAAACAGGCGGACAAGTGCAACATTATGCACTTGGTGCGGCGCGCAGGTTGAAGAGGTAGAAGAGGCCTCGTGCGCGGGGACATTTGGACGCATGGCTTTTGACAAGGGGAAATTAATATACGTTAGGGGGACCTTTTTCCCCTCGGTAGTTAATTCTTATCTTTTCGCAAGACAACGAGGCATTATTTCCCAAGGCGGTCTTCCGCGTCCAATGAATCGATGGCATTGTAATTGTGATACTGCCATTCCTCACGGCCGAATGGCTGCGATCGTAAACCCGTAATCGAAGTGATAACCCTTTAAACGTAAAGGATTAAAGCCGTCATTTGTCTTTCTGCAGTTTCTCCGCTGGTCGTAAGGCGATAGGTCCCACGGGATTATTTACGACGTCAAGTGGGAATTCGATTAGCTGGCTTATTAAGAGGAAATGAAATGAATATAGATAAAAAAAGAAAAAAAAAGGAAAGTGCCATGTGATCGCGGGGAGGGAAAATGGCGGAATCTCTGTGTCTTTGTCGTAGGACATCCCCGGCATAACCTTCCATTTTAATTCCCCGTATCTTGGGGGTCAATTCGATCAGAAGAGGTCATTCGCCGGGCGAAGAGTGACACCCACTCGCCGGCCATGTGTTTCTCCGCTCAGGTTACCGAGTTTCTCTTTCGTTCGCCGAGACCGTGAGAAGCGTCAAAAAGGGGAAAGAATATTTCTCTCCATTGGTCCATCGGTTAATATCAAGAGTGCACTAAGAAAAAAAAAAAAGAAAAAAGAATCCAGTGAACCGAAGGAATATTTCGATAATTCAAAGTGACTCGAATGAACGCAAATCGGTCGTCACAATCCCGTCGCACTCAATTAATTCCGGTTTATTCGAATAATGATTCTTTGTGTTAAGAAAATATTTCTTTGGTTCGGTGACGTCTTTTTCGTCTCGGGGTACGAGTCGAATTTTGGGAAACGCTTCTTTTTTTTGTTTTTTTTTTTTTCAAAGCGTCGGCGCATTTATGGAAAAAAAAAACTCCGACAAGGTCGTTACGAGAATTGCTTTCCAAGTCTCTAAGAGCTGATCACCGTTAGTTAGACATTGTCAATGACCCGATGCATTCCTATCTCTGGAATTTAGCGCGTTTGCGCCACCCTGTAGAAAGGTATTCACCTACTTGCACAGGAGGACTACAAATCTCTCCGTCAGTGTGCAAATGTCCCCTGGATTTAATTCAGCATCCGATCGTTAGATCCATTATTTAAAAGGGTGTAATAAAACCGTCGAAAGAATAAAAAATAAAATTCGTACAGAAGGTTGCATTTTTTAATGCGTCCTAACAAGCGACATCTTGGTTCTTTGTTACTTCGTTCCGGGGTTCCATATTTTTTTCCCTTCGGGTTCATCTCGCGGAATCGCGTCCGGGTTTCGACTTTACTACCTTATCAGGGTCTTCCTTATCACCTTGGAATAAAATGTCAGCCGGTAGATATCGTAATAAATAACCGGCGGATGGCAAAACATCATAACTCACCTCTGCAATAGAGACCATATATTAGAGCTCGTTCGAGTCGGCATGGACGGGCAAAAAAGAAACGTGACGTAAATTGTGCTTTCTTTCTGATACAGGGATTACGTCTCGTCTTGTTGTTTAGCAACAAGCGCCGCATTTTTAGCGTGCTTTAATGCCGGGGGAAAGAAGGGAAAAAAATGGCGCAGTTACGTTCCGTAATGACACGAGCAACCGTCGATTGCCCGGTCCGCAGTAAAGGAATGGCCTGCCAAAATGATGGCTTAAACGGCCATAAAATCCGAAGTTGTACATGTCGGGAAAAGTATTTCGTCTTTTCATCTCCCGTTAAGTAGAGGCTACGCGTCGACGGAGGTTGCATAAAGGGAAACGGAAAACGGCACGGCAAAGGTCTTGCTCAACGCATTTATTAAACTTCTGTTACAGAGCTGGAATTTTAATTTGCAATTTACAAATCACTCCCTGACATTCTCTGCGTAGTTTGAATTTTCGAAGTCGCAGTGTTTCTTTTGAGGTTTTGGGTAGAGCTGATATTAACGGGCGTTTCGTAATGGTCATCGGCATCGGGACGACTCGAAGAAACTCCAGGGTTTATCGGGCCGTAAATTCTTAACGGGTGGAAAATCGACCTTTCGATTCGCCCCCCAGTAATGTCGAAGAGAGGAAACGGATATTTGGTGTCTCCCTCGGAAATAGCGTTTCTTCTCGGCGGTGTTTACTCCGCGACGTCCTGGGAGATACAGGTGCAGCGAGTGCGCAGGTACGCGGAGGCTTGGCAACGCCGCGCGTCGCGGAGCCGAGGGGACCCGAGGGCGGCCGAAGTCGGCCGAAGACGAGTCGGGGTCGGGCAGGTACCCACGACAGTTGCGCGAACAACGGTCAGTTGGCGCGCGACTATCAATCGCGTCGGGTCCTTGCTCTCCGGGACGTCGGCTCTGATTGGCCGCAGGTGAAACCGCCGCGGTCCCTCCGGAGAACGTTGCGACTTGGAAGAGCAGGAAAACGCATTCTTCTCCGCTACGCGTTGTGGTTCGATAAACGTGCGCGCATAAACGCTGACTGACGCCATTCGGAAGAGGTTATGACGCCGAAAACCCGATTTACAACCTCGCGGAAGATCTTCCACTGCCACTGCTGTACGTAACAAAAAGATTCACCTTTTTTCTACAGATTCTGACAATTTCCGAGCGGTTTATGCAATAACTGTGGGAGATACTCAAGCGCGAAGTTGCGAGGTGGGGGAAGAGGTAGATTAAAGGGCGGCTCTCGGTCAGACTTGAGCGCTTTTAAACGCGTTAATCCTTCTTTTACTCATAGCACATATTGCCGGATCTTTCTCGACGTTTATCCACTCTTTCGACTGGTTTTCATTCTGCATTGTTTCCAGCGGAGCGATTGGTGTCAAATCCACGTTCTATTCTGCCGATCTCGAGATCAATTGCACTGAAGGGTTACGTATCAGCCGAGCAACATTTACGTCGCTCTTGTCTCGTGGTATATGTATACTCGAGTGAACTTACACACGTGTACCTTATTTTTTTATGGAGGCTGGCTGAGCGGAGCTAGTGCTCTTATTTGTCCATCGCGCGGTCGATTGACAAGACCCGTGTTATCTGGAGTACATATGCGAGATTTATATGGGACTCGTGCGAGAAACAAGGTCGGGTTTAATCGGGTCGAGCGAAATCGGGCCTGACTTGAAATTCGGTCTCCGTATCGATCGAATCGATCCATCGAATCCCGTCGGGATGGCGGAAAGGGTCATCGAATATCTTGAAATTCTCGGTAATATTATCGAGGATCTATTTTAGAGCCGGCCATGTATTCGCGAAATAACCGTCGCGTGCCGGGAGTCCTGCCCTAACCTAATCTAACCTAACCTAACCTAACCTATCTTCTCTCTACCTTACGTGCGACTTAATCGCAGGTGGATTTATACCTAAACGGATTTGCAGCCCATGCCAGAGTTTCCCTATCTCACGGTTAATCGGTATACGCTCTGAAAGGGAAAAAGTGTCGTTGAACCCAAGGAATATTTCTTCAAGTAATACCAAAGGGATACTATATTAATTCGATGATTTAAATCCAGTGAACTCGAACAAATTCCATGAAAGACTTCCTTGGAATTGTGACAATTCTGAGTTTATTCGAGTGAAATGATTATTTGTTTAATTAAGAAAATATTCCTATGGCTCGATAGTATTTTTTTCTCTCACTCTACAGCTTCGTTCGTGTTATCAGTATAATCTACCGTGAAAGTAGAATCCCGATGTCTGCCTCGAATGTGCGATCGACTCGAGCATCGAATGATCGAAACCGCGCCTGCCATTCGAGATTAAGTAGGGACGGAATTTCGCCATCAGCCTGTCGGTGGAGAAATTCCGGCACTACTTAAGGTGATATGAAAGGGCGATTCTATATATCGAAAGGTCAAGATATTGATAAAACTTTTCTCCAAACTGTGCGCACCGAATTATTAGAAACTTCAACGCGTGATTATGGAGGCCCTAAGGAAGAACACGATTTTCGTAAAATTTCATTCTTCACATGAAAAAAAAAAAATACGATCCTGGTTTTAGTCTAGAGTAAATAAAAAAAAAATGCTTGGAAAAATTAAATTTCAGGTGTTAACGTTTCAAATGATTCGGCGCACCCACTTTGGAGAAAAGTTGTATTAATGTTTTGGTGTGTATGGAGTAACCCTTTAATTTCACCTTAATTAGGTCGATTCCGGGGAGAGAGGTGTCTGATATAGGAGGAAGGACGATCGTCCTTGTCGGGGATCTATATATTATTTTCGCAGTTTTTAGGCTCTTTAGGCTTCCAGGTGCGACGCGTCCCGGTGGATCCGGTCTGACGGCTATATCCGTTACGCTATTGGTCGACTTTACGAGGGACCTATCCTTCCCAGGGGAATATTTTTTTTAGGCAGGACTCGGCGAAATTCAGGGACACCGCGATCCTTCAACGGGGATCCTCTTCGCACCGTGCGGACCGAAATCACGCGATTCTCTAGAGTGCTCTCTTGAGGGTCGATACCTTTGGCTCTGCTCGCCGCACAGGTGATTAGTGCGGTATACCGCATCGCGGCGGAAAGGATCTTTCGAAATAACGTCGAGAGGAACCTCGAACTGCCTGGATTTATTTATTTATTTATTTTTAATTTTCTTTTTTCTCGTAAGAAATTCCGAGTTTGCGATCTTTTTTTCCTGGTCGATCTCCTGGGCATGTTCCGGCACGACTTAAGGTGAAGTGAAACTCGTCGAGGAACTTGATCGACGTCGATAAAGAAGATCTTTCTAAATGCCTACGTTGACGACGTTGGTTTTTATATCGACAGATGGGTAGAATTATATTGGGTATCGCACCAAATGGCATACTCCACTTATCGTTTTCGTACAATATATATCAAGAAATCGTATATAATTGCGACATTATTTTATTATTTCCTCGAGGACAATTGAGGTCGCTTTAAATGAATTTCATTAACTCGAGTAACATTTCCTTTCGGACTTGTTTGGCCGCAGGATTTTGGTGCCGCTATGCATATTTCATTTAGCCAACAATAGCTTGTTCTTCTTATTTTTTTTTTTTTTTTTTCTTAGTGTAAAACGTCTCGTCGGTCGTCGATTGTCTTGGAACGACCGAAAGACGTCTTTCGATGCTGAAAAGAGGCACAACGGCATTACTCACGGGGGCAATTGTCGCGATAAGCATAATTGTAATCACCGCATGACTCAAAGCGCATACCGAGTCGATCGTGAATCAGTTCCCGGGGATTAAATCCTTCCATCTTGGATTCCTTGATGGGATATTAAGAAACTCTGACCTAGTCATTACCTGCGATGATTAGCCTAAATTGGACAAATAAATGCGATATGTTGCGAGTTAACTGGGCAAATTCGGGGAAATTCGGAAAATGGGAAATGCCGGCTGCGATTCGGTGGGAATCGAAATCGCTCCGATTCCCCAGGGTGGAGTATTAATTCGCAGCGATAGCGAGTCGGTTACATGGCGGATGTTGGGAAAGAATGGATTGGCAACGGAGGAAATCCGCAATTAGTCTACGCACGCGGATCGTCCTGCGAACGGCAGGCGGAGGGTAGCGGAAAACGCGTCGCGGTGGATCGGTCGAGATTAGAATTCGGAAAAGACACTTGGAGGCCGGAAGTAGGCGAAAAGACGCGCCCGGAATGAATTCCTTGGACGGAAAAAAGACCTGGTGTCGAAATCCCGCAGCGTGTCGAAACGGCTGCGGCACTTCCGGCGCGGCTCGGCACTTTCTACCGCACGCCCCGGGCGGCTCGGGAACCGTTTCCTCGATCGGTCGGATCGGAGTCGTCGTAAAATCCCAAAGACGCCGTACCGCGGAATAAACGCGTCGCGGGACGACGGAAGAAATCTCTCCGGAAGCTGGGTAAGTGGTATCCCCGCGCGGCGTCCCTCGGTTTCCGCTTTCTATCCCGATTCCGGAAGGCCGGCGGGGAGAATCCGCGAAATTCGAGGGGACGAGGTACTCTCCCCCTCGACTTCCGGCGAGGGAGACGATCGATGGATCGATGATCCACGCCGAGTGACGATCGAGCGGCGCTCACCGCGGTGTGACGGAAATTCTAACGACGCTTTCCTGCCAGGTGTGAAGGAAAAAAAGGGAAGAGGAATCCATCCTGGCAGGTGGCACTGCACTGTAAAAGAAAAAGGAAAAAAAAAAAGAGAAAATCAAACGAATTCATCGAACCGGTGTAATGTTATCTTTTATCGGTACCGAAGATATATCTTCGTTAACACTAAGAATAGTTATTACACTTTAATTAATTGTCGGAATCCCGAAGGAAGCTTCGGTCAAAGGACTCACTCTTTGAATCGACGAAATCTTTCTTCGGTTCGGTGAATTTTCTCTTTCCCCCCGAGGGATCTCGATTTCGCGTCATGTTAAAAATGGCGAAAAAAGGTCGATTGGTAAATTCCACCGTGTTCGGTTATCGTCGCCCGAGGACGTTCATCGAGAAATATTAGACGACTCGTTTGACTTCCGCCATTAGGCGGTCGCCGATCGTCACGTAGCGAAGAGGGAGAGGGAGAGAATTAGATGATTTGGGTTGTTATCGTCCCTGGGAGTAATCCATTGTATCTCGCGTGGTATAAGGAGGAACGTAACGACTTTTTAATGGCCATTACCGATTCCACGGCGATTCCACGCCGAGGAAGAATTCTAATTGGCTCCGAGGTTGCGCAACGTTGCCCGGTGATCGGTGGTGCTTTAAAAGTCGAATCGTATTTCCTTTTTTTTCCCCCTTTCTACCCCTTTTGTCTCCTCTTAAAACGCGTCCTAGGTATTTCCAACAGTGATTTAGGAAGTTGGCGGTATTTTTCCGTTTTTTTTTTCCATTCTTCTTTGCACGCGCCCGGTATCTCTTACGATGAACAATCGACGTCCCGAGGCGTCGACGGTTCTCCGCGATTGGACGAGAACGCGTCTTAAGGCCGTCGACACCGGCGAAAGTTTGGCCGCTTTCATGTAAAGTGGACATTGGGCGGGGACGGGATGCAGGGAGGAAGAGGAGATCGGGAGAGTCGGATGAAAGTGGAGAACGGATATGGAACGTACGAGTGGAAGATAGGGACCATCTTTATTGCCTGATTCTCCGGAAAAATGAAAAAAAAAAGAAAAAGCGAAATAACGAAAATGCGAAAATGTGAAAATGTGAAAATTCGAAAATGTGAAAATGCGAAAATGCGAAAATGCGAAAATGCGAAAATGTGAAAATGCGAAAATGTGAAAATGTGAAAATGCGAAAATGTGAAAATGCGAAAATGCGAAAATGCGAAAATGCGAAAATGTGAAAATGCTAAAGTACGAAAATTCGAGAAAACGAAAACAATCGTTTCTGCTTCTCCAAATAAGCGGGGGATTTCGAATCGACGTCGAAACCGATGCACGGAGCGAACGACCGATGCGGAGAAAGCGGCACCGGAACCGATCGGCCGCCGGCGGAAACGACGTCGGAAGCGGACGCGAAAAATCGGCGACGGGATCGAGCCGCTCGGTGTGGGAATCGAAAGGGAAGCGTATCGTTTTTGCATTTCGCATTCCGAGCGGCGGACCGCGGAAGAACCGTAACGGGAGATATACCGCGTGCGTTTCGATGCGTCCCGATACGCGGGGGAATGCGCGCGGAATGCTCGGCTGGAAATGTGGGTCGCGCGCGTTAAGAGGCGAAGGGAATAAATTCGAGTTCGGCGCGGGATGCAATTTCATTGCAATTTTCTGCAATTCGGTGGAATTTCGTGCAACTTGGGAGGAAGGAGCGGAGGCTTCGTCTTGACCTCGGACAATGGGATTCGAGTGGTCGGTTTCGGAGTAGCCGAAATCTGGTCGGGTGCGGATAATTCCGTGACTCGTTGCGGAAAACGCGAGACGGGTCGTGTCGTCCGGCTATGCGATTAATTTGCATGCACCGGGTATGAAAGGCCGTTTCTCGCGGTAGCCGGAGAAATCGAGTCGGTACTCCAAGGTTGCGGGCAATCTCGAGGCGTATCTTTGCTTCCGAGGGAGAGAGAGAAAGAGAGAAAAGGAGAGAGATTTACGCGGAATACACGTGAAAACGCGGAGCCGCGGCGAAAGTCCCGCGTTGCGTCGAAACGCGCCGATTAGCTCCCCGTATTATGAGCGGGGAAAAAGGAGCGACGAACCTGCGTTTCGGCAACGGGGGAAACGCGTCTCGTCGTCCTCCCTGCATTCCCCTATTTAAAAAGCCCGATTTCCCCCCCAATTACCGTCGGAAGGATGTAAATTTAACTGCTCCAAATGACAGTGTATCATTTACTCCCGAGAGACGACGGCCCCGCTTTCCTTCGCTTCCGAAAAAGGCGAGAAAGGCACCGAAAGTCATTTTTTCTCTCCTTCCCTCCACTCGTCAGCGCTGACTGTGCTTTATGCACTTTTTACGGTATTCACCGAAACCTCGATTACTTAAGACGAAGTGAAACACGTCGAGGAACTCGATCGACGTCGATAAAGAAGATTTTTCTAAATGCCTACGTTGCCGACTTTCGTTTTTATATTCACTTCATTTCACTTCACCTTAAAGGTGTTATGAAAGAGTCATTCTATATGTATAAGTTTTATGAACATTTTCAGGTTTTCATGTATATAGAATGACCCTTTGGGGACGCTTTAAGGCTTGGCCAACTTCGAAGCTCGTCTCTCTTCGATTTTTATGCGCTTAGGTGGGACATCTTATTCTTCTCTAGTCTCTTCTTCTTCTCTTACGCGTACTTCCTTCGTTACCTCGCGCGTACATCCTTCAAGTATTGCGAAAAATCCTTACGTCCCACCTGGTTATTGCGACATGTCCGGCGATGCCGAGGGCTTGAAGAAATCCCACGAGAGGTGCGTCTTCTGCGTCCATAGTGGGCGTCGTCGGAGACCGCGTCGTCGGTGCGTATCCTCGCGGGTTGAGAAATGATAAATAAAAAAATGTAAAATATTTCTCCTACCGGATTAACATCGAGGAGGGAGATACGTATATTTGGGAAACATCCTCGCGCACCGACCATTCCTCCCGATTTTATTTTTCAACGAGGCTTGCGTTTACGCGTAGCCGTTTCCGGAAACGATTCTCTCGGTTTCGACAGCGACGAGAAACGCTCGCGGAATATCCGCCGGCGGAAACGACACTCCTCGTGACCGTGTCAGGGTATACGTCGTACAACTTATGATTTCGCGCATCCTTGAACTTGGCCGGCCATGTCTCTGGGATTGCGATAATTGCACCGCAAGGATGGCACGTAATGACACATACGAGTTCTTAAGTGCCAGGATTACCGAGAATTACCGCCGGGCGATTACGCGGGGGAGATACGTGCTCGCGGAAATCTTCCCTCGGATTCGTTAGGGTCTCCGGGAATTTTCGAAAGAGGCCTCTCTCCTTCACCCTTTGGCTACTAAGAGCGCCTAAAGGCGCCCGACGTTTGGTCTAATATTGCATGCACGGTCAGACGAATTTCGCCCATATATCGAAATGACTCCAAGTACAAAGGGTTAAGGTGATATGAAATGGTCATTCTATATAAATAAAACGTAAAGGTATTGATGAAACTTTTCTCAACGTGTTTTACTTCACTTTAACCCTTTGGCTACTAAGAGTGCCTAAAGGCGTCCGACGTTTGGTCGAATATTGCATGCACGGTCAGGCGAATTTCGCCCATATGTCGAAATGGCTCCGTGTTAAAAGGGTTAAATGCCGGCCGATTTTACTCGATTTTAATAACCGCCTTAGAGTAATTTCGAGTCGATGCCTCGCTTCGCTTGCTTATGCAACTACGTTTTCATACGCGGCGGAATGTCCGTTTAATTGCGAGCTTTTGCGGAAAATATGCCGAGCCGGGCAATTAGCGGCGGGATTGCGCAATTTGGCGGGGATTTTTCTTTTGTGCATATATTTTTTCTCTCTTTCTCTTTTTCTCTCCTGATATTTTCGGCGGACTTTCACCGGTCGAGATTTCGAAAATCGACGGAGGAATCGACGCCTGTAGACGGTATATGCCTTGCGAGCGTCGTTACGAACGCGAATGAGAGGTTAGGTTGCCGCCGTTTATTATCGAGCCCATTTGCATAATCGCCGTCCCACCTCCGAGATGAGAACATTTGATATATAATATTCCAGGCGGAAATTTCTCGATGACGCGACGACGCGTCACGAGAAGATTCGATTCGGTTTTTACTGGGAGCGTGTTTCCTTTTATTTTTTATTTTTTTTTAATTTCTTTATCCTCTTATTATCAGAGAAGTCCACACGGGCCAGTTGTGTGGACGAGTCGCGGCTGGAGTAAAACCGGCAGAGACTTTTTTTTTTTCTTCTTGCAACACTGTTGATAAAACGCATCATTGCATAAGATTGCGATGCAGGAACAGGGAAAAGTCGCGCAACCTGCGATTTTCCGTAATCGCTGGTCGAAGGTGACGGGTTTTCGGGCCGTATATACCCTAGTAGCGTAGAATAATTTTTTAAATATTTCTTTCCAATCTTTGCTGAATATCTCGAGCGACAGATTTTTTAAGATCTCTTGTAGACTTAATTCGAAGATATCTGAAATATCTCTTGAAAATCTCAATGACACATTTAGTTTCAATAATTTATATACATATAGAGAAATATTTTCTAACTTATTAACATATTAAAAATACATTTCTTTTACTTCACGACTAGCGGGGCGACTCGAGAGATGGGGTAATCGGGGTGATTAGTTAATCGGTACTCCCAAGGCTCCGTTTCCCTGTTCGTCCCAAAAACCACGAGGACCTTCCGGCACGAAACCGACATCCTGTCTCGACTGCATTACCGACATTCGACTTATCGCCTTCGATAAGGACCCACGACGAGGCCCCTCTGGTTGACGATCGTCTCGTTAATTCTCAGCGAATTCATTGCGATGGTTCATTTTCCACCTATTCCTTGCAATGTTTAATTTCGTGCCAATTTTTTGCAATGCTTAATTATTCACTAATCCCTTGCAATGCTTAATTTCATGCGAATCCTTTGCAAGGGTTAATTTCGCAAGAATTCTTTGCAATGTTTAATTTGAGCTGTCTCGAAGAATCGTGAATTTAATTTCGCTCAAATTCTTTGCAAGGGTTAATTTCGCAAGAATTCTTTGCAAGGGTTAATTTCGCACGAATTCTTTGCAATGATTAATTTTAGCTGTCTCGAAGAATAGTGAATTTAATTTCGCTCGAATTCTTTGCAAGGGTTATTTTCGCAAGAATTCTTTGCAAGGATTAATTTTGCTCGAATTCTTTGCAAGGGTTAATTTCGCACGAATTCTTTGCAATGATTCATTTTATCTATCTCGAAGACTCGTGAATTTTCCCACTCGAGAGCCAAGCCGGCGAAGCTCCACTCATCGGGACTAATCTGGGATCTTTTTGCAGGAAGCAAGGATCGATCGATCCCGGAGGAAGACGGAGCACGCGAGGAAGTGACCCCAAGGGAGTAGCGTCGACCAATCGGCCTCGAGCACGCACTTCAGGGGTGAAGAATCGCCTGGCTACCTTCCTAGGGACGCTATTTCATCCCTTGGAAGTATCTCGTCACCGAGCCTTATCATTGGCCCGACCTCAGGAAGTCGGTAGAAAAATCGCATCGACGAAAAGCCAGATAATAGGGAAGACGAAGAGGCATCCACGAGAGCGATCGAGCTGGACCGCGGCGTGGGCCGATCGGTCGAAAGCGCGATTACTAAAATCAGCCGAGCGGCAAAGCAATCGGCGGACCTTGAAGAGAACGGTACCTGACCGATAGCGCGATCCGATTTCTTCGATTTCCTCGACATTTCCCCCGGTCGGGGTTTAAAATAGCCAAGGCAAATCTAGAAAGTCGCGTCATTCGGGGAGACCGGGCGGAAGATCGTCGGTTGGAGTCGCTGGACCTAGGGGCCGGTAACGAGGACAGAAAGAGGTGGCCAGGTCCAATTAGGGAGCCATTTTGTTATCCCCTGTTGGTCCTGGAAGAGGACGAAAATCCATCCGACACCTCGAGGAACCGATCGTCCCTACCGTCGACGCTCTTCGAGCCGGTCGTCGGGGTCGGTGGAGGAGGTGGGAGCGGATGACGGCGGCATAAAGCATCGGCACGGTGAACATCGTGGCCAGTGCAACCGATCGACCCACTGGGGAACAATCCTAACCGACGCGAGGATGTAGACCGTCGGAGGTCTCTTCGAGATGGACGGGTAACCGGAGGCCATCGGTCCTGCCCAAAGTGCGAGATAGGAAGGACTCCTTCCCGAGAGGAACCATGAAGACCACCGAGGACGTCGTGGCGGTGCCACCGGACGACCTGGCTACCTCCGGCAGAGCCGGTGATCAGGAGGTCCCCGACGTCGACGCCGACGGCCTCGTCGGCGGCGGCAAGGAATTCGGACAGAGGACCCTGAGGTCCCTGAAGAGGGGCCTCGGGAAACTCTGGAGGAGACGCAGGGGCAACGCCTCCATCACCGAGTACGATCCTTCCTACAAGGTCGCCTACTTGGGGAACGTGCCCACCGGCTGGGCCAAAGGTGAGGGTCGCTTTTCATTTTTCTTCTGCCCATTACTAAACATTCCGAGTCCCTACTCAACATCTCGACGTGATACGCCATGATAAGGTCGCGACCCTGAAGAACGTGCCCATCGGACGGGCCAAAAATGGGGGCCGTTTCATTTGTTTTTTGTTTTGTCCATTTTTCAAATTTCGAGGACGTCTCTCGTCGGCACGACCTGGAAAGTACTCCGAAACCTCGTGAGGAGGTCTCTCCTTGCGCCTCTCCTCTCTTACCGTATCGAAGATCGAGATAACTCGCGATAAGTCCTGATAAGGACTTCCGCGACGTCTGCGCTATCAGGTCGGAGCTTGACGGTAGGGGGCTCCTGCCTCGTGGACTGACATTGTTGGAAAAAAGAACATACGAAGGAAAGAAAAAAAGGCTCCCTCCACTTGGTCTTATCACGGCCGAGAGACCGCAGTTACCGACCACGCAATGGTTAATAATAACATCCGGGGTCATGAATATCGGGAATTTGATACGGTCTTCCTTGGGATCGGCAGACGAGGAATTCGCCGATAAACTCATTCGGCGATTACCGAGATGGATTATCGCGTTGCTGGGTGTAAATGAATATTAAAGAGAACCTCCTCCCGTCTATCGGGTAACCGTGCTACTCGGATGACCAGTAACACCTCTAGTACTTGTAAACGTCACCCGATATGTCGGATTTATCCGTCCAATTTCGAAAGATTGCAAAACGAGCCGCGTAAACGCAGAAAAATACTTCGGTTGAAAGGAGACAATTTATGTCGGTTCAATCATATGATTATTATATGAACAACGAAAATTGATTGGTTAATGACTTTTCAATTATATCCGACATCGTGGTAGATAATGGAATATCCAAGTACCTCGGTACATCTCATCCAAAATATTGGATCTTTTCACTTTGACGCTTCGATTTGTTAACTTAACCGAAACGTTACCTGAAATTAAATTAAATGATGGAAATTTGTTCAATGAGACTTTTTCCTTCTTCTTGCCGGCATGTTCTCGTCAAGGAAATTTATTATAAAAATAAATATTTAATATAAGACGTCGAAGGAGTCCTTAGTGACCAAGATGCCGAAGAAGCTCCGGAAGGTTGAAAGATCTTCCGGTAATTGTCAGTAAATCGAGGGACGGTCCGAAAACAAGCGAAACTTCCTAATTGTTCCTCAGGGCCAATTGGCGGATCGGCAAACGACGAAATGACAATTGCGCCCGTTAATCGGCCGCGTAATTAGGGATCGGGCATTCGAGGCACGGCTTAGCATATGACGGGTCTTCCGGAAGTGCGCAGGAATTTCTCCCCGCGACAAGTGTCGCATGATCTGGGCCGGATTAAACGGCGGAATTGTCCAGGAATCTCGATGCGGCGCTTTAACGATTGATCGGTACGCGGAATCGATTGCGGGCGCCACGTGAGTTGGAAAAAAAAAAAAAGAAATAATTTCCTCGATCACTTCGACGAAGATGGCGGCTCCGGAAAGGCCGAGTTTCAAGGTTAGGAACTGGGAATGAAATCCCCTGCGGATTGTAAACAATACCGATCTTGCGAAACGAGGATAAGGCAGGTGTATGATAAAGATTTAATAATGGAAAAATTGCCGGTAGGTGGATAATAGATATTTTAGAAATGAGAAAAGATGGCCGTCGACCGGATGTGGGATCGAAGATGCGGCGGGAATCGCGCGGAAAATCGGGAAGGGCTCGTTCGAAGGGTCCGTTGGTGATTGCCGGAAACGTTTATTCGATTACGAGATGGGGAAAAGGGGTAAAAAATGGGAAAAGGGGCGGTGCGTTGACCGGACATAGGCGCAGCCTCGGGGAGTCCCTACTTTCTCCGCATACCAGAGGCCGCTACTGGGTCGACCGATAATGGTCCCGCAGGCCGTTACGTCGCGATCTCTCCGCCCGGCATTCGGTATCGATCACGTGCGATCTATCGACCGATCGATCCCCGTGGACGCGTTCAAAGTCACGGAAACGCGCCGTTCAGAAATCGGCGGATCGAGATTCGACTACCTCGCGGCTTCGATTCCGATAACGACGCGTTAACGTTATCGATCATCCGTTTCCTGTGCGGAACGAGGAGAGCGGGTTTGGGCCCTCTGTGCGAGTTTCAATCGCGGCCACGTGGCGGGAGTCAGCGCAACACGTGGCGCGGTCGAACAGCTGATCGTCGTTCGATCCGCCATTTTTATCTCGGTCCTCGAATAAGAAAAAAAAAAAATAAATAAAAGCGACGAGAAATAAAAACAGCATCAAGAGACTCTGCCAGATACACATTTACGTGGTTAAATGTGCCCATAATTATGAAAGTGGTCTAAGTTATATATTTTTTGTTTCGAAATTACATTGAATTAATTTCGTTTGAAATAATGTGGCGTGAAATAACTGATAAACTCATTTTTTTCAATTTTGACTTAGACCACTTTCATAATTATGGGCACAAATGTCGCCCGAAATCAGTTGGGATGTACCGAATATAAAAATATTCCCTTTCCGGTTGATTAACAATTATTGCCAGCTGAAGAATTAAATCACGAGATCCCTTAAACAGAAAATATAAAACAATGCTTGACATGCACTTGTCTGTAATTCCGGGGAGTTCCATGATCCTTCGAACGACGTCTCTCGATATCGATCGCCTCCATTCATTACCCTTATTTATAAATATCGATTATTTATTTTCCTCGACTTGGCGATAAGCCTTATCGCGGACTCCCGGTTTTGGGAATCCACAAGGAGGGAACGAAAATAGAAACCCGATGAGTATGTACACCCGTTATCGGGGATATCGATTCCAGATAGATATGACAGAAGCGCTTAATATCAGATACGATCCGGGAAGTGCGATTGATATCGAAATCCCGGTTACGTAAGTCGTATTTAAAGGCCGGCATAAACGGACGATCCCGAATTAAATGAATTGAAATTCAAGGAATGGCGTCTTGTCGCTCCGAGAGGATTTTCCTTCTTCTTTTTTTTTTTTATATACAACGCCGTAATTATTCCACTTCCGAAGGGAGACGCGCGAGATATTCTCAAATGGAATTTTTTTCCTCGCGGGTTGAGCTTGTCCAGAGGCAAAAATGGTTATAACGAATGATGACGAGATGACGTCCTTCGGTGAATCTATTTATCTTGGCAGGTTTTAGCGTCTCGACGACGACTGTTACGGGCGGCTTGAAGTCCCTATCAAAATTTCGACCTTCCCATTTTTCGCGGCATTTAGGAATTTCGACCTTCCCGTTTTTCGCGACATTTCGGAATTTCGACCTTCCCATTTTTCGCGGCATTTAGGAATTTCGACCTTCCCATTTTTCGCGGCAATTCGGAATTTCGACCTTCCCGTTTTTTGCGGCATTTCGATCTCCCCGTTTTTAGCGACATTTCAGAATTTCGACCTTCCCGTTTTTCGCGGCATTTCGGAATTTCGACCTTCCCGTTTTTCGCGGCATTTCGGAATCTCGACCTTCCCGTTTTTCGCGGCAATTCGGAATTTCGACCTTCCCGTTTTTCGCGGCATTTCGGAATTAATAGTCGAAACGAGAGAGAACGGGGTCACGGCAGCTGGGTATATCATCTCGAAAGCCATGAATAAATGTTTTACGAGGCATAAAACTTGGTCCCCTTATATCAGGGGAAGAGGCTGGTCTACCGTTTCGCAACAATTTTCAATCCATCATTACGGCAAAAACGGAGGGAATCGACGCTCGGCTGTCGCGAATAGTACACGCCGAAATAGAAAAAGGAAGGCAGAAAAAGAAAAAAAGATACACGAGGAAAAATGATAATTGGATCGATACGACGAGAAGTGGCGTTTTTTTTCTTCCATCAGTCGTTACACGTCGAAGTTAATAACGTGTATTTTACTCGCACGTGGAGCTTTTTGGAGCGTAATTACCAGTTTAAAGTCGTCAGGTGTAATTTATCGCGATCTACTCCGAATAATCGGCAGGTTGATTAAAAGTGGTGTGTTATCGGGAATTGCGCAAGACGCGATTATCGGATTCTATTCCGAAAGGGTCGTTACGACGGTCTCGAGGAGGTGCGTAGGATTACGTGGATTACGTGGATTACTCGAATCCTGGGATCATGAATGACGGCTCGGTGAAATGAGATGACGATGTGTTGACCGGGTTGAGGAGTCGAGTCGTGAATAATCACCGGCCTTCGTTCCGGGACCCTCTTACAATTAGTTAACAGGGTACGGAGGAGTAATTACACCGGCGGTTGCGTAACGCGTCAAAGGCCAGACGATAAAACAATCCTTACCCACTTTACATACCGAGGAAATTGCACGGAAACGTATATAGTATTGCCGCGATAAGAAATCCCGCGAGAAGAAACGGCCAATTTCCCGGCGAAGAAAATCTTTTAAGTTGGAATTACGAGGGGGGGTGCAAAAATCCACGACAGGAAAAACTCCTGATTAGGGAGATATCAAAGGAGTCCATTGTCTGATAATAGATACGAGGGGATATCGAATCCACGGAAATGAGAGGTCCATCCGAACTCTCGACCCCTTGCAGTGAATTTTCTCCATTTTTTTCGCTCGGGGGAGGTGCGCGCTGATAAAGGATTTTCCAATCAGCAGGATTTCACTTATCACGGTTAACGAAGTTAGCGTCGCATCTCTAGCACTTCCTAGTTCCCCCTCGTTCCTCATCGACCTCGGATGGTCGCCGGCAAGAGAAGCGACCGAGACGAGCAAGTAACTGTACCGGCGTTTCCTGTATCTCTGAATTAGTAACGCAATCCGAGCACGCTCGGAAAACTACGCATGCGCACGCGCAGGGGTTAATTGGGATCCCTAATATACGATTTGGCGGGGTTAAGGTGATACGCGAGGCTTTCATTTACGTTTTCTCAGGAATTAGGTGTAACGTTCATCCTTCGACGTCGCTCCACGTGGACGTGGAGGTCCTAAGGAAAGTCCTGACCCCCACGAATATTCCGTTTTCTCTAAATAAATTAATTTTCTTATAAGAAAGATTCGTCAAATGAGAATCTCACGAGTGTCGGGACCTTTCTTGGGGTGTCCACGTCTACGTGGAAAAGATTTCAGATGATTCGGTACATCCAGTTCGGAGGGGTATCACCGAGATCTCTTTGACTCCTTAAGGTGATACGAAAGGATCATTCTATATGTATGAAACGTGAAAATATTGATACATTTTTTCGTCAAACCGGATGCACCGAATCATTAGAAACCTCAGCATGTGATTATGGAGGCCCTGAAATTTCATTTTTCACGAGCATCGCGTTCTTCTTTAGGACCTCCATAATCACGTGGTGAAGGTTTCAAATGATTCGGTGCACCCAGTTCTAATATAAGTTTTATCAATATTTTGACGTTTTGATATATAGAATGACCCTTTCATATCACCTTAACGGCTGGGCTCTCCTATGGGGAAGGTTCCTTCGACATCCTTTGGCATCCTTCATCTTTCGTCGTCCTTCTTTTAATACTCTTCGACGTTCTTACAGGCGAAGGCTGCGTGGAGAAGCCGGTGACGACCCTGTGGAGGAGCTACGTAAGCAGCAGCCGACCTGACGTGTCGATGCGGTTGACGGTGACGAACGGTGGCCTGACGGCCACGACGAAGGACCACGGGCTGACGGAATACTGGGCCCACCGGGTGACCTACTGCACGGCTCCGGCCTCGCACCCTCGACTCTTCGTCTGGGTCTACAGGTACGAGGGTCGCCGATTAAGGCCGGAGCTCAGGTGCCACGCGGCCCTCTGCTCCAAGGAGTCCACCGCCAGGAGATTGGCCTCCACGCTTAACGCAAGGCTCCAGCAGGCGCTCCTCGAGTTCAGGAGGGACAAGGTCTCCAGGCAGAACGCCAGGTCGGTATCCGGAGCACCCAACGGTATCTCTGGTCCCGATTACTGTTATCCGCCGTCTCGAGAGCCAAGGGCGCCCCGAGAGGTCGGATAACCCTCACGTCCCTAATTCGGCCACATTTCCTCCGAACTGGATCGAGATCCGCGCTTATCAATTCCCGCCTCGCTCCCATTAAGGTGAAGTGAAACACGTCGAGGAACTTGATCGACGTCGGCAAAGGTGATTTTTCTAAATGCCTACGTTGCCGACGTTTCCGATCAGGAGTGACGTGTCAAAGTTTCGGACAGTTTGGTCTAACACCCTTAAAAAAAAGTGTTGTATTCGAATCGACTGATTTGAAGGGTGTTTCACTTCACCTTAATGGGTGGCGGGACCTTTCGTTTGGAACCTTTTAACTCTCTCGACGTAGGGGCGAGATTCCCCTGACCGTGCAGGCAATACTCGACCAAAGGTCCCGCGCCTTAGCGGTAAGAAATGGTTCGCGCGTTAATCGGAAACCAGGGGGCGGTTTCGATTTCTTGTCCGCGAGGTGAGGTCCGGCGTGTCGGATGCTGTCGGGATTATTTAACGCTCTGACGTCGGCGCAACCGGGGCCAATAATTACATCTGCAAATTGCGCGATCTTTGATCCGCGTCTGCGTGACGCTGGGTTGCGGCAGCGTCCATTCTTCCGTTTGTCTCGGGGAGAACCTCGATGACTTTCGAGCTCCCCCCCGGAGTCAATGGAGAACGATCGATCTCGCGGACGTGAGGTCTCGAGAATCCTCGATTCGGTAGGAGTTGAAGGGGGTCACGAGAGAGGCGATTGCGATTCCGCGTGCGGCTGGCCGCGGCGGGACGCGATTTGGGTCAAGAATCAGGGCCGTGACCTCTGGCCCAGCCGTCAACGCGAGGAATTCAAGATCACCTGCGGCCCTATAACGGAGCGTTGACTTTCGCTGGCGATTTTCTTTTTTTGTTCGTTCAGGGAATCATGGTAATTAATGCTGGAAACAGTCATTTGGAAATTGCAAATATAAATGAAAATCCCGGAAACATTGTCACCAATTGCCAAACTTGACGAATCACGTTGCGCGTTAATCGGTCGCATGGCGTCAAAGGCAATTGGTTATGAAAAAGGAAAATAAAAATCGCTTTTGCCGATTTTCCAACGATGATCCGCACAAAATGTTAAGACAAAGAAATTTGAATTTTGTAAAGGTGAGGGTGCCAGCTTTAAGCAATTGATTTTCGCGGGCATAGCCCTCCTAGTTTTGTATTTTGCGTTGATTAAGAAGAAGGATAATGGGGCTGAATTCTTTTCCAGGCTGTCGCTGGCGAACGCCGTGTACGAGAATCCTTCGTTACCACGTCGGAAGATCCTGCTGAGCACCGGAGGTCAGAATTACCGACCACCGCTGGAGAGGTCGAAGTCGGCGCCGAAGTTGTCCGCCATCGAGGAGGACACCGTGGCGGAAGAGATCGAGCAAAAGCGGTTGCTGGACGAGCTGAGGTCCCTGGAGAACGTGGCTCGCAGTTGGCAGGACCAGGATGGCTGGAGGTTGGCCAGGTTGATAGAGGCGTTGAACCGCGTGGCCCTGGGGGAGTCATCCGACGAGAACGGGAGCATCTCCAGCGGGTGCGACACGGCCAGCACGGCCAACAGCGAGGAACGCACCCCAGGGGTGGAGGAAACGACCGGACAGGAGAGCGCGGAGCCGCGAAGCCCCAGAAGGGTCTTCTTCAGGGACCAAGTTTTGGGCCCCGAAGGTCCCGGAGGAATCGGACCTCGCAGGAACTCCGAGGGCTCCCCTAACTTCATGACCTGTGCCGGGAGTCCCAAGTTCCTGGCTTGTTCCGCCAATAGGAAGCAATTCTCCAGCAGGGAGGTCGGGGGAGAGGAGGAGGACCCTTTGAGTCGGCTCTTCGAGTTCGAGGATGTGGAGGACTTCGACGAGGTCGTAGACTACAGGCCCCACGGGGAGAGTCCTCTGCACAGAGGGGAGAGTCTTCAGAGTCTCAGGAACGACCAGTTCCCTGGCGACAAGGCGGACCACTTTATGGAAGGCGATGACTTCTTCACCCTGGATTCCCTTGACGAGGAAGCTGCGGACAGCGACGAGAGCGGGTACGTCGAGGCTCCACCGAAGTCTCTTCTGGGTGGGAAAAAGGAACAGGGTCTGCAGGAGATCGCAGGCGAGGAAGAGCCCCGGGTCGAAGGAACCTTGCCCTCGGATCTTGTGGACCTTGGGGATGGGTCTAGAAATTGTGACGGCGATCGGTTCGGGAAGGAGGAGGACGATCGCCAGAGTCTGCAGAATTTGCAGAAATTGCAGAACCGCCAGAGCAACCAACGGGACGAGGTCAACGAAGACCGTCGAATGGATTCGGGGCAGAATAACCAGAACCTGCAGGATCCGCAGAACTACCAGAACCACCAGAACCTTAAGGACTCGGCGCTTCAGGCCGAGGAGAATCAAAGGTACCGGGACAAAGAGAGGGCGGACTTCATCAAGTGCCCCATCTCCGAGACCATCAAGAAGCTAGCGAACGCCTCCATGAGGAGCTCCAAGTCGCTGGAGATATCGACCAACAATTGTCTGAAGGCTCTGAACAACCTCAAGACCTCCAAGTCCTTCGACACGGCCAAGTCCTTGGATAACAACGAAGAGTCGCCCAGCCTTATACAGAGGAAGCAGCTGTTAGCCCAGCACGGAGTAACCGTGTAAATCGTCGCAAATAATTATACAGGATTTTATGTAGTCGTTACGAGTAACTCGATAGGGTTTTAATCGATACGTCGATAACGGGGACCTGGTAAAAAATTGCGAGTCGTTAAAGGACCAAGGCCAACGAACTTTAATGGGGTTGTCTTAACGAAATCTAGGGTCTCCTTATAGACCCTTTGGAAAGAGATCCTCCATCGTGGATCAGAGGAGGCTGATCAATTGTATAGGGTCGATTCCAAGTCGGCTGGTCTAAATGTCGGTGTAAATAAATAGGAGGAAGGTGATCCACTGTTCTCTTTTCGTTTAGAATAACGTAAACTAGTTTCCCAGGGACGATCAAGAAGGACAATAATCTTTCTAGGACTTTCGACTCGAGGAATCGCCTTACCTCGACGCATCCTTCGCGGAGGTGCGACTTCACGAGCGAAGTCTTCGGAATATTAACTACGATTTTGTGCAAATTACCGCACCGAGGTGCTGTAATATTTGCAGTCCTTGCGAATGATCAAACTCGCCGTGGCCTTGTGTTTAAGAGATACATTGCGGATTCCGCGAGCACGTTGGTCGGTTAAATGTAATCCAAGCATGTATTTCGGTGCACGTTCTGTATTATGAAAAAAAAAAAAAAAGAAAAAAGAAAGAAATCACTATTTATACGGTTCTGGATGGCAGGTTATCCACTTGGAGATTCGTTGCGAAAGCGGTGACCTGACTGGAACGTGCGTTATTTTTTGCGTTAGACTTTTGTCTAGACACTTGCATTAAGTACGACAGGTTGAGGAGAAATCGTGCACTTTGTATGAAAGCGACACGGAAGTGTTTAAAACATTTTAAATGGTATACTAGTCTTGTAACGCTCCCGGTCCTCGGTCAAGAACGATGCAAAGTATATGGCTCGGGTACTCAAAGTGCTTAAGGATTTACGATGACTCCCTAGAGTCTGGTTGATGGTTCTCAAGATCGTTTATCCTTCGAGGGATTCAAAGCATCGAATTTCAAGATGAGCCATCGGCACGAAGGCTTCTTTGACCATCATACGATGAAAACGTTGAGGCCCCCTTAAGGTGTCGTCGTTCATCGCGGAATTTCAACCTTTCACGGGACGACATCCTCGTCTCGTTAATTCGACCCGAACTTAAGTTATGCGCATAACCAAATGTATCGTAGTCTAACAAGCACAGGTATTCCAAAAAACATTTCCGCAAATGTTTCTATATGGTAATCAAAACTAAAACGGACCTGAATCGTCGCGCAACTGCGGTCGCGTAGGAAACTAAATGACTGTAAAGATATGAGCATAAATATATTGAATATTCTACAAGAATACGGTTGAACGCGACCCACGCTTATTTTACAGCTGCTTGCTGAAACGGTTTGCCACATTTCATGGCGGGACATTTTGTTGCCTGTCTAATCTTACGTACTGCAGACAGGGTAAGGTTCGATGCCGTCGGTTAAGAGACGTACGTCTTCGCTAAGAGTAGTCGGTAAACGTGGATGTGTTACCGCCCGCTAACGCTAGATGGCGCCACGGCTGCAGCCGGGTATGTCGGTCACATTCTCCACCAAAGGCAATACAGTCAGGAGGTCTATTGCGCAGAGATATGCTGCTACTGCGTAAAGCAAATTGAGCGAAAATGTGAAAAATGAGTAGCTCACGGTATTACCGAACGTTTTTGGTGGTGAAAAAGCGAGACCATTCATATGAATTGGCTCATTTTCTATTCACAAGGTATCTACCTTTATTAAACAATATTACTAGACCGGAAATGCTAATGATCTCGTTCTTTCATATAGCGAATACGTAGTTCGGCGAATAAACCCACGTGAGATGAAAGTGCGAGAGGTGAGTGCTCTCGTCAAAAATACGTAATAAACGCCCTGAGCAGGGATGAGTTGGGAGATTGCTCGTTCGCAGCTTGTGCTGCCCCCCGGTGGAGAATGCGAACGGCTAATGCACTTGCCACCTGCTACCCCTCAGTGGCGGCGCAAGACATTGTTCGAGAAATATTTACGTAAGATTAACCTCCCAGGTGCCCCCATTCTCGTCACCTTACCGGAATACCCGTATTTTTTGTGATCAATCAATGGGAATACCAAGGTATTATCTAGGTACTCGAAATTAGAAGCCGACCTGGAAAAGGGACAGCACGATAGTTAGGTATTTCCGATTTCGATAAAATTCCATTTTCAACATTTCTAACGAATAAAATTCATTGGAATAACTAAAATCAACCTCACCTGCTATTGCAGGGCTAATTGGAGTCGTCTTTCTCGCCTGTACCTTTCTTTGTGGAGAGCAGAATTTCTTCTTCTTCTCAGTCTTCTTCGCCACCTCTGCCGCACACTTCTAAGCTGCTTGCAAGGTATGCCACGCGGAGTTTCGGAAGTAATTTGCATCGCTATTGGCGATTTCTCAACCGGCGGCAGCTTTGAGACCGCGGCGACCGCGCGAAGTCATGCGCCGGTGGGAGGGACGCCGCAAAAGAGACGGCGATATGCCGGAGTCTGGGGGAGAGAGGAGGACGGAGCGCGTTGCCGTTGACCGGCGACGTTCCGTGGCTGAGGCCTTGTGCCGAGTCAAGATCAAGGCATCGGAGATACTCTCGTTCTTTAGTCACCTCCATACTGAGCCGTTCGATAGGGTATCCCTGGGTGGAAAGATTCTTACGAGGGCATTTGTTTATAGAAATACTCTCTAAATACCACACAATGGAAGCGAGTCAATTAAGGGCATACATGCCGAAATGTGAGGAAAGATACCTGCGCTTGTGGAGTCATCCTTCACAAAAGAAAAAGAACTAGTTTGAAACTACATGGTTCCATGTATAAATTTAAATTATTGTATGAATGTATACATTTAATTCTTACGAGTACCTTCGTTCGTAGTCGTTCTTTATAAAAAAAATATGGTGCAACTATATGGAATCATGGTTTCGTCTATTAATTTAAATGCGGTACATGTGTAAATTTAATTCTTACGACGAGTATCTTGGTTCGTAGTCGTTCTTTATATGAAAAAAAAAAATATGGTGGAACTATATGGAATCATGGTTGCGTCCATTAATTTAAATACAGTACGTAGTCAGGGATTATAAAAAATTGCATAAATTAGGACGTTGTCTCGGGAAAAGGAGCAGGATTCTTCGGGACTCGTGGGTGGGTGTGGGTGCCACGGCGACCCCCGACGCCTCGGAGTTCGGTGGACCCTGAAGAGAGGAGCCTCGAGAGTGGTCCCACCTATACTCGCGAGTGGCGCGAGTGTTAACGGCCTTGCTTTATGTGGGTCACGAAACAAGGTCCCACCGCTACGACCACGGGAACGGTGTGTCGCGTTCGAGGCGCGCACCGTGCGCTCTCTCGACCGGAGATGCCGAAGGGAAGGGACCCAAGGAGAAGGGCTGGAACACCGTCCGATGGGTTCCGTTCACCTATGTAGGAAGGATCGCGGGGAAAACTCCACTTATCCCGGCGATGGGCTTAAATAATCCTTACCTCGTCTTACCCCCACCCGAGGAAAAGAATTCCATTTAACCGTGAATACCAAAGCAATATACTCTCAATTCAAAGGGTAATCCATTTCCCCTAAATAACTTGGAATCTTGAATTTCAGGAGCAAAAGACTGCGCTGAACATGTGCAACGTTGTGTAATGTGGATATTACGAACATTTCCTATCACGTGATTACTTGGTTAAGTTTAGATGTTAATATGGCTTAATTAGGTTTTTCTATATTAAGTAAATGATTTTCTTTCTTCAACTTTCGAGCCCAGGGGTCATTGAAAAACCAGTAGCGGGAAATGCCGAACAACGCAAAATGATGCGTGGAATAAGTGCAACGTTGTGTAATGTGGATATTACGAACATTAGGTGACTATTTGGTACCACGTGGTTACTTGGTCAAGTTTAGATGTTAATAGGGCTTAATTAGGTTTTTCTAAACCAAGGAAATAATTTTCTTTCTTTGACTTTCGAGTCCAGGAGAAAAACTAGTGGCGAGAAATGCCGAACAACGCACTAGCTAATAGTTGTACGAGTACCGGAAGCCACTGAAACGCTTAAGGAAATGTAGACTTTCGGTCATCCGTGGACTAGGTAGACGTGAAATGTTCGTGAAACTGGCGTTAAACTTTCCGATCGATGTCTAGATAGATTCCGATCTAGGTAGACATGAAATGTTCGCAAAACTGGTGTTAAACTTTCCGACCGATGTCTCGACGGACGTGGCAATAATAATCGATGGCCTTCGGAGATCGGGAGCGGGTGCGCCCTCGTGGATTATTTTGGACCTTCCCATCAAGTTTTCACCAGGCGTTCGTGTTATGATGCCAAGAGAAATCGAACTTGATCGTTAAGCTAGTCGCGAGTTCGTCCCGTTAGTCGCGTTAGCGCCTATCGATAAGTCGTTCGATCGAGTTCCCCTGTTATTTCAATGTCGGGAAATCTTTGCGCGAATACCAGCGCCTTGTTCTTCGGAATCCTTTCGAACCCTCTTCGAGCACGTCGGAAAGGACGTCGCGGCAAAACTGACCAAACTTTCACCGTTTCGTTACAGTAAATGCATTTTGAAGTCGTCCCTGCAAAGTGGACGTCATTTTACTACGGAACTAGTAACTTGCCGGTCGAATAAATACCCCGAGGGAAAGATTAGTTGAGCGAAACAAATATATATATATATTTATATTTATATTTATATTTATCGAAACAATATATATATTGTTGTCTTAGCCGGACGTGTGCACCCAGGTTGAAGAAATATTTCATAAACATTCTTGACGTTTACATATCCACCTAATCGTACCTAATTGCAAGGAACAATTAATTCGCTGAGAGATCAAATCTACGAGTTGAAATAATTTCGTTTACGCGATCTGTCATTTTTTTGCACTTGTCGCTTTGAGTCAATCAATTTTTTTCATTTTTTTTTTTCATCGCAGTCCATCGAAGAAACAATTAATCTAATGGGTCTAATTACGTGCAAAGAAATATTTCATAAACATTCTTGACGTTTATATCCACCTAATCGTACCTAATTGCAAGGAACAATTAATTCGCCGAGAGATCAAATCCACGAGTTGAAATAATTTCGTTTACGCGATCCTTCATTTTTTTTCGCATTTGTCGCTTCTTTGAGTCAATCAATTTATTTCTTTTTTTTTTTCATCGCAGTCCGTTGAAGAAAAAATTTATTTAATGGGTCTAATTACGTGCGTACTTTTCCGGGCGGACTAGTCGAACGCCCCTCGATTTCGTAAAAAGGCCGGGAATAATTAAAGGCGATTCATATCGCGCGAAGTGTTCGCACACCTGTCTCGAGGTGGTCTCTCTCTGAAAGACGCGGAATCGCACCCGCGGTGCGTTTTACGGACACCAACACCGATCGGGCCTCGACTAGATCCACCATTCCCGTGGTAAAGTTCTCATGGTCTCTCGACGGATCGTTCGTTCGACTTTTCGCGCAATCCGCGCCGAGAGATCGTGCCAAAAGATTCCCCAGACGGCGGCGCGGATAATTCCGTGGGACTCGAAAACTAAACCCTATACCTTGGGTCCGGCAATTTTGGAATTTTCAGTCTTCATCGGGGAAGATCCTTCCCTCCTCTTCCTCCTCTCTCGCGGGATTTCAGGTCGCGCGTACGTGGCCTCCGAAGTGTGTCGAATTTCAAGTTGGCCTGATTCGTGCATAATCTCGGCCGGGACTACCGTAACTCGCTACCATTTCGGGTATGCTGGCGGATATGAACGCGATTCTGTAACGATGACTATGAAGAAGGCATTTGGGTCCACGGGTGTACTCAAAGTCTCGGAAAACCTCGACGTGAGTCCAGGACCTCGGATCAAAGATGGCGGCGCTCGCGAGGTCGAGCTCGATAGACGCGCCTTGGAATAAATTAAATAAAAATAATACTTCGTGTAAACTCCAGTGAATTTTATATTCAAACATGGCGGCGCTCGCGATATCGAACTCGACGCGCCTTGGAATAAATGAAATAAAAATTATATTTGATTATAGCTGCATCGATTTTCATATTCCAAGATGGCGGCGCTCGCGATATCCAACTCGACGCGCCTTGGAATAAATGAAATAAAAATTATATTTGATGACAGCTGCATCGATTTTCATATTCCAAGATGGCGGCGCTCGCGATATCCAACTCGACGCGCCTTGGAGTAATGGAAATAATTAACATAGACCGATTAGCCGGAGATTTAGGACCCAAAAGGAGGAGACGAGGCTCAACAGGCATCGGTAAGTTTGTAGAGACGCACGATGCGTACACGCGATCCGGTATCGTTAAAGCGACGGCCTACAGCGGGCCGTAGGATAGACCCACTCTTCAGGATCCTGAAGCGAGGCGGGTTCGTTAAGTGTGCCAAGTAAGTGGAACATCGCTGCCTGGTACCGACCAAGTATACCGACTTCGTCCGCCTCCTCCTTCGCCCCGTGGACCGCCGTGCTCCTTCATGACTTGCACGGTGAAAGACTTTCTTTAAGAGCGCTATACTCCGAACGCCACTACTCTCCTGCCAGATACTGCTCGCCGCTTCTCGTTCCGCTTCTTCCTCTTATCCTCGACCTGTGCAGAAATGCTTTTTCCGCTCAGCCCACGCGGCGCGGCCAGAAATCCAGGAATCGAGGGGCTATCCGCTTGGAAATCGGCGAAAACGATTTATTTCCTTCGCAATAGATCGCTTCTAACCACATACGATAAATGGCAACGCGAAGGAAATTCTGACAATGTTTTGGTAATTTCCAATAATTTCTATAAGCTTGAATTAAGAAATTATTTGGTTGGTACTCAAGGAATGTCTCTTTGGTTCAATGCACTGTTTTGTTCTCGGTATATAAAGAGAAGTCAGGTAATTCGTTCGTACCGGTCGCTCTGTCAGGTGCAAAGTGAACTTGCAACGAGAAATCCAGGAATCGAAGGGCTATTCGCTCGAAAATTGGCGAAAACGATTTATTTCCTTCACAATAGATCGCCTCTAACCACATACGATAAATGGCAACGCGAAGGAAATTCTGACAAGGTTTTGGTAATTTCCAATAATTTCTTTAAGCTTGAATGAAGAAATTATTTGGTTGGTACTCAAGGAATGTCTCTTTGGTTCAATGCACTGTTTCCTTCTCGGTATATAAAGAGAAGTCAGGTAATTCGTTCGCACCGGTCGTTCTGCCAGGTGCAAAGTGAACTTGCAATAAGAAATCCAGGAATCGAAGGGCTAATCCGTAAAAACGATTTATCTCCTTCGAAACCGATCGCCTCTAATGACATACGATAATTGGCAACGCGAAGGAAATTCTGACAATGTTTCTGTAATTTCCAATAATTTCTTTAAGCTTGAATAAATAAATTATTTGGTTGGTACTCAAGGAATGTCTCTTTGGTTCAATGCACTGTTTCCTTCTCACTATATAAAGAGGAGTCAAGTAATTCGTTCGCACCGGTCGCTCTGCCAGGTGCGGAGTGAACTTGCAACGAGAATGGGGTAAGAAGTAAACGTGGGAAGAGGATACTCGGTACACGTGTGTTATATCGGCCAGTAACGCGTCCCGTCGTGCCGGATCAAAAGCGGATCAAAAGCGGATCGTATCCGTGTCAGGTGTGCACAAAGTCCTGAAACGAACTCGTCGGGCGGATTTACATACTTACCGAGATGGAGGCAAGCTTCTGCCAGGTCGCTCTCCTTCCAGACGAGTCTCTGGGTTCTCGTCGACCATCGTTATCACGGGCTTATCACTATAACGAGAGGCGTCCATTAAACGCGGGCGTAGTTCCGAAGGAAACGCTTAAAATCGAGGGAAAACGCCTAAGCAAGAGAAGTTCCAAAATGGCGGCAATGAGAAAAAAGAATACTTGACCGAAACATATATATATGTATATACGTATGTGCATACAATTGCAAGAAACAATTATTTCGTAGGGAAGGAAAATGAATTATTAAAATAATTCTCCTACCTCAATCTGTCATTTATTTCTTTCTTCCCACGTGTCTGAGTTTGACAGAAGGACGTCGGGGACTCAAGTCGTCGCAAGGAATATTTCCCCAAATCAACCAGCTGTTCTTTACTTCTATTTTTTTTTTCTCTCTCTGATTGCAGAGGGCACCTTCGTCGGCGACGCCGGCCGTCGAAAAATGTAGGTCGTCGACCTAACCGCTATTCGGCGTCGGCCTCGGAAGTTGGGAGTACACTGAGAAAGAAGAATTTCATTGAACCCGCGAGAAATATTTCTCCGAACGGTACCAAATAAAGTCTCTGTAAATTCAAAGCGTAATTACTTACACTCGAACTCAAATAAACCGGATGCGACGCCTCTGCGGAATTGGCAAGTTGAATTTCTTTCGGTTTAATTCAGTAAAACATTCCCTAAATTAACGAAGTACATCTTTGGTACTGTTTTTCTTTCTTTTCGGTTAAATGAATTTCATTTCTCAGGGTGGGTTTCGGTCCCTGGTAGGACGTGATATTTTCATAAGGGACTCTTGGAGTTCATGAAACCTCGCGACCGCAGCGCCGTTACGTGAATTTTTTGCACCTCCTTAAAGCCCCTTTTTCTTATTCTTTTTTTTTCTTCTTCATCGCGACAATGGCTTCGTTTGACGCCATCCGATGTCTTCGTCTCGTCCTCTCCTCTTTTTCCGGCTGGTGGCCCAGATCTTGGCGTCGCTCGTTTCTTCGCAGGCGCCATTGTTCGGCCTTGTCTTTGCGGGGGTGAAGACCATTTCCGGTCTCAAGGAGACCTCGAGGAAGAAGATAGAGAGGGGTGTAACGTATGAGTGACGTATTTATTGCACACCCTGCGCCCGAGGCGCAGGACTGTCGGTAAGGGAGAAATAAAGAAAACTTAACAGGTGTCTTCGTACAATAGGCTTGACAAGGTAAATTAAAGGTAAACGGGAAAGAACTATCAACAACAGGTCCAATTACTTAAGCGACTAAGCTCCTTATAGAAATTACCTAGGGACGAGGAAGAGACGAGGCCGAGAGGACAGAGATAGACGCGATAAGCAGCGATCGGATCGAAATATACAACGTCCAGGAAATATACAACTCTCTTTTCCATCGCGAACAACAATCCGGCGCGAGTATAAACATCCGTCGTGTGTCGGGATTTTCTCAATAAATAACTAACGCACGTGGGGCACGTAGAAGTACTTCCGTCAGGAACTTGGCCAGAATTGCTCCTTTCATCTTAGCCTCCTCCTAAGATTTGGAATTAATGTTAATTAAGATTTTCCCGCATATTGCTATCACAAATAATACTAATTACCGTCCGACGTGGATTAGACTACAGCTCGAAGGGCTGTTTGAAAAACATTCAGTTATGGCCAAGTTTTTGCGGTAAGTACTCCTTTGACCGCGGAAGGAATTGCGTACTGGCGAGATTGTTCTTCCGTATCCTTTTCTCTCCTCCACCTGGTCGATCGGATTGTTTCGAGGGGAACGTATTTCGAGATTTCCTCCACAGCTGCGAATTACGTGAGATCATTCTTTCGGGGTACCATTTCCGGCGACATTTCGCCGACTTTTCGCGTTATTTCCGATCGACCGCATTTCGCCTGTACCCAATTCCGGCGTGCGCTATGGAGAGGGGTCCCTCGTCGACAGTCTAGACTTTATTTAATTTATTAAATAATCTAACACATAACGTAACGTCTTTATTAAACAATCTACAACACTTGAAGCGCGTAGCCAGCTACGCTAGGTACACCGAGTAGAATTCCACAGCACGAGGTAAACTTCCGCCAACCTGGATCGCCTTTTGGAGGTTAGTTTTCCGGAAAACGGGGGAAAAATCAGGATTACAATATTTATCCACGAATCTCTGGTCGAAGTACGAGAGAAAACCATTAAAAAAAAGGCGATCGCAGGTTGTCCTCGTGCCGCCATGTTGTATCGGACGAAGGGTATATACAGAAAGAAGGCCCGATATGTCGGAATAAATAAGGGACGACGATTACGGAAGCGAGAAGCGTAAAGAGACGAGGGGAGAATTCGAGAGAATGAAGAAAGTCAAGAAGCGAAGAGAAAGGGAGGGGAAGAAGAAGCCCTAATCTTCGTATCACGCGAAGAAACGCAAAGAGAGAAACAGAACTCTCTTATCAAACCCGTATATTGGCCCTAGGTAGGACGGACGAATTTACGATAACGCTTACAACCTACTGCGACATTTCATCGTACACCTTTCCCTCTTCCTCGAGCGAAAGAGAAGAAACGAAGATTCCGACGCATAAATAGAGACGACGAGATCGCATCCTGATTTCCGGAGACGCGGGGCGCGAACGGCCGAATAAAAAGAGGAGGGGGGACAACGCGCAATAAATATAGAGAGAGGAAAGAAAATAGGAGTTGACAATGACGAGGAAACGTAACGCACGAAGTGGAGAGAAAAAATCATAAATAAGGTGTCAAAGGACGGGGCGCGATTGTGGGGTTGCACCGATGCGCGGCCCGAGTCGCCTTTGCGCAGGCGCGGGAGAGGTACATATATATATATACAGGGTGGCGGAGCGATTCGCGGATCGTCGGGCAAAGACCGACGTCTCCGGGGGTCTCCCTCCGAGGCTTCATACCTCGACGGAGCCGTGGCTCCTCGTATCTTGGGGTTGTCCGGGTCCTCGACCGGGTCTCGAAAGTTCGTCCAAGACGATGACGTGACCGGAAATGAGGCCCTTTCTGGGATAACCTAGACCCCATCGCCGGATTCGCCGTGCCCGGTATCGGGGCAGCGGCCTCCTAGGGCACAGCGAGGAGAATCTCTCGTCTCGATCCGACGTCCCGGTCGGTCCTCGACGTTCCGCAGCGACCTAGCTCGAGTCCACGAGCCATATGGGTCTCTCGGCAGCGACCTCCACCAGGGGAGGCGCGTCCTACCTGGCGTCGAGTCGTCCAGTAGGGGTCCTTGGCGATTCTCTAGATCCTTCTCCTCCAGGGGCCGCGGTCCTAGTCCCGGCCGATCCTCTTGTGTATCTGCTGGTGCTTGATGAGGTGCGCCTTCTGCCGGAAGGCCTTTCCACAGACCTCGCACCTGAAGGGCTTTTCGCCGGTGTGGGTGCGGAGGTGGACCTTGATGTTGCTCTTGTTGAGGAATCCGCGGTTGCAGATGGAGCACCGGTGGACGGGCTTCTCCTTGCCGCTGATTAGAGCGGGCTCGGTACCGTAGGGGAGTCCTGCGGCAGCGCCGGGGCTCTTCTTCGAGGGGTTCTGCGACCCCGGAGCCGGTCTCGACCGCTTCCTAGGGTGCGACGGGGCGGCAAAGGAGGAATGCAAGAGGTGGTCGGGGCTGCAGGATGTGGAGACCCTGCCGGGCGGGCTGACGGGAGGATAGGGACTCGTGGAGGAGGGCGTCTCCCCGCAGGAGGCGTTCTGCAGGGCATTCCCGGCCTGCAGTCTGGCCTGCAGCAGGGGCGCGTAGGTCTGCGTCAGCAGGCTCTGCAGCGTGGAGCTGTGCTGCTGCTGTTGTTGTTGTTGCTGCTGCTGCTGCTGCTGGGCGGAGGGGTTGGTGGCGGCAGCGTAGATCTGCGAGTAGGGACCCGGGGACGAAGTCTCCTGGGTCTTGGGGGAGCAGGCGGTGTCGATCCACTCGGCGATGTCGATCCAGTCGCGCGAGGCGTCGGGGTCGTTCTCGGAACCTGGACCGTTGCCGCCACCCGGGACCGTCGTGTCGGCGATGGCAGAGCCGATGATCTCGGCGATGTCCTCGATGTCGTAGTCGACCTGCTGAGTCGACTGCGGCATCTGCTGCTTCTGGGCGCTGCCCTGGGCCGGGCAAGGGGTGCTGGATGAGACGACGGGCGCCTCGTAGAACTCCTGGTTGGACGAGGGCGTCGGGGAGCTGGACTGCAGACTCGGCCGGTGGGCTATCGTGTGGTAGTGGTGCCCGGGGATGCCGTTGATGCTAAGGTGGCCCGTGTACCCGGTGAACGGTGGCAGTGGCTTCAGCTCAGCCAGCGACTGGGCCGTCGCGACGCCGACGGAAGAGCCGAGCAGGATGGTGTCCCAGGCGTCCTGAAGACCGGCGGCGGTCTGCTTGGCGTCGGAGGTCTCCATGAAGTCGGAGCCGGTGGCGCCCCAGGAAGAGAGCAGGAGGCTGTCGACGCCGACGACCTCGGCCGTGGGGCCGCCCACGACCGCGCCGGCGCCCTGGCTGCTGTGCGGCGGCTCCACGCCGGCGGGCCCCAGGTGCTGGGGTCCGGAGGGCGCACCCGGCTGGCCGGAGTACTTCATCTCGACGACGAGTTCCGCACCTGGCGAGTCCTTACCCCCGGCCTGCAGGCGGCAGGTGCCTTTGCCGAGGCCCCGCCCGCCCCCAGCAGCCGCTGACACCACGTTGTACGGCGACGTGGCCACGAGGTCCTCCTCGGAGGCGTCCAAGATATCGCAAGGCGAGCGCACCGGGTCCAGTGGGTACTCTACCTTGATCCTCCCCGGCTCCCGCCTCTCCGGGTACTCCGACTTCACCTGCCGCGCCGTCTCCTCGTCACTCCGCGACGACGACGAGGACGAGTGCGGCGTCGAGGAGATCCTGGACGTCGAGAGCAGCGAGCTCAACAGGGAGGCATTAAAGTTGACGGAAGAGACCGTGCATCTGTCCTCGCCTACGCGGGGCTCCTCCGTCTTTACGCGCACGTTGAGGGAGGAGAGGATCCCGTTCAGCGAGTCCGGTGAGGGGTTCGCTCTGGAGGTCGCTGAGCTCGCCGAGGTGTAGGCCCGGTAGGGACTCGCCAGGGCGGCGCCGCTTCGATGGCCCCCTGGAGGACACGACGACGGCGCGCCGCGTGCCGTGGCGCTCTCCGACGTCGGCGTCGTCGAGCTCGCCAACAGGGTGGCCAGGACGTTGCCGCCGGCTCGCGGTCCCGACGTCGACGCGCCCGTCGGCGACGGAGAGCCCGGAATGATGCCGTACGACTCCGCCCCCGAGGCTACATCGGCGCCTCGGAGACTCGATATGGAGTCTTCTCTTACGAGGACGTCGATGGACGAGCCCCCGTAACCGTGGCTCAAGATTCCCGAGTGGTGGTGGTGGTGGTGGTGATGGTGGTGCCGGTGGTGGTGGTGGCACGCGCTCGACGACGCCGACGCCGCGTACGCCAGGCTCGACGGGTGCTGGTGGACGCCGACTCCCGGCGGGCCCTCCTCCAGGCTCGGAGGACCTGGCGTCGACGCCGAGGGGAACGGGGGACCAGGGTTCCACCAGGGATCCACTCTACTGCCGGGGGTGCTGCAACCGCCAACGGCGCCGCGGGGACCTGCAACAACCAGAGACCTGCGTTGGAACTCCTGCGCTCACTTTTTATCTCCTCGGTACCAATTCTGCCATATCTGCAGAGTATCTTTTGATCGTATTGTTTGGTAATTTATTTCGTAATTTAATAACGGAATAATACGACAAAACAATTGTTATTTAACACTTAGAAAAGTGTACGTAGAAAAGGCAGTCAAGGAGGCGGTGTTCAAGTGGAAGACGTAAGTTAGAACACCGAGACTGCCAAAGCGCAATGTGCACCCGCGGTGTCGCATTCAGTGGTGGTGCCGTAATGAAAGGGTTAATCGAGGTTCGAATGAGCTCTATTACGTACCTATTCCACCATTTATTGTAAATTGTGAAGACCGGTGTGCCTACTTCTACCCATCCCCGATGCCCAGTTCCCAGCGAACGCGCGCCTCGCGTTCTCGATTAATATCCCCATAGGTGTTCCTCGGATCCTCGCTGACCCACTCACCTCTACAAACCATGGCGAGTAAATTACCGACACCTCGAAGTCTCTTATTCTCCTTCGCCGGTGACCAGGTGGTACCAGAGAGTGTCCTTTTAGTGCCGACAACGATATATCGTCCTTTTACAACTGCTAACGACTTCGGCCGGCACTAAAAGTGCTTAATTCACAAGAATTTAAGTTCCCGTAATATAACCGAGAACATTACCAGGGTAATATGACTAACGTCAGGAGTACCAGGGTACACCGATGAACATGAACACCTTCCCTGCGGACACGACGGGAAGAATCACGGCCACCAGTGCACCTTTGGTTCTCGAGCCTTGACAACGTTTCTATCGGGGATTTATCAGGTCCAAACCCAGTAAATCCGAGTTTAAGGTTGATCGAGGCGCTCGGGATCGAATATGCGTAATTATTACCCCGATCTATTGGATTCAGACCCGACAAATGCAGGGTTAAGGACTGCGACGCAAATGTAGCCCATGACGCGTTCCTGGCTACCGGGTCTCCTATTTTACCGGTTAGAGGTGGACTTCGGGCCGAGCCAACGGATCGATTAGTATCGAGGAAGAAAGCGGCGATCCGCCGATCGAAACGGATCTTCGTGGTAAGAAGTGGTTGAAAAAGATCCTCCCGAAGGAACCGAAGCATGTCGCGCGTCGTGCGGCGTAGCGGCCGAGCCTCGAAGCGTAGCGTGCGCGGTGGGTAGGTAGGTTGGTAGGTTGGTAGGTAGGTGGTAGGTAGGTTGGTAGTAGGTTGGTAGGTAGGTTGGCGGACCTGTCGGTGTAGGTATATAGGTAGGTTGGTAGGGTAGATGCCACTTCTCTCCGCGAAGAGCAGCCGGGGGAGAGAGAGAAGAAAGACTCGCTCCCGTTAACTAGGTTAGTGGCACGCTATCCAGCCACGGCCGAGTACACACTCGGCCGACCAAATTGCGGCGTTTAAAAATATATTTCGTGTCGGCAAGAGTCTCCTTGTAGTCCGCTGGGGGGGGCACCGGAAGTGAGAAAAAGAAGGGGTCGCACGAGGACGCTCTTGCTTCGAGCGGATCGCTCCTCCGAGGAGTCCTTCTCCCCGTATACGCGGAGGAGGAAATTTGGAGGTTAGCCGTCAGGATTGCCTCCCCTGAATGAACTTTCTCCGCTGGTGAAAAGAAGCGGTCGCGTCGAAACGAGGGGGACGCGTTATTACGGAAAAGGGGACCGGTCGGAGGGGAAGTCGCGGATTTCGGAAGCGGCCGGCCACGTGATCCAAGATGGCGGCGGGATTTTCTTTCCGCGTACCGGTCGCAAGTGGCACCGCCGTCGGTCCAATGGGAGCCGAGGACGGCCGAAGTCGGCCGGAGACGGCCGAAGCGAGCCGTCCTTGTCGCGGCCGGTGGGGATCGGGAAGCCGTGACGCGTGCGAGGGGCCCGGCGTACCGTTATGCAGTGGCGCGGGCCCCGGTACCGTAACCGCGCCGCCGGTCCCGCGGGCCCACTTTTCGGGCCTACGACAATGGTGCGCTACTTATCAATGGGATCACTGGGTAGGCCGAGTGCGCGCGACGAATTCGGCCCGGCGAGGACTTCCCTAGCGGTCGGCGGCTACAAGGAGAGCCGGGAGTCGTTTCTAGGTTGGACGAGAAGAGATTCGGGTCGTTGCCCGCTGGGATCCCGTCCTCTTCGGAGCCGAATCTCAGGCCTGGCCTAACCTCTACTCCTCTAGTTCTTAAATCTTTCTCGCCGAACGACGAGCCAAGAAGCCACTCGGACACGACTGTTAACATTAACATTAGCCGAATCTCAGGCCTGGCCTAACCTCTACTCCTCTAGTTCTTAAATCTTTCTCGTCGAACGACGAGCCAAGAAGCCACTCGGACACGACTGTTAACATTAACATTAGCATTAGGGACTCGCAATCTCCAGAGCCCATCGCCTAATTAAACGAGACCCGTGACCGTCGTTAATGAAGAATTCATTGATTTAACGGCTCGATCCGGTTAACGGCCAACGTCGAGTCGCGACGACGCTTTGAAATTGACGTAACCTTTCCGTTGTTCCCCATACGCGTCGAGAAATGAAATAAAAAATGAGATTACACGGTATTTTGAGGAAATGAACGAGCGGCATTTGTTGCAACGGGCTCAAATGACTCCGTAGGCTGTTTCAATGAGGGATCGCAACGGAGTAACGGATCGGTCGTCCTTCTCGGTCCGTTGCATGCAAATCGAGTGGGACGGATAAACGAGTATCCATTTGTTTATTCTTTCGTCTGGTCGCATCTCTCGGCCGCGATAGAACAGGACGGAACGACTAACCCGGATACTCGGTCACAATCCCTGATCTTAACCTCTTAACGAGGTGATTTATTCCTTTCGCGTGCCATACTTTAAGCATGCCGACGTGGAACAAGTAAGCACGAGCCTCGATATGCAACGATTCCTTAAGACGTTTAAACGGACGTTCTTAGCCGCGATCAACAAATGGCGAGGCCAAAACCGAAAAAATCGTGGTGTGGTTGCGTGTCAAAAATGACGGTACTACCCCCTACCTGATGGGAGATAAGCGTGAAATCTATAACCGAAGAATAATTATTAGGACATTTTTATAACTTGGTTGATGCTCTATTCCGCGATCTAAAGGAAAATTTCAAAGTCCCCGTCTAGAAATGGGCCTTACCAAGGCACGTCCTTCTTCGGGGTCTTCGTGGAAATCGATGAAAATCCCGCAAAAGTCCGTCGAAGTCGGTGGAATTTAATCGTAATCCGTGCAAAATCGAGGAGAACCCGCGTTAATTCCTGCCAAAATCGACGATAACTCGCGTGAATTTGCGGAAACGCGTGGAACTAAACCGGCGGGTCGGAACCCCACGTGTCGTATTCCTCCGGCGAGGAATCCGCGCGGGAATGTCCGCGCGCTACCCCCGCGTGCTCGTGCTACGTCACGAGTCGAGTGTCGAGGCCCGTCCGCGTCGGCACGCACCGGCACGCACACGCGGCCACGAGGATGCCAGGGCCGAAGTAGGACGCAGCACCGTTAGCCCGCTTACCGAGAGCAACCGAATCCGACGGACCGTCGGATTTTGCCGCGAGCACGTAAGAGGATGGCTTTCCTTTTCGTTGCGAAAAATGGCGCGAGCGAATCCCCGCCGAGACCGCCGAATTTCGAGTCGCGGGGATCCGTCATTTCTTTTGGGACCTTGGACGCCACGATCGGCCATCGTCGCCGCGTTGTCTGGCTCGACAGAGACTTAAACTGAAGTTTTTCCGGAATTCCGCTCGATAGGATGCGGTGCGGACGCGAATTAGCCCCATAAAAGAGACGACGATCTTTATGGTCGCGTATGGCGTCGAATAATCTAATGGCGCACGCGTTGAACTTTCGCGTCAATTGGTTAGCGATACTCCAAATGAGGGTTTTATCTCGTTCACCGTTGCGGTATTCGGGCTCAACTATATTTAGCGTCGCCGTCGCCTCCTGCATTTATGTATGCCAATGGGGAAGTGCTTCCCATGTGGGCGTCCAAGTGTTAACCTCGTACGCCACGGGACGTGGTGAAACGGAGGAAGGGAAATGGCGGCGGTAATACCTCGAAAATATATGAATTTGTAATTAATATCAAGCGGTATCAGAAATACTCGGAGACATCGACGGCCGCATAGGACATGTCGCGCCGTTCGGGCGTTGAAGTCTCCGCGACATGTCCCATGCGGTCGTCGATGTCTCCGGGCGAAATACGTTTCGGAGTTAATTCCTGCCCTCGTTAAACGATTTCATTTCCCGATTCTCAATAGAAACGATTTAATTTCGAGCTTAGTCGGGACTGGAACTTGGTTTCCTAAAGGTGTCGCGAGTTCTCGAGGACGAGGCATGCAAGAAGAGGTCGACGAATAGCCAGGAGCGATTCGTTCCCCTAGAACTTACAATTAGTGCCGATCGAACTTGCACCGACTTTGATCCGCCGGTCTCCGGGACCGGTTCGGGACTCTCCAGGCAAGATGGCGGCTTGGGTATTCCGTTAATCGGAATTCGTCGTAAATCTTACGTGGGCGGCCAAACGACCCCGTTTCTAACCGCGAGATAAATGACCCTGGAATCACCATTGTTATCCAAGTCCTTTCCGATGCACGACGTTATTGTTATTGCATTTCTTGCACGTCCGCCTCGTTACCGATCGATACGTTATGGCCGAGGAAATTGATAACCGAACGCGTTGTCTTGCCGGAACCGAACGATCGGATCCATTGTGCCGTTGCGATATGCCGTTAAATGCATTTAGTCCAGCTTGAATCGGGGTACTTCTTAATTACTTTACGATCTGCGGATGCAGAAAGAGCTTTCATACGCGAAAATGATCGACAGAAAACGCACGATCCCATTTCTTGGAGTAAAATTCCCCGCAAGTTCTTCCTCCCTCCCTGGGTGACCGTTAGTCCATCACGTGCTCTTTTTATCCATTTTCCGCGGTCTTTTCGATTTCCTCTCGATGTCCCTGGCTCTCCGAATTCCCCGTTCCGTTACATCACCGATTAATTTCCTCCGCGTTAAAACGACATTAGGCAAAATCGGTACTCGTAAATTTTACGGCGGGGCCTTCTTGCAGATACGATCGCGCTATCGGACCCGTCAATCCGTTTCCTCATTAGTGGAGTAATGACCGGCGGATTTCCAGAATCGGCTGTAAAGACATTCCGCCTTCCCACTTATTTGCGGATAAGGACGCATTCCGCTTCCTACCGCGGAAGGGTTGCCCGGTGGACGCGCATCCCGGGGAAAAATGGCCGCGGCCGTTTCACGACTCGTTCCGACTCATCGGAATGTCTTTCTCGACGGCACGTATCGGACGAACCGGAACGTCCTGGCACGGCTCCGCGAACGGGGAAAGTGCGCGACCATTGCACTCGATTCGAGGTAAAGGTTAGAGAGGAACGAGCAAGTCCCGGATCCTCCACCTTCCCGAAGGAAATTTCAACGGCGACCTCGTCCCTCGGAAATGAACTCGGGCAAATCTTCCAAAAGGACGTCTGACGCCTATCGACGCGTCCCGATCGGCAATCGATGGATACCCGAGATGGGTATCTCGATGGTTAAACTAAGCGACTAAAGCGTTAATTAATGACCGGGTGGTTTAAAGAGCTCTACCGAAGGCAACCCCTCGCTACATGACTAATTCGGACGTTTCATTGTGCGTAAATGATTTTTTTTCCTTTTTTTTTCTATGGGAAGAGTCACGTTCGGCCGCCATCTTGAATATGGCCAGTCGAATTACCGCGGTGATGCAAAAGCCGGAAACGTACGAGCACTTTAATCCAGTCTCGAGGAGAAAAGCCGAGTGCGGTGATTGACACGTCACGTGCAATAATTATCGCCCTACCGTATGTTTAAAATGGAAATAAGTTGAATCGCCTCAAAGGGGACGGAGTACCGTAACGAGTACTCTCGAGCCCAAGTCGGGATGGAGGAACTTCGAGTACGGCGCAAAATTGTTAATTGGCTCTGTATTTCTGCCTGCATCTCAAGATTCGCCAGTATTAACGTAGAAATACTGTCTGCCACGAGAGGGTATAAATATTGTGCCTAGTAGACGTCTCGATAAGAGCGCGTTTGTGGGTTATGTTCGACAGCCCCAGTTTACACCGTCTGCAAGTAGCGGTACTCGATCGCCTAAAATTAGTCCCGGAACTCGGAAAGGATTCGACGAAGCCGAGCCTGCCGTGACTCACGATTGACAAGTATGGCATTTTATTGCTGCACGTAGTTTACAGTTACGTCACTTTCTTACCCGGTGTCGAATTGAGGTCCGACCGAGTCCTCGACAAAGCCTTTAAAAAGCATCTCCTTCGGCTCCCCTTAATCCTCCCCCGACTAAAATTCGGCATTTACCCCAACGGAATTACCCAGTGGACATTTTCGCCCATCTAAGACCTACCATTAGAAACCCTAAGTGCCCTGAAAAAAAAAGAAAAAAAAAGGAGACATTCACATAAAGAAATATTTCCAAAAATTCATCAAATACTACTCCACTCCCATAAAATCCGTTAAATCGACCGCAACGTTCCTTCGTAATTACGGCAATTTGTCTCAGATTATTATCACCGTCAAATAATTATTCCACGTATTTTTTTTTTTTTGGACTAACCGAGGAAAGATTTATCTTCGATCGGTGGACTTTTTTATGGGTCGAAATTTCTAATCGAATATCGAATGCCTAAAGTCGATCGATCCCGGTTGCCGACCCTGGGGAGGTTCCTGCTCCGAGACGAGTGTCTACGGTCACTCGCGGAACCGACGAGTCGGAAGCGTCCCCTCCACCGACCCCGGCGTCCCTCCTCCGTCGGAGTCGACAACACCGGGTAATGTGGTACACTGACCTACTATCCACCGTCTCCCCTCTCTCTCGCTCCCCCGCCGCGCGACTCTCGCCCTCTCGCTCGGACGGCTTTCTCTCTCTCCGTCACACTCGCGCGTCGCGCGCCTCTTCCTAGTCTCCTACTCGCTCTCACTGTTCCTCTCCTTTCTTTGTTTTTCCTCCACCCGCCTGCGGAAACCCCTGGTTTTTCCCGATTTCGGCGCTTTTCCGCGATTCTCCGCAATTCTCTGCGTTTCTTTCTTTTTTTTTTTATTTCAGCCGACTTTCTGCGATTCTCTGCGATTTTGTGTGTTTCTTTTTTTTTTTGTGATGTTACCCGATTTTATGCGATTCTGCGCAATTCTTGGCGATTTTGTGCGTTTCTTTTTTTTTTTTGGGAGTTCAGCCGATTTTCTGCGATTTTTTTCGTCCCTTTTGAGACGTTTCTCGGCTTTTCGGTGTTTTGCGGCGCTTTTCACTGCTTTTCGAGGATCCCCGTGACTCTAGCCAAGTCCTCTATCTCTGTTTCCCCCCTCGACCAGGAAAGGATGAATCGTTGGAGTAGTCTCTTCCTCCTTTTTTCTACCCATCACATCACGTACCGGGAAGAACGGAAGTGGGCTAGCGGGTTGAATTCGATCTCTGTACCGGATTGACCATTCCGACATTCCAAGGCGACTTCCAGTACGCCTGGTTTCCTCTCCAGTTTATCGTTCTGCTCGGTTTCTCGAGTTTCCCGAGAGCTACAGGTGGACGCGCCACACGAAGGTGCGCTTCATCGCGTAGAAATTACCTTTGAAGTGCACAAACGTGCTGCTTGAATTCTCACTATAAATCCGGGAAATTCTTTGGTTCATTAGTTAGACCTAGATTTTTCCGTCCTATTTTACTGGAATTAAGTTCTAGTTTAGGCTTGCAAGTGGAAGAAATGGAGGAAACGTTTTTTTTTTTTTAATCAATTTTTAAGGCCTGAACTAGGACCTCCACGTTTGAAGGAAGCTTTTCTTCGGAAAAGGATGCGATCGTTCTAAATTCCCGGCCCACCTGTTGCGTTCCTACCTCGCACCGCATCCGGCGGGGAAAGGTAAAGAAATGAAACGGGAAGTAATGTTATCCCGAGAAATGGATACGGCATTGACGTCATTATCATCTCGGCCAATCCGAATCGAGGGAATTTGGTCGATCGGTCGATCGCCATCGGGTCCGTAACCTTACGCCTCCCCACCCTCCTCGAAGGAGAAATTTCCCCGCAAAAGTCGGCACGGACGTCCAACGCCCAGACGGCGGCCATTGCGCGGACTCCGAGTCCATACGAATGTTTCCTACCCTAATAAAAATCTCTCATCGAGCCAAGAAATACTTCATTCGAAGAATAACTATTTCCTCGAAGGAACTCGAACAAACAGTACGCACCGTTTCTCCGGAATGATAATTCGTATGACTTTATTCGAGTGAAATAATGATTCCATGAAAGCCCAAAATCGGAACCACTCGATAACTCATTAAGAAACATTTCCTTGGTTCGATGAATCTTTCATTCCCAGCGCCCCGATTTTCCAAAGCGCTTGTGCATTAAAAAAAAGAATTTTTTCAGGCAAGGATTGCAATTTTGGACGATCGCTTTATCGCGTGTACTTCTCGGACCGCCTCGTCACGTGGCGAGGATTTCTTTCCGACTCCTTGGTCAGGTGTCGGAAAATAAGTTTTCTTAGGTATACACCGGCGAGCGAATGTCGGTCACGGACTGTGAGATCCGAAATTCCGGAAGGTCTACTTTTTACGACGCCTTGGATGACGGGAGGGGGCAGCCCCCGTTAGAAGCTGTTAGGCTCGGTGTCGCCTCCCGAAGAAGCGTCCAGAGGACGGTCTTTAACCCCTTAACACACAGATTTTTTTACAAAAACCGGCCGAAAAAAAATCAAATTTTTTTATCTAAAAAAAAATACTAGAACATTGTCTTGGGAAAAAAAATAAAATTCTCAATTATATTCAAGGGTGAAAAATCATAGTAGCATAAAATACAACGGCGCTCGAATTATCTCGAGTACGCACAGTTTGGCCTGTTTAGCGCGCTGGAATTAACTAGAGCGCACAAGTTAAGGGGTTAAATTCGATTCGAGTGGTTGAAAAAATCGGGACCCTCCAAATCCTGGGCGTATTTTCAGTGATAACCTTAAGGTAGATTGTAATAGGCGGGGGTGAACTTACATATAAGCAGCGTGGTATCCAGAGTGGTATAGTTGAAGTCCGCGGGACCCGCTGGGAGCAATCTACACACAAGGGTGCACCGTGTGGGGCGAAGACCCCCCGCGAATAGGGGCGCGAGCGGCCTCAGCAGGAGGCAGCAGCGCGCGGAGTCCCAGCGCCCAGTGCGTCCTTCTTATAGGAGGACGCGCCACTTCCGGAACAGTAGAACTCGAGGCAAGGTGCGTCCGCGGTCACGAGATCCCAGGAGATCTTTCTCTCGAGGGACTTTCACGGGTACCGCGTCCACGTCGAGAGTATCGAGCCGGACACCACACGATCCCGCACGCAGTCGCCCCCGGTGTTCCTTGCGAGAGACGACGAGTCCTCTCGGCAGCACCTTCCGCCAGGTGCCGGGTGCGGGCACTCTCCGCACCCCCTTGGATCAGGACCTGGGGCTCAGCCCGATGCTCCGGGAGGTCCGCTTGCGCCTCTTCGGGATCCTGTCGCTTCTCATTCGCGCTTTCCTGGCGGACGTCATCGGCTGGTCTCTTCCCGTCCTCCTGTGGCGCTTCCGGGTCGGACCTGACCGTCGCCGCGACCCTGGGGAAGGTCGGCGGCGGTTCTTCCGGGTTCCGCTCGCGTCGAGGTCGGGGGCTCCGCTCGCTGCAGCGGTCTCTCGGTCGGTATCTCCAGCCACCCGCCGCCGCGCCGCTCTCGCGCTTCACGCCCGCAGAGTGGCCGGCCGATTTCCCGAAAGTAGGCGAGAAGAAGCGAACTGGATGGCCTGTGGGCCCTTACTGCGAGGGGCCTTGCGCGGTTAGAGCGGCCAGGGGCCCCTTCTTCGGGGCCCGCCATAACGCGGACGGACCGACGGCCGCCCCCCTCCGAGCGCCTCCAGCCCCTCCACGAGGACCGACCCCACCTCCGCCGCGACGCCGGGGACCTCTTGGGACCTTACCGAGGACGCCGTGGCCCTCCCCTCCCGATTCCCTTCCGACCAGCTTCCTCCTGGTCGGCCACCCCCTACGGGGGTGAACTTTGACCCAGCTTACAAGAACTTGGACCAACGTCCTCGAATTCGGTTCCGGCAGGAGGTACGTACCTCCGTCGGGCTTTTTTAGGGTAATTGGCAGATTTCGTAACGCGCCTTGCGAGGCACCGGTGCGCGTTACTTGCATCGGCTAATTAGGCAAGATGGCGGCGGGACTCCTCCAGAACGCGCGGGTAAAGGGATGTTCCTACGCTTTCAGCACATACCTCGTCATGCTTCTTTCTCGCGGTAAAGACGCGGAGACGCCTCGCGGTAAACGCGACCCACGCGACTGGATTTTATCTTTCTTTTTTTTTTCCCCGAATATCGAAAAAATGAGGAAAGTCGACTAAACAAGTCGTGTATCGAAGACGCGCCGAAATTTTGAAAGCAAAGGGGTCGTCAAAGAGCTATTCACTCGGAAATCAGGGAAAACGATTTTTTTACTTTTGGAACCGATGACAATATTACTGGAATTTGAAATAATTTAAAGCGATTCTTATTTTGGATTTTTGCCTGATTTCGAGTATTAAAAATCGAGATTTTCGGAGCGAGTTACCCTTCGGGGGTCGCCGTATCGAAAGGCAACCCTTTTTCGCAAGATTTCCGGCGACTCGAAATTGACGGAAAGGGCCGTTATTCTCGACGACAGTTATTCCAAAATCCGTGCTAGTCGGTCTCGGACCCGGGGAAAAAGTGTTGAAAAAAAGATTTCGCCGGAAACGGGACTCGGGCAAAAAATGGCGCGAAATGCGAAGGCACTCCCGAACCCGCTAACTCGACCTGTTGGCAAACATCCTTTGGGGACAGTTTTTCTACGCGTTGTCGCCTCCGACCGCTGCCAGGGGCTCGAAAAAATCCACTTCCAAGGGCCCCTGAAACCGGAGAGGTTAGCTTAAACCCTGAAACCCCAAAAGGGTTGAAGCACCCCGCAATGGCGGTCTGACCCCGAGGAGCTTTTCGCCTCCTCGTCCGCAACCTTCCCTCAAGCTAGAAGAAAATGGCCGACAATTTGTCGTTCTTTCGGATCGAGACAGTACAAGAGTCCCACCAATAACTAGAATCGGTAAATTAAGTTAAACGAACTATGTCCCGGTATTAATTCCTTTATGGCTGGCCATTGGTGTGCCGTTCCAAAGCGGAAGTGACCAATCGACCGCGTCGAAAAGTATCCCGACACGGAATCGCGTTGTTGCAAAATGGCGAAATAATTTATAGGAGTCGGCTCGACGCCCGGAGAGAAGATAAAAAAATTCTCGGCTTTTCGAGAAGCAACGTTGAATTGATTTGGATTTTTTTTTTCTGTCTCTCGGAAAATGGCGTCGATAGGAGGCGGTGAAGCCGCATTTCCGAAAGCCCTATCTACGGTTGATTACACTTTCTTTGTTGCGACTGGTGGTACCAATCCTCTCTCCGCCAGCTCTGATATCTCGACCCACCTCTCGAATCTTGTGGAATTGCCTGGAATCGCTTTATTTGTCGAAAATCGAGTACGTTACCCTCCGCGATTGGTTGGATTGTCGCATATTGCGCAATTCCGCGACTTTTCGAGACCGATCCTTGGGCGGTTCCAGGGCGTCGACAGGGACTAAATATTTTGACAGACCTCCTGCGAGGTCCTGCAGGGTCTCGATTTATGGTCTTATGCCGACCAGACCCTGTTGAGCCCTCGGGATGTGCCAGGACTCCCGCATTTCGTCACCGTTAGGACGAGGTTGCGGAAGTTTATTGCCCCCAATAAAAGGACCGCTCCTGAGGGTTCCCGAATTTACAAGGAATATTTCCTTCCCGAGGCTGCACCCGCAAACGACCCCAGGATGAAGTCAAACGTGGCCTTAAGGACCCGAGGTCCTGGGGAAGATGCTATCGCCTTGCCGTTAAGAAGTTCATCAGGATCATCCGGATGAACGTAAGGTACACCTTAAAAGGAGAGGAATCGATAAACACAGCATCATCATTTCCACCGAAAACCTCGACTCGCATGTCTGAAAATATAATAATAATTAGAATGTTAATTGCGGGTGTCTAGGATCCAGTGATCGTCCTTTTCTATTCCTTGAAAGAGTTCTGGGAGGAAGGACGAGGGCAGATTTTCCAGAATTCGGAAGTCCTCTCAGGACCTCCCTGTCCTAGTGTCCTATATTCCGGGGGCAAACACATGTCCTGCAGACCTCTCCTCCTGGACCATCGGGACCTGCAAGGACTCGGCAGGATTTATTGCTAATTTCTGGATTTACGGGGGTCGCGTGCGACGCATTTCTAACAATGGCGCCGTTTCACGAGGTTGCATCGAGCGGACTGAAAATATTTACCCTCACGTTTGTCGACTTTTGTCGAAATAGTTCCTGGCAAGGACACGAGTCCCGAAGGACCCTGTCTGCACATGTGCGAAGATGGTCGCGAGCCGTCCATGCGCCAGGACATTCGAGCACGAGGACGGCAATGGTCAATGGCAATGGTCCTGGAGAGAGCTAATACAATTAGAAGGACTCGTTAGTCCTCGAGAGGGTGCGGAAGTGCCTCGTCCTGTAAATCAAAGACACGTGCGAGGAGACATTTTCTAAGCTATCTAAGACATTTTACAGCGGCCCCTGAGAAACATCCCCGTCCTTTAAAAGGACTCGCAAAAATCCAATTAAACCTATCTAACAAAGTACCGAGACTCATCAACTTCCTTTCAAGATCCGGAAGTTGTCAACGCGTCAACATGGGGTTGTCCTTACGCTACGGCTTATTCACCATGCAAATATATAAAAAGGAAGGAAAAAAGAAGAAAACGAGATACATAAACCGAACAAGTAATTATCCCCGTCCTTTTGCGGACTTAAATAATAAATGCTTCAAGGCAACAATGATCCTTAAACAACGGTCCGGGTAAGGTCCTCGAGAATAGTGACGCGAGCTGGCCGTGTCCTTAAGACGGAGTCTGAACGACGACGTCCATGGTGGAGTCGAAGGTTCGATGGGGATTTTTTGTTATGTCCTTAGAAAAAAGGCGGACGTCCTTAAAAAAGGACACCTCTTGTGGGTGTTCTACTGAGATCGCTAAGGAATCGCTCGCATAGGACTCGTGGAATTTCTGCGAAGGCAGGACGCCATCGGGAAAAATCCCGAAGGAGACTTCGGCCATTTCGAGGCGTCTCCTTGCCGGTGCGAGGAGAGTCATTCATAAGGAAACAATTATTCTCGGGTGTGCTCCAACCTGCGCCGGGGATTACCATTGGAGCAATTAAAAAGTATCGCAATTTTACTCAAGGTGCGAGCAATAAAATCCTAAGGTTAAGTCCGCGAATGCCACGTACTCATCCGTCGTCGTATCTTTCGCGCTTCGTACTAATTGTTAAGAAATTAATTAGAGGCGTAAGGTATTCCTCGATAACAAGTCGAAAAGTAGAAAGGGGAAATGAAATAATTGAAGATCGAAAATGAATTTAATTGGAGACGTAAGGTATTCCGTGAGAAAAATAGGAAAAAATCGAGAGGAAAAGTCGGACCACCCGGAAACGTTGAGGCGCATCGAGGCACCTTTTGGGCGTTCAACGAACCCGATTTTCCCTCCGTGGTACCCGGAAAAACTCGAACCGTGGCAAATTCGGAAAGTCGACACCTCTTTGACGGCCGTCCACGTGGTTTTGAAAAGCCTCCGAGTCGCAACGCGATTTCCACGGTGAGCGACCGGGACGTGTTCCGGTATTGCCGAATCGGCGGCCCCAAATATTTGGACCCGGAGGATTCGACACGACCTGTTAGAAGAGGAACCGAAAGCCGAAACTTTTTCTACGGCACCCTGGACGTGTCAAATCGGGAGCAATCCTTACCCGGCCCTTGTGAGCAGTTCACTAGATTCGGACTCGACGGTCCCCAATCGGCAACCAAGGATCATATCTAGAAGCAACGTAAAAATAAACCATGTCGATAAGCTCGCATAACAGGAAGTCGCTCTTGGATCCCTTAAGGATGGTCCTTCCGAAATTCGAAATAAGAAATAAACCGAGTCGAAAAGCTCGGATGACGGGAAGTCGCTCTTGGATCCCGTAAGGATCATTCTCCCCCAATTCGACGACGGATCCATAAAAAAAAATTCGAGGCCAGGTTTAGAATGGTATCACCATGCCAAAGGATCCGAGAGGGGCTCCTTCGAAGGGTTCCGTGCCTTTCGAAAATTCCGGGCAAAATCTTCCGTCCCGGATATTAGCGCGACACGGTGCCTCGTAAATAAGCCAAGAAAATGTCGGGAGCCACTTGTCGCTCGGCGGTTGCCCGCTCCCGGTCGATTTTCCCTCCTCCTCGGGGCATCGGGCCCTTAAGGCCCTTTCTCCCTGGCCCAGCTTCGGCAGCGGCAAGAATTTACGGTGGTTTTCAGAGAACGGTCCTGCGGCCCGCGATGTGGCCACCGTGGCCCGGGTGGTCCCGCGCTCGGTCGGGCCCTTACTTACCTTTGGGCCCCGAATGCACTTTGCCAATTTCGCGCCGGACCGTCGTTATAAATCATTCGCAGGATCGGCGGAATCGCGGGAGAGGGCGACACCGTCGTATTTCAACGCCGCCTCGCCGCTTCCGGCAACAATTCGAGCTTCCCCTCTCTTCGGGCCCCGTTTATTTGCACCTGATCCTTGGTCGACCTCGATCGACAACAGGACGAAATTGCCGAAAACCGACGTAAAGAGGCATTTCGACTACTACTAGTTGCGAAGGGACGCGGCAGAAAGACGACGTCGTCTCCTCTGTCTTTACGCTCACGCGGAAGAAAGGACCCTGGAAGAGGTCCTTGAAGACGGCATTTCCGCGCGTCCGTGGCGACGCGGTGGTCCGGTTAATTCTTCTTGAAGAAAAAAAATCGGACCTACATCTTGCAACTTGTTCCTGAAAGCGCATTGAACGTTGCAATTATCCTTGGGGTCGCGCGAGTCTCCGGAGACTTCGATGCCGAGATACCTGCAAAGGAGGGATGTCGGATTTGAACGTCGACACTTTTATCCCGTTTATTATACTAATATTATACTATTGTTACTCTACTATTATATTATATAAATATTCTGACTTTTTCACATGTATGCAAGACTTTCATATCACCTTAAGTCCTCCTTTCAAGGACTTCAAAGAGTGAAGCAGGACCGAAAGAGGTCTTACTTGGGTTGTGCAGACTTGATTCTCTGTAACCATGTTAAGGGTATGTGAAGAAAGACATTTTCTAGCCCCTGAACTTTTTCTTTTTCCGACATTAGCGCCGATTTTCTTGGCTCTTTCGGGAATACTTACAAAGTTCGCGGGTTGCGAGAAACCGGCGACGGATTGCCAGAAGGCTGCTAATTGGAAAAAGGTGCTCGGATGGATCGAGATGGCGCGATCGGCCTTGCAAGGCCTTCTCGGCTGGCCGTTCTCCGGTTGGGGAGCTCCTCGAAGAGGAAGGCACGGCCGCGTGCGTGCGCACGCACACGCGCGACTGCACGCGGAACCAGGCAAGTGGGGCTCCGAGTGAAACGGGCTCCACCTGCACCTGCACACCTGGAAACGCCTGTACACGCGACAAAATTGCCATTTGACAGTAAACGACGACTTCGAACCGCATCCCGGTTCAAATCGCATTCAGTTCATCCATAGCCCTGAGAAAAAAGAATTTAATTAATTCGAAAGAATGTGCGTTGCCCCAAGAAAATCGAGTAAGAAAGTCGGAAATTCGATCAAACCGATATGGATTTTCCTTCCCAAATAATTCTTTCCTGCAGTTCTATACACTGGGGGAGGAAAGTTTAAATCTTGTTCATTGACATTTTCTCAGGGTATGTGTCAGGCAATAATATACATATATGTCGACGATACATATTTGTGTAGTCGGATTTTTTTTTCTCAGGGTGGGAAGGAAAGCCGCACAGCGGGGCGCTCTTTTATTTTTTTAATTAATTCTTTCTAATCTCTTGATCTGAATTTTTTATGGCAAATCGGCCGAGCGGCGCTCGCGATAAGACGTATCGGGGGTTATGTCACTTTCGTGCGTTTCGTCTCGTTATGTAAGTGCGAACTGCGCACGCGCGCTTTCGCGTTCGGCTCTTTACGCGCGAGCCAGGAAGAACAACGCTCACGGACGTGGGATTGCGTGTGTGTGCCAAAATAGTTGCGAAAAAATCCACCGGTTGCGCCGTTACAGTCCTGAGCATCGGCGTTACATAAAAGTGACGGTTCTTAATCAATAATTAGCCACTGAAATCACGAGGTGGGTGTCTCGTTAAGGTGAATAATTGCCGGGGTAAGGCACCCGTGTCGGTAATTCGAGGCCGAAATTCACATCGGAAATGTAACGTTCGAGTTATTAGACGCTAATCCCTCGTTTATCGTTTCCCCTGGTGGAGCCGCCGTTACGCGGCCAAGATGGCGGCGACGAAACTCGAGCGCGCTTCGGAAAAGCCACGGCGCGTTACGAGGCACGCGTAATTTCATGAATTTTTCTATTTCGCCCGGTACGGAGAATCTCTCACGCGTGAATTTCACGGTAATACCTTCGAAATCGTGGAGACTGTCTCGAGTCTCGTAGGGGAAGCCTCGGAAGTCGGCAGGTGGAAGCCGGGAGGCCGAGTGCACGAGTCACGAGACCTCGAAAAAAAAATGAGGACATTCCGAGGAGCCGCCGGAGGGGAAGGGAACGCCGAATGTCAAACCGAGGCGGCGTTCCGGATTTCGATGGGAGAGGAATCGAGTGACATTCTAATTTACCAAAAGTCCCCAACCGCTGCGGAACGAGGCGGGCTATGCTCCAGTTTCCACTTTTTTTTTCGGTTACTAGAGCCAAGGTTGAGCGATTCGGGATCGAGGTGGTCGAGCCGACATAACCTCCCACCTTGCAGCATCCCGGTGGCCGTCTTATCAAACCAGGTCGCCGTTATGGTCACTCTTCCTCGCGTGTCACACCGACGCGCGTCCATTTCATCTACACCGAGAGAAAGGCTACATTTTATACAAAGACTGATATTACATACAAAGACTAATATTTTCCCAATTCGAAGATTAATTATTCATATTGAAATGAATGAAAATGAATTGAAATAAATGGCCCCCAGTTGGTGCGCATCATTCTTGAAATGGATTAGTGTTTATTAAAAAATATTTCGTCGGTTCGATGGAATTTCTTTTGTTTGGGGTGTTTGGAAGGCCATTTTTAAAAATTCGACGTACCGCTGTGATAACGGAGATGCCTATCTCGTTGAAACGTTAGCTCAGGGCCTATCCCTAGCTAGTTCCTGTCTTCTCTTTCGTGAACGACGGAGTCACGAGGAATGCCGAAGTGACCGATTTAACGGTTAACTCGGTGAGAACCGAGCGTCCACGGAGAACTCCGTTCTTCGGCTCTGCGCTATTTAACATCCGGTCCGAAACCAAGAGTGGGTCATCACTCGACGCGGTTAGTTTCGGTGCTCGTTCCAAGAGTAGTTTGGGAAAAAGTCTCGAGCTCGATCGGCCGACGCGATGGCCACCGGGAATAAAAACCCAGGGCCGTATTCGGCCCGCCAGGCCTCGGCTAATGGGGCGCCTTGCGTTTTTCCATCTTTCCGTAGACATCTACTCGTCGCCCTTCCATGTAGACGAGGAAAAAAAAATTACAGACTCTACCACACGGAACGTACTTTCATTACCCTAAATATGGGACCATGATAAGTTCTCATAAATAAGAAATACTTGTCGAATTGGGCGCCATGCGTTCTTCTTTTTTTTCTGTAGCACCTGTACGTCGTCCTTCCATGTAGACGAGGAAAAAAAAATTACAGACTCTACAAAACGGAACATACTTTCATTACCCTAAATATGGGACCATGATAAGTTCTCATAAATAAGAAATACTTGTCAAATTGGGCGCCATGCGTTCTTCTTTTTTTCTGTAGTATCTGTACATCGTCCTTCCATGCAGACGAGGGAAAAAAATTACAGGCTCTACAAAACGGAATGTACTTTCATTACCCCAAATATGGGCTCTTGATAAGTTCTCACAGATGAGAAAGAAATGTTTATCAAATCGAAAATCGAGTACCGATCCTTGAGGTTAAGTATCGAAGCAGTATCTACCGAAATGGAGAGTAAACAGGCGACTCGTTGTTCGCGTTTTTTCAAAATTCCTCCCAGACGAGGCTGTTCTCTCTCTCTCTGGGTATTCCGCAGGTTCTTCCTCTGTACGATGCCTAAAATCTGCGGAAATTCTATCCGACCAAGTCGCGTCACCTTCGACCCTCCGCGAGGAGCGTCTCCACCAAAATGGCGTCCCATCTCCACTTCCACTTCCAGCGGGCCAGTTTTGTCCTGTTTCCCAAGTGGGCCGATCGAGATGGAGAGTAACTCACGGAGGCGCGACTCATTCCTCCTGTTCTTCACATTTTCAGCCATTATTCCGGCGCCTTGCCGGCCCGTTATGTTTCCTACGGGAAGCTGCTCGTTCCGTAAAGTCGAGCCGGTATATCGGCAGGATTTAACGGTTCCGTTCCGTTAATTGTTTGCCACGGCGTGTGAAGGCCCTGCCGGAAAACCCATCTCTGCATGGGGTTTTCAACAAACTCCTGAAAACAGTCCTCGATCTTCGTAAGTACTCTATCCGCACCATTACGTTATCCGAGAGCAAATTATGTCGCGCTAACCCAGGAAGGAAATTTCCCGTTTAGCCGGAAACGACAACACATCCAACCACGGATGATGGATCGCCTCCCAACATAAAATTCCCCATATAAAATTCATTTGTTTCCCCGCGCCCAGCTGATCACCTATTTAATCACAGTAATTCCTCTTTATTAGCAGGAAAAACCAGCCAAATAATTTTCCCGGTCCAATTTTAAAGGTTTGCAATTACTAGGGCGAGTAGATTGCAATGTTGCGAGCTAGTCTTACTGGGTTTAAATTTGCAGCGGTTTTACTAATTCTTTCCTTATTTACCAAACCTCGTATTTAGACCGTAAGGACTCTTCGACGTCGGCAAAACTCTTCGTCAAAGTCCAGAAAAGCGCATAGCGTATGCACAGTTCGTGGATTCTTCGAGCAGCGTGCAGACGGTACCGAGGCACGGCATAGCGCATGCGCCGAGGCGAACCGCGGCAGTAGTGTAACATAGATAGGTAAGTGTGTTTGTGGGTCAGTGGCACAGCGCCGCCACAATGAGCCGCGCCGCTTGGCAAAATCGTACATTATAGATCGTGACGTTCATTGTTCTTGAACTTGTACGCACGTACGCGTACGTGTATGCGGTTTGCGCGCTGGCGCGTACGCACTTAGCGTACGTAAGCGTCCCGCCACCTCCGGTTCCGCTCCATCCAGGTGCCAAGATGGAAGTGTCTATGAAAACGCGTCAATATGCGCGAATCCGCATCTCTATCCGCTTAAAAGGATTAAAATCGTCAAAAGGAAGGAGCGCAAGGACTACTAATTACAAGTTACATCGTCCAAATCTCGTCCTAACCCTCGAATTATCGCTATAAACGAGGATTCCCCGTTGAATCGTCTTCGAAGACCGATGACGTTTTCGGGATGAACGCTCGACCTAACTTAACGCGACCCGCGGTGGGATTTTTGGTATTACGTAAATCGTCAAAAGGAAGCAGCGACTCGTAAGGACTACTAATTACAAGTTACATCGTCTAAATCTCGTCCTAACCGTTGAATTATCGCTATAAACGAGGATTCCCCGTTGAATCGTCTTCGAAGACCGATGACGTTTTCGGGATGAACGCTCGAGCTAACCTAACTTAACGCGAGCCGCGGTGTGGTTTTTGGTATTTTCGTCCGACGGATCGGGCGTCGCCGTCCGGCTCGACTCGGGCCACGGGATTGTTGGGCTTTTTTGCCCTCGGTCTCGCAGTTTTGCAGGAATTTTACATAACTTGGACGGTGTCGTGGCCATTGCGCCAGTCGCGATTCGTTGACCGAGCCGGCGGAGGTGGCGACGCCGCGCGGGGAGCGGCCGAGTTAGGCGAACGGCGATCCGGCCGAGGAGGTGCGACTACGAGATAACGATGATTTTTCCCCGGATTGTATAACCCGTCGTACTTGCGAGCGTACTTGCCCTCTCGCTCGGCGCTATTTATCAGGATAGAGAGCCCATACCGAGAAGAAAGGCCACACAAAGGGGGCTAATTTCGAGCGACGCTTCGCGCAAGGGGAGACACCTCGCGTCCTGCCTTAAACCCTATCGGACCATTGTTAACGACGCCTGGATTCTACCCTATCACCGCGTCGATTTACTCAAGACATTTATTCGAGACGTTTAATCCAACATTTAAAGCAGGGTTGCCTACAAACGCGTACTCAAACATGTCCAGGACAAGTGTCAAATTTTCGGAAAAAAGCAACGTGCAAAATCGAGTACTCCAGTGTCATAGATTGCTTACATGTGATATAAATCCCTCTGATAACCCGGTACAAGATACACTATGGGAATAAAGGTTACACCGGAGATTGTATAAAATTGTGATACGAAAATTAACAGGGGCACGCACCCGCGCATGCGCTCCTCCTAGACGTACCGTTAAGAGAAAGCGCGGATCCGAATGCCGCCACCTGAATTTCCGGAAGTACGGAAGTCGGGCTCCTCCTCGTTTCTTTATTTCGAAAGACGATCGCGGCCGAATCGGCACGTATGCTCGGGCACGTAATGCCCGGCCACTTCGAGCGATCCGACAAATCGGTCGGCTCGCCTCGCACCTAAGCACGGTGTCCTAAGCGCGGCCGCGAGTTCGTTGCACCGCATCGGGTTGCAACATTAATTACGGCGGGTCTATTCTGTAAGTCCGAGGCAAAAATAGGCGGCGGAGAGGACATTCGACACACCGTCGAGCAGATACCGCTTGCCCAATAATCGGGCACCGATAACCGTGCGCCCGCAGACGGGCTGAGGCAACGCCGAATACTTCTTTTGGGACCACTTTGGATATTTTAATTCCATAAACTGTCCGGAAGAATTCTCCCATTATTCAAAACCGTCTTCTACTCCCATGCACGGCTACAGGATAAAATGAGGCGCAACTATCCCGGTTGCTCAATGGCAATTTTTTTTTCCTTTAATTGAATGAGTGCGAGTCACCACTCGAATGCATCATACTTCACCGGAGGAATTCTTCCTTTACTTAAAATTGAGTTTGGTGTTTAGCCAAAATTGTCCTCCACTACCAAGCCCGGATATAGGATAAAATGAGGCGCAACTATCCCGGTTGCTCAATGGCAATTTTTTTTTTCCTTTAATTGAATGAGTGCGAGTCACCACTCGAATGCATCATACTTCACCGGAGGAATTCTTCCTTTACTGAAAATTGAGTTTGGCGTTTAGCCAAAATTGTCCTCTGCCATCATGTCCGGGTATAGGAAAAAAATGGTTGCAACTATCTCGGTTGCTCAATGGCCATTTTTTTTCTCTACTCAAATCGAACGAGTCGGAATTACCATACCATAATGGGGGTAACGGAAACGTCCGGAATTTCGGGATTTTCCACGATTCCCCGTTACCGATACCCTCAAAGCGAGTTTTCTCCCCGGGAAATCTCCTCCTCGTCCCCGACTTTGCTAACGGAACTCGAATTCCAAATTTCCTAAGCCGAATTTAACCCGCGGGGAACTTTCCTCGGTAACGAGAACGGTTCGTGTCGGTTCTACTTGGCGCCGACTGATATATCTCTGCGGCATGAATAATCTAGAATTTTGAGGCTCGGGGGATTAAAGTTAACCAGGAAAACTCGAAAATGCCCTCGGGGTCGGAATTAGATGCAACGTTCGGTAATGGGTCGACGTCACGATTTCGCGCGACCTTTTTTTCCCTGCTTTGCGCTATCCTGGAGGAAAAAGAGTACCGGCGTGCACTCATGTGTGTCCAACCATAACTCGATTGTAGCCATTGGCATTATCGTTTCGCTACGGTTAAACTTTACCGAAACCTCTATCCCTTTAAGAGGTTTTCAAATTTGCTTCTCTCGGTTCTTTCGGCAGTCTCTCGATTGGTAATGTTATACTAATTGCGTGCCCGGCGAGTTATTCACCTGAGGAAGTTGGGGATTTCAATGCTGGACATGAGATGCGCGGCCAAATTTGCCGAGCCAGATTTTTGGTATCTTGGTCCTTCTGAAGGAATGAGGGAAGACCATTCGAAGGACTCTTCCTTTCATTCTTTCCCACCCTAGGCATTTCGAATAAAGGTTATTCACCTCAGGAAGTCGGGGATTTCAATGCTGGGCATAAGATGCGCAACCAAATTTGCCGAGCCAGATTTTTGGTATCTTGGTCTTTCTGAAGGGATGAGGGAAGACCATTCGAAGGACTCTCCCTTTCATCCTTTCCCACCCTGGGCCTTTCGAATAAAGGTTATTTACCTCAGGAAGTCGGGGATTTCAATGCTGGATATGAGATGCGCGACCAAATTTGCTGAACCAGATTTTTGGTATCTTGGTCCTTCTGAAGGAATGAGGGAAGACCATTCGAAGGACTCTTCTTTTCATCCTTTCACACCTTGGGCATTTCGAATATTGGTTATTCACCTTAGGAAGTCGGGGATTTCAATGCTGGATATCGAGATGCGCGACGAAATTTGCTGAACCAGATTTTTGGTATCTTGGTCTTTCTGAAGGGATGAGGGAAGACCATTCGAAGGACTCTCCCTTTCATCCTTTCCCACCCTGGACCTTTCGAATAAAGGTTATTTACCTTAGGAAGTCGGGGATTTCAATGCTGGACATCGAGATGCGCGACGAAATTTGCTGAACCAGATTTTTGGTATCTTGGTCCTTCTGAAGGGATGAGGGAAGACCATTTTAAGGACTCTTCCTTTCATTTTTCCCCACCCTGGGCCTTTAGAATAAAGGTCTCCTTTCCTTCCTGCGAATCGTGGCCGGGGTAAAGCTCGACTTTTGGCCACAACTGGGCACCCGAGGTGGTTGCGTCGGCCATTGTTTACGTCCAGGTAAAGTAGTCCCGGAAAACCGAGGACCTTACCTTGCGGTGCGAGTCCAGAATTTCGCAACCGAGCCTAATCCCGCCATAATTCACCTGGACTGCGGTATCGGGTAAGACTTGACGTTCAACCGGAATTTCCCGAAAGAAAAGAGACGATCCTTTCCGCCGCCCTCGACAAGTGTCTCATCTCCTACCTCGACCCAACGAATATTCTTTTCCGATATTTCTACCCTCATATAAACAAAAAACTGCCATTGAACCAAAGAAATATCCCTTTAAACAGTATCAAAGAAATGCCCTGTTAATTCAAAGAGTAATTATTCGACACGTACAAACTTAAATAATTTCGTTGCAACATTCATTCTGATTTATGACAATTTATTCGAGTCGAATTCTTTTAACCAGATATCTCATTGGTACTAAGAAGAAATATTTCTCTGAACGGATGAATTTCTTTTTTCTGGGTATATTCCGACGCCACGCGTCATTCCTCACCCCCACTTAAGTACCCCAAATAAACGGCGATCGAAATTGGAAACTTCCGCTACCAAAAGGGAACGATCTCATTTTATTGCGCATTTCCTTCTTCCCTCTATTTAACGCACCCAATGATCGAGGTTACAAGCCTGTTGGGGAGTTTTTTGGAGATGCTCATTTTTTCGGAAATTAAGGGTTTGGACGGTTTAACGGGAGACCTTCGATTCATCTCCCCAAAACGACTCTTTCTCATCGGGCGTTGAAATCGCTGTTTAGCTCGGTCGTAAACCTTGAACCTGAAGTCCTTCGGAATAGTTTTCGGCTCGAATTCTGATACAGCCTTGGCTTCTGCGTACTTCACTCATGAGACTCATGAGAGCCGTACTCGGTACATTCACCTGAGTACACCGGGTTACGACATGCCAATTTTCGGGGTTACGGTCGACGTCGTTCGAGTTATTGTCCAATATTCGAGTCACTAGACTCCGCTACCGCGTACTTTCTACACCGAAACGGCTCCTTTCATAATGTATATCAACTTTCTTCCCGAGCGCTTTATTAGCCGTAAGCCTCTAATTAATGTGCAGTTAATTAATTAATCCGCAGGCCGTTTGGATGCCGGAGGAAAAGCGCCATAACCGTATTTCAAGGCGCCTCCGAATGAGAAAAATCCAATGCGGTTCTGCCAAGGGTCATACATCCAAAATGCTTTCTCGAAATACCCAGGAGACGTTTTGGAAGCGAAAATGATTTTCTTTTTTTTTCTTTTAGAAGCGAGTGAGTTTGATCTCATATGACAGACAAGAATGCGATTCCATAGATCTTCGGGGATTTTTCCTCGGGATTTCAATTCCAAGCATTGAAGGAGTACTTAGTGTTGTGGCAAGTCCTGAAAAAGCCCTTCCACGAAAAGTGGGCGAAACGGTTTTAGAACGACTCGAAGTGGGCCAGCTACGAGCCGGTGACTCGTCCGGCAAGAAACGAAAGAAAAATCCTACTTTCATTTAGCGGGCACGTATAGAGCGGCGTTTAGAGTCGTTAAACGGCGCTGCGAGCGCCACCTCCCTCTAGCGGCCGAAACTCGCGACCCAAATCCTCCTCCCGTCTTGTTCCAATTCCCGTTTGGTCGGCGCGCCGGAACGCGCCGATTTCAAACGAAAGTGAACGACGCAACCCGACGTCGATTCGTTTTACTCGGGCCCAGGAGAAATCCCCTGCGCACCCGTGACCGCGAGCGTGCCGAGCCCGATGGATCCCGTTCCCAGTGAAATCCATTTTTCTCTCCTCCGATCCCCCGCACTAATTAAATCCCACCTTCTCCAAAGTCGGAGAAGCGAGACGACTCGCGGTGGACGCGGGACCACCCGCCATTTTGCTTTTCCGTTCGAAGACAAAGTTCCACTCGGACGTTTCCGAGAAAGAAATCAAGAAAAATCATCGCGTTAGACGCGGGACCACCCGCCATTTTGCTTTTCCGTTCGAAGACAAAGTTCCACTCGGATGTTTCCGAGGAAAAATTGGAAAAAATCATCGCACCGAGGAGTTGAAAAGTTCCACTGGAACGTTTCCGAGGAAAAGTCGGGAAAAATCATCACGATCGACACGGGACCACCCGCCATCTTTCTTTCCCGTCGAAGACAAAGTTCCACTCGGACGTTTCCGAGGTAATATCCGGAAAAATCAACGCAGCGGCGCAAGGTTTGATTTAATTGGGATAAAAAGCACGAAGATGCGCAGATTCGAGAGGTTTTCGCTTTTGCTGGGAAACGGGGAAGAGTTAGGCCGGCATTTTTCGCGCGTTTCCTCGCCTCGAAGCCCGCTGGAACCGACGAGCCGTTCGCTTTGTTTTGCTTTCTCTTTCGGGAGTGGCATGCTCTAGTTCGCTCGCACTCCCTCGAACGAGTGAGCATGTATCTACCTGAGCCGGCGATCATTAAAAGTCCTCACCTGAAATTGCGTCGCAAACCTCCTTTGGGAAAGGTCTCCAGTTCCTCTAAGCATTATCCCCGAGAGAGAGAGAAAAAAAAGAAAGAAAAAGACTGGTCGACTCAAAGAAATCATTTGCATCGCGGCAACAAAATCCTGCGATGAACAACGTCCAAAGAACTCTCAGATTGAGTGATTAAAAATCTCTTTAGATCAACGTGAATGTTTCTTTTCAACGAAATCATGGCTTCTCGCAATTATACACGATCCAGACAACAATATGTTTCTTCGGGTCAACTAATTTCTTTTTTTTCTTTCTCAACGCAGGGCCTTTACACTTTCCATAGGAAGATCGCCGCTGCGTGTTACAGACATAAATCCCGTGTACAAATACAATATTGATTCACAATTTGTTCGTTGCGCGTACAGAGCTACATATTGAACCTTTATTATTGACTATAACTTATGTGTATCGTCCTTAGACTTTCGAGACCTTGTCATGGAATAATTGGGCTCTGAAATTCGGAGGAAGGGGACGTTCTTCCTTTCAAAAAACGTGTAGAAAAATATGCGTACAGCACCAGGTACAATGTGAATCGAAAATCTCTCTACCTAGGTTCGAATATCCGAGTAAAAGGAATTAAAGGACCCGGATTTCGGTCCGAATTTAGCCGAGGCCAAGATGGCCGCCATCGACGTCCTTCTTCGACGGTCCCCTCCATCGGGAACGCACGATTAAATAAAACCCAGGCTTAAGTGAATAGACGCTAAAGAGAAAACACTAGGAGTAGTACTTGTGTATCTCTTCCAGTAAAGAGGCTTCCGTCCTCTCGTTGATCTCTATAAATCTTTTGTTAGCGCGACTGAAGTAGTGAATTTCCCCGGTGAGAATGTCGAACCAAAGAGCATGAATATGCAACTCGTGCCTCTCTAGCCTCTTCTTCAGAAAGCCATACGAAGCGACGTTCTGCAGTTGTTGCAGGGTGTTTATCTGAAACGAGAGATTACACCACATGTCCTGTTATCAAAGAGGAAATGGCGGCTCCGCAAAAAGGATTAAGAAAAAGAATTCATCGAACCTAAGAAGTATTTCATTGAGCAGTACCATAGATACACATTCTTCATTAAATAAAAAATATATAATGGCTTAAATAAGTCGCCGCCATTCCGAAGAAACGTCGCATCCAATTTATTGGATTTAATTTCAGTCATATCAATATTCTAGGAATATTTCTTCGGTACTATTCGATGGAATATTTCTCAGGTTTAGTGTACATTCGTGTTTCTTTTTTTCTGTTTTTTTTTTCCTTTCAGGGCATGTCGCCTTACTTGTGAAAGTTTGTCCTCAACGGGATACTTGTCTTCCGGGTCGATGTAGGCGACGAATTTCCGCAGCGGTGTCTCCGCTTGGAAAAGCGTCGGCTCCTGGAAACCCTTTTCTTGGAGTTGTTGAAATTTGGCCAAACTACTGCTGGCGTGAGCGCATAACCATGCCCTTAGAGGTGATATTCTTCGATTTGCCTTAAATCACGCATAAACGTTAAAAAAACAAAAACAAAAACAAAAAACGATACTAGCGTTTCGCCAATAACTCGAAGTTCCGTTTCTTTACTCGCGCGAGAGACAATGGACGTCGCACATTACTCAAAACGATTTTACCTGATAGAAAAATATTGTCTGGAAGAAATTAATTCCCCTGGACAATATTTATTTCCATGAAATACCAGTTTAACATCAAAGCTCAAAGGAAAAATTTCTTTAAACGGAAAAGTAAATTCCTTCTGGGTGTGATTTCTTTATCTTTTCTTTTACCTGGGATGAGAATTCTTGATCCCGCAAGGCGTAAAGTAAATTCATGGCTTTGCAGTCGCTGTGTCCGCAGACTATGATGTGCTTTATGTTATTAACAACGCATCCCAATTCCAGGGCCGCAGGTTCGCACATCGTGAGCTCGTCTGCGAAATGTTGGGAGTGCGGAACAATATTGCCGGCGTTCCTCACTGAATAAAAGAGAATCCCCGAGAAATTAGAGCGGCATTGGAGAGAGGTACGATCGAAGGTGTGTATGTACCTCAGAGCCCCTCGAATCATTACAACATCGTTTGATTTCGGAGTGAATAAACAATCAGCCGCGAATAATAAAGCCGAATTGGATTCTCGTACCAACAAACATGTCCCCAACGTTTGTTTCCGTAAATCTAGTCGGAATCATCCTTGAGTCCATGCAGGTAAAGAACACTGCCTTCGGCTGCGGTAAAAGATAAAAGAAAACAACACCATGTTAATTCTTGCTTTTTGGTTAGCGCTTTAAAGCGAGATAAAAAACGTTGAATTAAGTAATACACAGCGTGGGTCGTTAAAAGCTGCACTTTGTTCGCGGAGGCTGAAAGCGCCTTTGGACTCTGTGCGAAATAATCTAACAAAAATGGCGCGATCTCGTCGGCTTTTTAATGATCTCTCGGATGGATCGTCTTTAGTCATTTGAAGCGTTTAAGGGCAATTGATAACGGAGGCGTTAGTAGTTAGAGAAATTCCAAGATGGCGGCTTTGCGCGCGGAGGTACTTCTTCGCCCTAAACTCCTGGCGCGACTCTACGGCGAAACGGATAACTAACAACTGAGATCTCAGATTTTCCTACTTGGAACTCTTTTATGCTATATTATGTCTTATATCTCTATATTTATATATCTGATAGGAATTATCCATCCTTTGATAGAGTGGACTGGGGTCTGCAGTTTAATTCGATAAATCGATGGCCTTATCGACTCGGAGAATATGACTCGTGGCGCGACTCTACGGCGAAACGGAGAACTAACGCCTCATATCTCAAGTTTTCCTACTTGGAACTCTTTTACGTTCGTCTGACCTACACTGGTAAAAACCCTTTTAGCCTCGCACTTCCATATGCGAAGTAGTCGTAGTAAATATTGCACAGCCCGTAACCTACATATCGAGTTAATGAAGAATCGACACTCGAAAGGCAATAAAATTCACCCAGTCATTGAAATCTCTAAAATTTCGGCCCCAGACCCAGAAATATTCAATCGAATTAATACAAATTAACTACATCGATAGGAATTATTCATCCTTTGATAGAGTGGACTGGAGTCTACGGTTTAATTCGATAAGTCGACGGCCTTATCGATTCGGGGAATGCGCGACGAGAGCACGTGGAGGGTGACACGGGAAGGTTATCAGATAATGCCTCGATTTTTCGGGTCATCTACATAACCGACGCGAATGATGACCTCGATGACGAACCTCGAGGTGCAGTTTGACTTGCTCGAACTGCTTGACCATCCCTTCCTTGTGACACTTTCTGTACTTCATGACGCCCTTCAGTATGCGATCCATGGTCCTCCACTAGTTAAACGCGACTATCGAGCGATCACTCGAAACACCGACTAACGATGGTGGGCGATAGTTGTCAGTGAAGCCCGATTATGTCACAATACTGGTAAACTCGGTCGATGGTTGGAAATTTCCCTGCCAAGTTCCCCGCCGATAAATGACCGTCCGATGGCGACCGGTCGGCCATTTTGTCCGACCCCGCGGCGGGAATTTCAAACTACCGGCGGCATATTAAAAGGTATTTAAAGAAACGAGGATGCAGGGAACTACCTAACAGGGAAACCGCTTAGAAATTCAAATTCAAGTTCAAGTAGCTCCTTTCATTTCCTTTTTTTTTTTCTGCGACGGTCAATATACATCCGTACGCCTAACGTAGAAGACATGGGTACACAGCGATTTGCGAAGTTAAGACCGAGGGTTCGTCCTCCCTTGAAGTTCAAGGAAGCTCTACGTCGCACTGCCTAAGAAAAAAAGTGACGACTCGAGGGACAAGATTCGCCGACTGCTCCTGGGGCCGGATAAAACCGATTTCCTGACTCTCGACATGGAAATGAAAATGACTAACGCGACGATAACGACTTCGGCGAGCATACTTAATGGTGGACTAAAATACTAAAAAGAGTTCTTCGGAGCCATCGACGATTCCTCACCCTTGGGGCCACTTTTTGCCATAACACTAAACCTCTACATGGTCTTATGGGAAGCGTTACTCTTCAATTTTTCCAAAATGGCCGCGCGAATGAACCGTCGGAGCCATTACCACCCTTTAACGTCCTGCATGCCAATAACCTGACCGTAGACCGAATCTTCACCTCGGGCCAGGTTTTTACAAGGTGCTCCGGGGTAGAACACCCTCCGAAGAAAAATATTTCCCAATGAGTTACTCTCGATTTATGTCCCCCCTTTCCGCGTATGAAAAGTCAATCCGAAGCTTTAAGGCCGTCCGACTTTTTTTTTTTGCCAATGTTTATAACGCGTGGACAATTTTCAACTGGAGAAAGGCAGGAAATTTGTCGGAAGGAAACAACAGAAATTGAAGAATAACACTTTCGGTGTTCTCTCCGAGTCGACTATCGTCCGTCCGTCTCCACTATCGTCGCGTTGGAGACTAGCACTTAGGGTCATACAATATATAGGCACCATTGACCCCTGAGTCACGCTTAAATACGTTTAAACGTATTCGTGTATTAAAACGTATCCGGAGACATTGAATGTACATAGCTAAAATACGTATCTTAATGTATACGCGGCCCGTGGAGGCGCCTTAAGGCCGCCTCCTAGGGGCGCCATCATCCGGCGGTAACTTCTGTACCACGACGTGAAAATACTCGACTTTATACTCCCTTCACTCGTCCATCTAGCAACGACCTTCGAGTGATCGACAGCGAAATCGCTCAGGACCTCTAACTACGCCAAAGTTACCCCCTTAAGGTCCATAAAGGTGATTAAAACCTTTCTTTGCGTCGCAAGGAGACCATTTTGAATGAATTTGTCACCGGGTCGTGTACTGCTCAAATGACTCGTTCCCTGTTTGCAGCGACAGGGAATAGGATAGCCCCTTAAGGGGATATCAAAGTGGCATCTCCAGTCAATCGTGAAGCTTTTCTCCAAACTGGGTGTACCGAATCCTTTGAAACCTTAGAACGTGAATGTGAACGCCATAAGGAAGATCTCGACACCCGGGAAATTTCATTCTTTTCATATAATCTTTTGAAAATGTCTATAAAGAAATTTGGAAAAAATTTGGAGTTTCATCGGTGTAGGGACCTTTCCCATAGCCTTCATGTTCACGGGGTGGGATTTCAAAGGATTTCGTACACCTGGCTCGGAGAAAAAGCTTTTAGGAATTGATCCTTCGGGTGGCACTTTCACACCCCCTTAATCGCGATCTCAAAAGGATGAAGTGGACGCGAGTCTTGCAGAGGGTGGATATCGAAATGATCGTTCGCGGGTTAGACTGATATGTCAAAGAATTCGGGGTAGGGGGGTATTAAGGCGGTGTGAATATACATGTCAAAGAAATATTCTTTTTTAAATTTAGACCGCGTAAACAGTACGTGGATATTTACATAACACGGTTCCAGGTTGGCTTCAGCGATCATTGAGTATGACACAGATCTGATGACTCTCACACCGCCTTAAGCAGCGACAGCGCGTCTATCATTATTCTCGGAAATTTATTTAAAAAGCTACCGTACCTTCTTAGCAATAATTACTCCGTTAAAATGATCGACAAATTGATATTCTTGCGTGTGTCGTTGGGATTTGATATCTTGTATACGTATTAACGAGGCCTTCTCAAATTTGGCCGAGACTTCCTGCATCCCTCGAATGACTTAAACTGTCCCTACGCATGCACCAATTAATGTATAAATATTAAAGACGAATGGTAAACTTATTAATCGTAATAAACATTAGACAGTAAACACGCAATTCACGTTGCGCCGCACTTACTCCTCTAGACAATAAACACCCACAAAATTGTGGAATGATATGAAAGTATCGGAAAACTCGATTGAGAGTAAATTAGAAAATTGCAAAATCCCTCAGAAATGGAAAATTCTTTTTCGGAGTAAAGTATAAGTATATACAAGAAAACAGTAGTTACGTATGAAAGTAGAACGAGAATATTCGAAATGAACGTATGTAATGCATTGAAATTGAAATAAAAAAAAATGCGGCGCAACGAGAAAGTGAAGGAGCGCTCGATATAACCCGAACATTAATAAACCTATATCATAGACTAATGAATAAATATAACAATTCAAGGGTACCATCAAATGCAATAATAAATGACCACTTCTCAGCTGGGGCGCCATAGAAGCCTAAATGTATAAATAGTAAAAAACCATAACAAACTATATATAGGTCTGTGTACGTGTGTACTTTCGCATACATACGTCTCTGTATGTATAATTACATCTTTGGACTGTCGGTAAAAGAACATAACGAACCCATCGCACCGATAATTCTCTGTGGTTTTCCATCTTGGAACATACGCCCTTAATTTATCGTAAATTCATCGCGAATAAATGTCCGCTCATTGAACGCGTGTCAAAATTTGACGAGTGCTCGATAAAGGGGATGCAAATCCCTCGTAATAATATATATTATGGAAGAAAAGTGCTTACACGTTTCGGAACATTCGTGCATCCCAAAGAGTTCGCAGGAGACTCGATGCCGCGTTGCTATTTTAAAAGTTATTAATTTCCACGCCTCGCGGAGGACTAATTACTGGAATTAAACAAAGGGAAATGAATTTTTGTGCGGCTCGGCAAGTGGCGTATAAAAAGTTATCATTTCCAGCTATCCCCGTACGTTGTACTAATTAGAAAAATACTGACGACCGATTCTCGATATTTCTTGGTCTCTCCCTTGAGGGACTCCTTTTGGGTAAGTGCAAAGGGATGGTCCTTATCCTAAGCAAACGTCAAATTTTCTGCGACCACTTTGGAAAGCGATATGTCCCAAGCTGTACGAACTCTCTCCGTAAATATTTCCTTCTTCTTTTCCTAGCGATTTAGTTCTAATTCGTTCCTTTTAACCGCCGATTAACAAAGTTCGGGCACTGACAAGATGGCGGCGTTCTTCGACACGACCTGCATAGCACCTTCATACCTTTGGACTAGACAACGTTTCGGCAATTTCCGCAACTGGGAGGGATCCATGCTTAACGGCGAAAGTACCGGTAGAAAATGAACGATAAACTAACGAAATATGTACATACACGAGTCATCGAATAAACAATCCGAGACCACGCGACGTGAATTACCACCATGATGAGCCTAACGACTATCCTCGAGGAATTCGCATAACGATACACGTCGCTACTTTCCGTAACTTTATAACAATGCCTACGCGGCATAAAACGAGCCAGTCTTTAAATTAGAACGATACCTTTTTTTTTTCCTTTTTTTTTTCTCACGAGAAGAACCAGCGAAGATAATAAGAGTACAAGTGACGCAACGTCCAGCTCGAGATTGATCGTAAAACGCAAAACCGAAAGTAATCTCATCAACGAGTCCCTTAAATGTACATAACGGGTCAATAAATATCAACAATAAATTCCCCGAGATGCTGATCGGTCTTGATGTCGGATCTTGAAACTCAATACGAGACACGAAGTGCACTCGCACATTGTTCATTAACGTTTTAACGAAAATCCCCTCGTCCTAGTGAAAGCAACATCCTGAGGGGTCCACAATTCGACGCTCGATTACGTGGAAGTACGAAATGTTACCAAAACCGTATCACCTGAATTCCGAAATTTTTGTCAGATTTCAATCCGCGATCGAGTCGCGTCTCGATTCCGATCGCTGGTCGATTTCCCCTTTGTCGAAGAGTCTTTGGTCTATTTCCATTAATCGGCTGCAATACTTCGTGCTTAGCTCCTGGGAGAGAGTGGAAGAATCTCCAAGCCATCTTTCAAATCGGCTGGAAGGGTGTTAATTAACGACCTAGATCACAATACCCCTACTTAGGGATACATCTGTTAAGTAGCTCTCTACGTTACTCCCGGTATAAATATTAAAGTTACAGTTTAAAAACCTGTTACCGTGTTTTAAGGGCTAGCAAGTGGTCTGTAGTTAACGTGTTAGTCTCGGTGCCACATCGCGGAAGCGTCCTCGTCGTAAAGTCCAGGAGTCGACTCCAAGGGGACCGGACCGATTCGATAAATCCTATTTACAAGCTGAAGCGGACGTAAAGTTACGTTGAAGTATAGTTCCTTGAGGTTGCCCTCCTTCGTTACATCTTAAAAGATCTCGTCAGTATCAGAGGCAAAAAACGGCCATTTTTGGCGGAATCTCCGTCTCCGTATATATTGTCCATCCAGTGTCCTTATCCCTCGCTTCGCGGGTCTCTTTCAAGCCCATCGAGACCCAGGATCCCGAAGATCGATTCGGCGAATGAATCTTCCAAACTCCAGGACTCTTGATCAACGTCTTCATCGAGGGATTAGTTGTCACTCTCGGCGTAATCGTCGCTGTCACCGCTGTCATAGGTCTGACTCTTCGCCTGTTGACCCTCGGAGGAGGATGCCACGTCGCAAGGATGTCCCTGAAGAAGGGGGTTTCCTGAATCCCCGATCAGGACGTCCAGATTCGGCGACAGCACGTCCCCCGTCCTGGATTCGTAGGACCTGGAAACCGATAGAGACCCCATCGAGACCCAGGATCCCGAAGATCGATTCGAATCTTCCACTCTTCAACGTCTTCATCAAGGGATTAGTTGTCACTCTCGGCGTAATCGTCGCTGTCACCACTGTCATAGGTCTGACTCTTCGCCTGTTGACCCTCGGAGGAGGATGTCACGTCGCAAGGATGTCCCTGAAGAAGGGGGTCTCCTGAATCCCCGATCAGGACGTCCAGATTCGGCGACAGCACGTCCTCCGTCCCGGACTCGTAGGACCTGGAAACCGATAGTCAATCAATCGATTGTTCTCCCCCGTTTCACCCCCAGGTGTCAGGACGATAAAAAAAAAACAGAAGGAACAAGGCACAGGTCCTTTAATGTTTTTCGACAGACGCTTACATAGGTCTGAAGGGAAAGAGTCGGTGTCTAAAGAGTACTGCAACCGCAACGGATCGTTAGAGATACTCGTTAAGTCGGAAATGAGAATCCCAGTCTTTTCTAAAAACGTTTTGGCACGACAAATGTACCGGATTAACGATTCCCTCGGTGCAGACTCGTCGTTGGCTGTCAAACCGCTGATTCTTTTTCCCATTTTCTTTTTTTTTTATTCTCGCTCTCGTGCATCGGTGAATTAAAACTGGCGAAGTTAATTAGGGAAGATTTACCATACCTTACAGTATGTATACTTTCGAATTGCTATCGAGTTTATTTAAACACGTAACACGATTTATGTAAAAAAATGGCAAGGTTCCTTAAAGCGGTGCATCGGTCATACAGCATGCGTTAAGAAAAAAAAAAAAGAAAAGGCGTTTAAACCAGAAAAGAATGAAGAAAGAGGCGTTAACAAAACCATGGACGGCTCGTCTTCGAGTACTCTTGCCATTGTTAATACCCTTGGATTATTATAATAAACAGAGTGCAACTAATTAAAAAGCAGAAAAGAGCCTCACATGAAAGCAGAAGGTTGCCGTTTGCGACGTTAACGATATCCGTCCTTCGCAAAAATCACCCTCGGCTTGTCTTTTATTTAACAAACGCATCTATACACGTAATCAATATCGCCCTCTCGTTACACTTTCGGCTATTGTTACAGGAGAAAAACAAATCGGTATACGCAAAGTGGCCTCGAGCGATAGTTGTTCGAGCACTAAGCCGACAACTAGAGTATCGCAATCCGGCTAAAAGTTGTTTCGAAGAGTCCGCGAATTTCTGATTTTTTCTATTGTTTTTGTATTTCTTTGTTTCACTTTTTCATCCAATTCGACGGGGGATGCATGCAAGTCAGTGTCACTTACTTGTTGAGCTGCAGATGATGGTTACATTTCATCATCACACAGCCTGCAACAAAGGCAGATCGCACAGTGGCCATTAAGAATCCATAGGGAGGTTTCCCAGGCAAGAAATCAGATATCGATCGTATCGACCACACGAGGTTCCGAAGATAAAGAAATATAGCCCAAGTTTGGAACGTTTGCACTTATCTTTCGACTTGTAAAGTGCAACGCGCGTCGAAACCGATCTGCGATTAAGGTGAAGTAAAACACGTCGAGGAACTTGATCGACGTCGATAAAGAATATTTTTCTAAATGCCTACGTTGCCGACGTTCGTTTTTATATTGACAGCTGGGTCGAATTATATTGGGTATTGTACTAAATAGCATACTCCACCCGTCGTTTTCGTACAATAATTATCAAGAAATCGAAGTAAAACTCCAGAAATCCTCTGAATTCTTTTCTTTCTGATTTTTTCAAATTTTGAAATGTGTCGGGACAATTTTTAGATGATTACGAGTCATGTGTCGATGTTTCGGACAGTTTGATCCAGTACCCTTAAGAAAAAAGTGTTTTATTCGAATCGACTGATTTGACGGGGGGTTTCACTTCACCTTAATGGATCAAGGATGGAAAAAGACGCGTAAATGGTTATCGGCAAGTCCCAAACCTTAGCTATACGTGAGAAAAGAGGAGAATAAAAACAACTAACTAAACGTGCAAGCCCGAACTGGAGAGGAGCTTTCGTCTGCGAGTATGTCGCCACCTCGCAGAGACATTGGGAAACCAAAAACGAAGTACAATACCGAAAGAGAAATCATACCATTCTGTAAAGGGGAGACGTTAGAGTCCTTTGCGGGCTGCCTTCGCGGCCTAACACAACTGATAATATCATGACAATTTAAGCATCGTGTCACGGATTAAACATGTCGTCGGTTTAGGTCTTAAGAGGATACGAAAGTGGAGTCGAAGAGGTCCCGTTTATATTACACATTTCTCCGAATCCTCCGTACCGAATCCTTGTAATTTTTACCACGTGGATCTAGAGGCTCTAAGGAAGGTCCTGGCACTCGTTTAAGAGAAACTAACAAGCTTGTTATAAACAAATTAAGCAAAAAGAATTGAATGTAAAGCCTAAAAAGATTCGGTACACCCAGTTCGGAGAAAAGTCTCATTACCGATAGACCCCTCTAAGACCACTTTCATATCACCTTAAATTAGAAAAACTTAGCGCGACGTGTAGTAAAAGAATTTATGCGTGGAAAAGATATGGAAATAAATGGAATTCCCGCAAGAGAACGATACTTCCTCTCTTCGTCTGCAGTCTCGAGAAAAGCTTAGGGAGTAACAAAGAAAAGTGGGACTTTCTCAAAAAAAAGAGGGAAAAATTAGAGAAAAAAGGAGGAAAAAAAATAGGAAAGAAGAGGTGACTTCTTTCTGACCGCGTCGTTAATTCTCGAAGCAGTGGACCTTCAGTGCTTGACTCTCGGGTGCAGTGAAGTGAAAGATCGTGGAGAACAGTACATAGATCGTGTACTTGTGAAGTATGATCCGGGGTTACGTCGTTACGAGTACTTACATCTGCTCGGTCTGCTCGTTTCCGCTCTCCTCGGCGACCAACAATTCGTACTCTTCGGCCGCAAATCGGTCCCAATCCGACAACTGAAATAAAGGGTTATTAATAAAAGTCTTAAGGATTTTTTAGCCAGGCTGGATATGACTTCAGGTACCAAAAGAAGTCTCACCTCGTGGCCATCCGCGTCGTGATCCCGTGCAGATGCGAAGGGATCCCTTTGTTCATGGTCAAGGTACTTTTCGAGGTTGAAGAAGGTGTCGAAGAAGATCGAGGTCATCTTGCACTTCTTCAGGTCGCTCAAGGAAATCTTTCCCGGAGTTGCCGGATGGATCATGTCCAGCATCTGAATAAAAAAATTCCCAGCGGGTCAGTGCAAGGCTCGAGATGGTGCAACATCGTACGCTAAGACAAAAGAAATCCACCGAACCAAAGAAATCTTTTATTAATTCAAGGCATAATGTATCTCCCTGGTTCGATGGAATCCTTTCTCTCGGTGCAGCATTCCGTATATTGTTATTTCAACGCTGGTGGATACCTACCTGACAGAGACAATCTTCAAACGGTAGAGTCTCCATGCCTATCGCTTCCATCCTGTGCAATTGCTCCTCGTAAAAGTACTCCAACTCGTACATCGACAGATATCCATCACCGTCCAAATCCATACACCTACGAGAAGGAACGGATGTGCTCCGAATGAAATCGTTAGACCGACTACGTGTCGTTGAGAAAATTACTCCTGGACTTGAGACATTCTTCCAGACCGTCAAACGAAACGCAGTTCTCGTAACACAATGCCGCAATAACTAAAAAAAAAAAATAATAAAAAAAACGGAAAAATGTTTCTTCGCACCTGAACCAATACTCGACAGCGGTAGGATGATTCTTGTCCTCCTCGCTGAGCAGAAACCACACGAATTCCGTGTAACTCATTTTGTCTTCCGGTTGTTGGGCGCCACTTCCGCCTCTCACTCCTCCTCTTGTCACCGCCCCGCTGAATATTCTTTCGATCATGCGTGTCGAGAGAGCTGTAAAAGGTTGAAAATTCCTACCATCACTCGCCTCGCGATTTAGGGAATTAAGGGGACGTGAAAGTGCCACTTGCGAGTTCAATCGTTCATGAAAAGAAACTTTTAAATGTTTATAAACAGATTTACATTAAAAAAAAAAAGAAGAATGAAATTTCATGGGTGTTAGGACCTTCCTTCCAGCCTCCGTATTAAGGTGAAGTGAAACCCCCTTAAAATCAGTCGATTCGAATACAACCCTTTTTTTTAAGGGTACCAAACCAAACTGTCCGAAACTTTGACACATCATTCCTGATCATCTTAGAATTGTCAGCTCGGAGGAGAGTTTAATAAACGACAGAGATCTTCTACGGCACTTTCGCATCACCTTAAAATTATCCCTATTCTTTAATCCACGGGAGAATTACCGTGGTCGTTGTGCCTGGTCAGGTCCATCTTGTCGATGAAGAGGTCGTGGTCTCGATCTAGCTCCCAGAACTTGCAGTAGATGACGTAGAAGTGCTCGTAGCTGAAGTACGCGGTAACCTGATTGATGTCCTCCTCGTGCTCCAGGATCCCGATGACCGAGAGGAGGTTGCTCCTCCTCAACTCGGACACGGAGATCTTCCCGCTCCAGCTTCGATTTACGCAATAGAATATCCTAGCGATCACCTGTAAAAACCGTTGATCCTCCGATTTTTACCAGGCAAACTCCTATATATGATAGTCCTTTAATCGCGTTATCAGGAGCGGTACGAGGAGGCCAACCGTATGCACGTAGCGGGAATGGAACTCCGTGGCTTCCTTGAGGAAGGTCAATCCAGGATGCGTCTCCACCACGTCCTGGACAAGGGGGATCAAATCTTCGGGGAGGATATTGGTCCTGAGACCTCGGGTGGTGATCCTCACGAATTTGCTGGCCGCATCGTGATGGGCGTTCGACAAACTGAAATATGAGAGGGGACACAATTGCACGAGTTGCAACCATCTTTATTATTTCGCCTTAAAGTGTTACCAAAGTCTCATATATACGTACCAAAAAGTGAAAATATTTATAAAACTTTTCTCCAAATCGGGTCCACCGAATGAATTTGAGACCTCATCCCGAGATCATGGAGGCCCTGAGTCAAAACGCGACGTTGGTGAAATTTCATTTTTCGAAAAAAAAAAAATGTCTCTTTTTGGTTCTTCTCCGAGATGAACATAATTTTTGTTTTTTCGAAATATGAAATTTCACGCGCATCGCGTTCTTCCTTAGGGCCTCTATAATCTCGCGATGAAGTTTCAAATGATTCGGTGCAGCCAATTTGGAGAAAAGTTTAATAAGTATCTCACTTGTTGGTACGTATATAAGACACTTTGGTATCACCTTAATTATCCATTACTCGTATCTCGCGTAAAAGTGTCAGTATGTGTGCCTACTCTTTCCAGAAATCGAGGAAGGAGCTCATCTCGAGGAATCCATCCTGCTCGCCACCAGCAGAGAGGAACAGCGGTACCTTCCAATAGAGCGGCAGGTCGCAGGCCTAAAGGAAAACAAACATATCCGTCAGACCAGCCGATGGGATAATTTCTTACTTAATCTCGTTCCCATCAGCAGAGAACATAAATGGCTCGCTTCAATGGCCCCCAAAATGCTCGGCAAGTGTCCGAAGGTAAATAAATTCCCCCGGGGAAATTCAGGACCCCCGTGCGACGACAACTCGAGGTTTCTTCGTTTAGCCTACGCTTTCAACACTTTTACAAAAAAAAATTTGCTAGATGTAATGGAGGAAGCATTATATCTTCATTTTCATCGTCCTCCGATTCGAATAGCTACAAAATCGCGTACTGTCTTTCTTTCTCTTCGTACCTTAGCGATGGCATGAAATTGCGTACGAGAAGCTCGATGGCCAGGTAAGCTCTGGAAAGCCGCGGTGATTTTCGCAATGGTGGCTTCAACCTGGGACAGAGGCGCCGGTTTTCCACCAGGAAAGTAAAACCTGTAGAGAGGAACTCGTTTTAACGACATTTTACGATACCGTCGACCGCGCGCCACATTAAGGCGATTCGAAAGTGGCCTTTGTTGAGCAATTCTATATCAGTATTAAGGTGATATTAAGGGATCATTCTACATACACAAAACGTCAAAATATTTATATAAAACCTTTCTCCAAACCGTGTGCACCGAATCATTCGAAACGTAAACCCTTGAAATGACATCTTCTTCCCACAACAATTTTATAAATTAACCTAGGCTAGCACCAAGTCACATATTTTTTTGTTTTGTTAAAAATGAAATTTCACGTGCATCCCGTTCTTGCTTAAGTCTCCATAATCACGTGTTAAAGTTTCAAAAGTTCTTCGGCGGGCCCAGTTTGAGAAGTTTTATAAATGTTTTCAGGTTTTATGTATATAGAATGACCCTTTCATATCACTTTAAATCTTACATATATGGCATACATATTCGCGTAATGAAGCTTGAAACCCGGTGACACCCGGTTTGGAAAAAAGTCTCATAAACGAGATCCTCGGTCGCCACTTTCGTATCACCTTAAGCCGACGTGGAAACGCCGCTTATGAGACAGGAAGGAAAATCGTATATTTCCGACCTTACTCAACTCCGGAGCTTATATTCGAATCGCGACATTTCTTATTCAGGCGTAAAGTGCATTTACGTCACGTTGTTACATCATAAGTGCAGGCTCGAGTCTTGCTCGAGCCACAAAGACGTTTATCTAGTTCGCTTAAGTGGTCAAGGTATTGTTTGGAAAGGTATTCTTTTCTTTCCCAGAGCCGATTTCGATATTCAGGCTTAACCCTTATCACTCCAAAGTAAAGTAATACTGCCAACTTTTTACGCTCTTCTAATATTCTTGGAGTGATAAGGGTGTAATCCATGTCTGTGCTTGACTCGAGGGCGAGGTATTAAATTAAGTCAAAGTACCTTGGTATGTGGACATTTCTGTTCGCCTTGACGTGTCTTTGAAGTGTCGTGTGAGGTGGCAAGCCCTTCTGTTGACTCTTGTCCCGCACATACGTCTGAAACAGAGGAACAATGGTCAACCACTTGCAGCTAACCCTAAGCCATTTACTTTTTTTTTTTTAAGCCATTTACACCATTTACTCCCGACATTTCGATATGAAATCACTTTAAGACGATGTTAAACTCCCTTCAAATCAGTCGATTCGAATACACCACTTTTTTTTAAGGGTATTAGACCAAATTGTCCGAAACTTTGACACATCATTTGACGACAATTTAGAACACTCTAGTAATCGATAAACTCGCATTTGTACGGGATAAAGGCAAAAAAAGTGTTGTATGCGCTTCTATGCTAAAACGATGGTAATACGAGGTCTCGGAGTGAAAATTTAATTGACCTGGAAATCACAGATGGCGCAGGGGGTCCCTCTACAGTCAATTAGGGCTCCAGAAATCATGAATCCAGAGGATTTCTGGAGTTTTACTTCGACTTCTTGATATTTATTGTACGAAAACGACAGGTGGAGTGTGCCATTTGGAACAATATCACAGAATCAATTCCGAGACATGTCGAGGCATTGATACTTGATATGAATGGGCACTATCCGGGAAAATCATTTTTTCCTTTCTCAGTTGAAAAAACCGCGTTTCGGCAATGGGGACTCCGAAAACGGCGGAAAGGTTACGATAAGCCGACATGTAACGATACCCCCTTATCAGCGCGAACCTACCGCGGGATTTCAACGGGAGTTCTGGGAGTATCACGATAACGAATGTCCGAGACATGTCGAGACATTGTTACTTGATATGAATCGGCACTATCCAGGGAAATGATTTTTTCTTTTCTCATTGTCAGTGCACCGGTCATGCGATATGAATTATCACAGGTTGCCCGGTAATTCCTAACGGATGGAGTCTTTCTAAGGCGACTCCGTCTCGGCTAAAAGTCATCGCGATCGTCGCGAAACGCCTCTTCAAGGACGTGGTGTCCTGGTGATGCCGTAAGAGGGATTCGAGGAATGCAAGGAAACCTGCGGAGGTTGAGTTAATGCGCTTGCCGCGCCCTGCCGAGTGCAAGCAGTCCATTACATCACGGGTGCAGACGTTGCGAACGTGGCAGGCCGCGTGTGATATCCCAGCTCGATGACGTTTAAAATCCTCTAGGGACTTTTTTTCCCCCGTTTGCCCTAGACGGCGTAGAAATCGCCGGTTAATTAAGCGACAGAGGGGCCGTGTGAACCCGGAATCCAGTTTGAGGCACAAACAAAATGAACAGGCTTATAGGAATATTTCCGCGATGTAGATATTTATGCCATGTTGAGTTTTGTTTCTAGCATTTTTTTTACAAAAACCAGAGCTGTTCAAAAAGATAAACAAAATTCGAAATCGTGGAAATTTGGATTTTTCGACTCTAGTGGGTTCTCTGACGTTAGGAACCTTCGGAGCCTCCCAGAACCTCAAAATCGTGATAATGACCATTTTCAATATTTTTTTTTCCACGACTTAGGCTTCTCGCAGCGGCTTGCATTAATTTCTGCTAGTAAATCGGGGGAAGTACTTATGCTGAGAATTTTTTCGGACCGATAGGAGTAGTCCTTGGCAGAATTTGGATTTTTCGACTGTAATGGGTTCTCTGACGTTAGGAACCTTCGGAGCCTCCCAGAACCTCAAAATCGTGATCCACGACTTAGGCTTCTCGCAGCGGCTTGCATTAATTTCTGCTAGTAAATCGGGGGAAGTACTTATGCTGAGAATTTTATCGGACCGACAGGAGTAGTCCTTGGCAGTGAAGAAAATTCAAACATGGCACGTCACGGAAACATTCCGGGATGCCTGTTCATTTTGTTTGTGCCTCGAACTGGATTCCAGGTTCACCCAGCCCGACAGAGGTTACTCGGCCAGAAAATCGTGGATTCCAATGGTCGAAAAATCAGGTATAAATCATTTTCAAGCGTCGGTTTGCATGCGCCTAGGAAATAACCTCGGCCAATACGCGCCGGAATGCGGAGGAATCGGGCATCGACGGCCGTAAACGTCTCCAGAGAATTGCGGAGTTCCGCTACGCGGGAGAATTACAGGTGTAATAAATACGCATTACCGGGACCGATCGACAGCCCTCTCGAGTCGACACGCTTCTCCGAAAACATCGGCGATAATGAGCGGTAAATTGCAAATAGCAACCTGTAAATTGAAATTTATTAATCCATCTCGAGCGCCCGAGGTGGAGTTCAAGTCGTACGCGCCGACAAAGGTCGGTGAAACATTAACATATATTTTTTTACAGACCCCATAGTAGAACAATGGAAAAAATTACATCTTAGGGGAACGTGTAAATACACGTAGCGTTGTATGTCCAGCTTAGGGTATTTTCACTTGAATGAATTTAATGTTTCCTTCAACTCAACTCGCATGCTCAACGCGATGTCAGGGACAATGTGATTTTAACGCAACTAAGCGGGCTATCGAAATAACCAATTGTGTCAAAATACATGGACACTTTTATCAGGGTATAATGACGTTTCTACGACTCGTCGGCTTGGTGAACTACCAGCAAAATTATCGCGAACTGTGCGTGGGTGAACCAGGCACGGCCAAACGACTACTTTCTACCCATTGTCCGAACGGCGGCAATTCCAGCCGCATGGCCGCGACGATATTGCGCTAACAAACCAGGGCGAATGTTTCCCATGGAACACCGAATGACGTTTGCATCGAATGTCGCCGAACGAGTGGCGCGTGATCGATCGACACGCCACGATGGCCTGGCGCGGACAATATCGATCACGGTCAATTGACGTGTCAAATTTGACCGCGCCCTTCGTTTGGCATCAAACTAACGACACTGGCCAAAAGAAGAGAAAAAAAAAGGAATTGCGCGGCCAATAAATGAACCGTCACAAATTGACGTGTCAAATTTGACCGCACCCTTCGTTTGGCATCGAATTGACGACACTGGCCAAAAGAAGAAAAAAAAAAAAGAAATTGCGCGGCCAATAAATGAACCGTCAGAAATTGACGTGTCAAATTTGACCGCACCTTCAGTTTGACACCGAATTGACGATACTGGTCAAAAGAAGAAAAAAAAAGGAATTGCGCGGCCAATAAATGAACCGTCACAAATTGACGTGTCAAATTTGACCACGCTTTTAGTTTGACATCGAATTGATGACACTGGCCAAAAGAAGAAAAAAAAAAAGGAATTGCGCGGCCAATAAATGAACCATCACAAAATAACGTGACCGCGTTTTTCGTTTGACATCGAATTGATGACACTGGCCAAAAGAAGAAAAAAAAAAGGAATTGCGCGGCCAATAAATGAACCGTCACAAATTGACGTGTCAAATTCGACCGCGCCTTTAGTTTGACATCGAACTGACGACAGTAGCCAAAAGAAAAAAAAAAAAATTGCGCGGCCAAAAAATAAATCGTCACAAATGGCCGATGTCGGTCGTCAAGATCGTGCAAAGTGTCGTAATTAACGCGGGAATGATTACAATTAAACGCCACGCGACACGGTCAATTTTTTATTTGATTACCGTGAGCGCTGATAAGGGACTTAGCGAATGAAATTCACGAAAAAGCGAAAGAAATTCAATTTTAACCTCAGAGTCAATAAGTCAGGAATAACTCGTTGACAGTGGACGCTGATAAGGGAATAAACACGTAGCGCTAAAAATCGTGGCCAATGAAAAAAATAATTATTTTCTGCTTTTAACGCGTACCCAGGGGCCCTTTAAATCAGTTTTATCCTCGGTGCGTAAGTCAGGAACTATTCGTTGACAGTGGACGCTGATAAGGGAATGAACACGTGGCGCTAAAAATCGTGGCCAATGAAAAAATGAATTATTTTCTGCTTTTTACGCGTACCCAAGGGCCCTTTAAATCAGTTTTAACCTCGGTGCGTAAGTCAGGAACTATTTGTTGACAGTGGACGCCGATAAGGGTAAAATCGCGGCTGATCGAATACGGTCACTCGGTTTGCCTTTAACGGCTAACGATCGATCGTCCGAGGCGTTATTTTCCCCGGCGAGCAGAAGGCACGCGGTTGGTCAACTTTGCCTTTCTCTCGGGTCTTATCGGCGAGCCTTATCGTCGAGAAAGAATAGGCCAGGAATTCGGGCCGACCGAGAGAGAACGTTCGTTTAGTTTCATGAGTGTCAAACGACTACGGTCAAGGTTCGCGATCGGATGCTTAAGGTGATACGAAACCGTCATTCCACATATCAGACCATCAAAGTATTTAAAAGATTTTTCTCCAAACTGGATGCACCGAGCCATTAGAAACATTAACACGTGATTACAGAGTCTCCAAGGAGGAGCGCGATGGTCATGAAATTCCATTTACAGCAAAAAGAAAAAAAAAACCTGTAAAATGACCCTTTCATATCACCTTAAGGCGCCGCAGAAGGTGACACGAAAGAACAGAGCGTACCGAATCGTCCGAGACACCGCCACCCGAATAAGGAGGCTATCTGGCCGGAATATTAAGAAATATAAATAAAACATACAGGAAGCTGGAAAATTTCACGGAGCTTTTTTATTGGTAATCTCCCAGCCGATTCGGTCCGCCGTCCGCACTGAAAAATGTCGCAAACGATCGGATGGCACTTTCGTGTCGCCTTAACGAGAGTCATCCTCGTCGCCGCTTTCGGAATCGATTTCTCCCCCCTCGAGAGGACCTCTACGTGTATTCTCCTTCTGGGCAACCTAGAACAACCTTCTGATGCCTTTAGGGGCTCTCCTCACCTACGCCATGCCAGCTATCCGCGATTCCGTCGAAATAAGGACGGTGAACGGTCCTGCGTAGAAAACGCGTCCACCTGCCGACTAACCGAGACGCGTTTCGCGGCCATATCGGCATTTGCCATTAGACTTTTGTCGCGATTTCCAGGATACCACTCGCCAGCGCGCCATTCGGCCGGCTTTCTCTCAACGCCCGTTAAGGAACGCCCGTTAAGGAACGGCCGCAACCGACTCGGCCATTTCCGAACGACAAACCGGCACGCGTTCTTCCTCCACCGTCGGTCCCCGTCCAAGACAATAGATCCCGATCGTAATTCAATTACCCCTTCAACATTTTCCACCCGTTATTAATAAACAAGGCCGACGTGAAAATCGAACGACTGACCGTGGCCAAAGAAGGACTCTTTTATTGGACACGCAATTAATAAATAACCCTCGGTCCCGAAGGGGCCGATCAAAAGTAGATTGGCATTCGCTGTTGAATTCGTTAATAGATATCGCGACCCAAGAAAAGAAACAGTCAATGCGAAGGTCGGACTCTTCGGGGTCTCCGGTACCTTGGCCTAATAGTTCACCAGAGTTTGGCATAGTTCAGGGTCGGCCGGTGTCTAACGATCTATCGATCGGGTATATTTTAATCGCCACCCGTAGATGTTCCCCGAGAGGGCCTTGGAATTCCTGGAAATTCCTTGGAATTCCTGGAAATTTCTTGGATTTCCTCGGAATTCCGAATAAAAAAATCCTACTAGCCCAAATGCTTTGGCCTTCGTTGGATTTATCCGCATCCCGGCGTTTATCCGCAAACGTGGATTTTCCCTACCCATGTTCCTCGAGTTCGACGGAATTGAATTCCGCGTCCCGTCTTGATTGATAATTATTTCGCCCGACCAACGACAGGAACTTCTGGATATTCCCTAATTGTATTTTAATAATCGTCTGATCGTTCAGTCGTCATCGGTCCAAGGACCACGAATGGGCAAGGTGAGGTCTCGAACCCGAAACCAAGACGAGGTTCGGCTGTCCGAGTCCTCGGGAGGGAATTTGGACGCCGACCAAGTCGGTTCCGCGAACGGTGGCTAAAGAGGCCACGACGGATTCCGCGTGGGTTTGTTTTTTCCCCCCCCGCGAATCGTTCACCGTCGACGGTCTCCGGGATCACCCCCTGGAGCAGAGAAGCGCAATTCGCCGATGCCCAAGACAAGTATCGCTGTAATCCTACGGTCGGAATTCCGCATCCGTTTTCCGCAGGTTGGTTTAGTAATGACAAGGACGTCTCCGTTCTTCGGGACGCAAGGCGGGGAAGAGGACGGGCGATTCCAGGTGGCGGAGAGTCCTTGGAGGTTTTACCTGTGCCTTGCTCTGGACCTCGTGGCCGTTCCTCCAGGTACTGACGGCGGGCTGACGAGGGCCCCGCTTGTCGAGTAGAAGCTCGCTGGGGCACTTCTCGAAAATGAGAACGCGTTCGGCGACGGATCCTCTGGTGAGGAAAGGCCTGACGGGGTTGTTCCCCGTCCCGGTAGCGGCGGCGGCGCGGATGTGTTGCTTCTGTTGGGTAGTCAGCTCGGGATGAGGAACCTGTTCCAGTCTAGGTCTAGGCGAGGAGTTGATTCTAGGACCCCACCTCGAAGTGGCAAAGTCCTTCTCGTCCTTCGAGGGTTCCTTAGGTGCCTCCTTGCCCCCAAGGGGTGGCTCGAACTTGGTCCTGGTGGCGGAAACCAGCCGTTCGGAGGCACCAAAACCCGGGGAGTTCCTCTGTTCCTGAGTAGCCGGGGTGCGTTGGGCCGCCCTGTACCGGACCTTGGCGTAGTCGACGACCGACATGGCGGTGAGGTCCTCCTTGGTCAGGGACTTCTCCAGGTCGGGGGAGCTCGGGGCAACGATGCTCTGGCCCAGGATGATGGGCTTGACAACCTCCACCTTGGGCTTCTCCCTCTTGATCGCGGGCTTCTGCTTGGCGAGCAACCCGGTGGTCTTGGTCGAGTCGGAGGGTTCCTCGGCGATCAGGGCCCCGGTCTTCAGGGCGTTTATGAGCCTCTCCTCCTCCCTGGCAACCTCGTCCAGATACGCGCTGGAGTTGGAGTCTCCAACCCTAAGGGACGACGCGGAGTACCTCTTCTCCTCGGTCGGGGTCTTCGGCTCGGGGGACTGTCCACCTCCCTTGCTCTTCTTGGCGTCGGCCATCTTGTTCTTCAGGGGCCAGGTGGCGAGGCCCGAGGTAACGTTCCCGTCATCGGGCCTCTTCTGCTGGACGACGATTTTGGTCAGGTCGTTCGGGAAGGTGGTCTCGATGGTCTCCAGGAAGACCTCCTTGTGCCGAAGACCCGGAGTCTTCGGGGCCGGCTTGGTCGGGGAGGTCGCCCCAGGGGAGAGAGGGGACGCGACCGACCTCGACTGGGTCTTCGCGATACCGCCGGTCCTCGTGGGCGAGGTCTGCGGAGTGTTCCGCTCGAACTTCTGCAGGGCGAACTGGATAGAGGACGGCAGGGTCTTGGAGGGCGAGCGTTGCCGAGTGACGGCCATCCTGGCCTTGTCCTCTACCACGAAGTTATTCACCAGCTTCTCCAGATTATTATTATCCAAGGTAGGCGCCCGGGTGAGGAGGTCGACGGTCGTCGTCGAGGAGGAGGTCGGCTTGGCGCCAGGGGCGGGGGTCAGGGCGCTGCCGAATTTGTCCGCGGCGGTGGCGTTGCTGTGGCAGGTCAGGATCTCGGTGGGCGCCAGGCCGCGGCTCTTCCAGGTCTGGTAGATCGCCTCGGCGTGGTCGCTGATCTGCTTGGCGATGGCCGCGATGTCCTCCTCGCCGTTCGACTCGGCGGGGAACTTCCTCCTGAGGTCGGGCTTGGCGGTGGCCGCCATAGCCGGTCGTCGGCGCAGCTGGGGATGTCGGTCCAGCAAGTAGTCGACGGCCTGACTGCTCAACCCGGGGGAAGGGTCCAGGACCAACTCGGCTAACTCTGGACGCTCCGGGAGCGGCAGGACGCTAACCGGGATCGCGTACCCGTAGTGGACCGCCCGACAGTCCACCTCGTCCTCGGGGGGCCGACCCTCGTTCACCAGACAAGCGTTCAGGTCGGGACAGTGGATCGCTCGTCCCGGTCGCGGGTCCACGGTCGCCGGGACGTAGAGGTCTCGCCGAGTCGCGCAGACCCTGGGGGACGGGGAAGACCCCGATGCCAGCTGTAGCTGCGCCTCCAGACTCGATCCCACGGCCGGCATGGCTCAGGCCGCCTGGCGGCCGGCGAGCCGCGCCGACCGCGCCGCCTGGGCCTGCGGCCTCCGAGCCTGCGCCGCGCCGACCGCGCCTGACGCCGGCTGCCTCATCGCCTCTTCCGCGCTCGTCCCGGCGTCCCGCCTCCTTCTACCGTCCGACTGCGTCCAAACTCGTCGCGCTTGCGCTGCAGACTCTCCCTACGTGCTCATGCCGACATGCTCGACGCACCTTAAGGGCGAAACGAGAGGTCTTCGGCTTCCTTCGCCTCCCGCGCCGGCGAGACCTGAAAGGTAGACAAAAACATACGTCAGCTACGGAAAGAGAGAGAGTCGAAATCGCGGCGAGATATTAAGGCCATCTTTTCTATAATCCTTCTATTTCTTCTATTCCCGACCGCGGAAGGGCCGACGAGGTCGAAGACGTCGGATTTCAGATCGAGACGCCGGACGCCGGTCGGCGCCTCCGATAAGCGATTACGCGACGCCTCGTCTCGCGTAACCTAAAGCATATCGCATAACTCGGTCGCGCTTTGCGGTTCGCGCACTTAGGATACCGCGAATCGGCTAAAAATAGCTAAGTGAACGCCGGTGACGACGCCACACGTCGTTTCCCGACGATTACCCTCGCACGTGCGACGACACGCGACGTAGGTGCGATCGAACGACACCGACCACGGGATTCGATATCACCCGATAAGGGTGGAAAATTGCGGAAAACGCTCGACGAGGATTATAATCGCTGAGGGAGATACCAGAAGCGAGGACCGCTGAATAAAAAAAAAATAAAAGTATCAAAAGTCGGTCAATTCAAAAAAATATCCATTAACGAAATCCCAACCCCAAGAAGTCGAGAACTGGATCTCGGGTTATTGTCAAAGTAAGTACACCCTGAGCCTGCGGTGGATTTTCCGCAGAGCGGAAATCTCCTGCCCAGGGGGTGGCCTCGAGGAGTCTCCTCCCTCAGGACCCTCTCAAGGGTCGAATCGATCCCCTTTCCGGGTCGAAGGACGAGGTAAACTCGATTTTCCCTTTCCGACCGGACGATGCGACGAAGCGTTCCGGGGTAGGAGAAAGTCGGCCGAGAGATCGATCTCCCGGACGATCCTCGTCGGCTAGTCGACGCGTACGAGCCGTCCAGAAAGGAAAGTCGCAGGAGGAAGTCATGCGCCAGTCGCCAACATCCGGCAATATTAATCAATTCGCTATCTCCTGGGGATATCTCGCGGGAGGGGGAAAAACTGGAAAACGCGCCGACCGGGGACGAACCACCATACGGAGTCGGTAACTCGGGAGAGTGCGCTTTATTTCGGTACGTCCTGTAATATTAGACGCGACGCCAAGGCTCGCGGGTATATCCAGAGATCGGAGCGCGGCACTCAAATGGTCGGTCGAAGAGCACCCGGGAGATCGCGAAAATCCCGACAGAGATCTAGAGAGAGGAAGGGATGCACCCTCGAAACGCTTCCGCGTCGGACGTCGGGAGGTGGAAGAGGAACGCGCGTCTCCTCGGTCGTAATAAATCGAGGGAAGCAGGGGAACCTGGAGGAGACTCGGTCGTTTCCTCGGATCGACGCGAAGGAGGGAAGGAAATTTAAGGCCGATGCCGGAAGTGCGCTCTACCGAGAGGAGGATCCCTCCAGGAATAGAAGACCGGGTTGACGGACGCGCCCTTTTGCCGGGCCGACGCGCTCCACCCTTTCGCGAGACCGATCTAACAATAGCCTCTCGATATCGGGATTCGATACCAGGAGGAAGGTCGGGTGGACCGGGGCGGCCATCTTGAATCCCGAGTTCGAGGATCGCCTCGCGGAAAGAATCGCGCAGAATGAATAAAGCTTCATTGAACCGAATATCTCTTTGAGTGGCACCAAGGAAATATTCGAACTGTGACGAAGAAATATTTGGAACGGCTATCTTGGCTTTTTGGCGGCCATCTTGAATCCCGAGTTCGAGGATCGCCTCGCGGAAAGAATCGCGCAGAATGAATAAAGCTTCATTGAACCGAATATCTCTTTGAGTGGCACCAAGGAAATATTCGAACTATGACGAAGAAACATTTGGAACGTCGCCAAAGAGATATATTCTGACAAACTGTATTTAATGAAATGTAGAGTAACGACTTAAGTTCGACGAACCAGATTTCTTTTCGCCGGGGGTATAGATTCGACACGGGAAAACATCGCGACTCGCGATCGGCCGATTTTGAATCGGGCCGAGTTGGCGCGCTTTCGGAGGCGTGCGCGCGCAGCTCGTCACCGAGGGGCCTTATTTCCAGCGACGTAGCTCGGGAAGGGCGCCGCCGCGTCTCGGGAAACTCGGGATGGAAATCCCGAGGGCGTTCGTCGGCGCCGCCGGCACGACCACGTACTTCGGCCGTTTCCGGAGGCGCTCGGGTGAGCTCGCCCGGCTAAGAATAACGCGGCTAGCCATATTAGGGAATGCGAGCGGAGAGCGAGGAGAGTCCGAGGGAGCGCGAGGAAACCCGAGGTAGCCCGAAGGAGCCCGGGGAAACCCGAGGTAGCCCGAAGGAGCCCGGGGAAACCCGAAGAGACCTCAAATCTTTTGGAAAATCGGGAAACGGAAAAAAAAAACAAAAAAAAATTTTTATTGCACGCGATCCATGAATTGGATCTATGGAGTTATCGTTGTAACATCGCAGAGTGCTCTTATAAGGTACGATAAGGTTCAAACCCTAAATTGGCTCCGACTGGCCGTCGGCGCGACTTCTTCCACGAGCGGCGACGAAAGCGTCGGCGTCGTAAATGCTTTCGACGCGTCTCGAGGGGGACCGTCGATAATTAATCGACATCGAGTCGTAGGAAGAAAGCAGGTAACGGTAGGCGCGCCCAGTTTTTCATTTCTAGGTCAGGGCAGGAAGGTGTGGTGTAATTCGAGTGTCGATCGTCAGAGCCCATGCGCGATGCATACCGATAATTTAACGACGAGAGCGATGCGTGCCGAGAATTTAATGGCAACCTCGAGGACACCAAAATTCGGTCGTTTTGAAGATATCGACGAATGGCGAGCTAAATTCTAAAGGACTAGTAAATTTAAGTGTGGTATAATTCGAGTAAATCGGAGCCCATGCGCGATGCATGCCGATAATTCAACGACGAGCGCGATGCGTGCCGGGAATTTAACAGCAACCTCGAGGACACCAAATTCCGTCGTTTTGAAGATATCGACCAATGGCGAGCAAAATTCTAAAGGACTAGTAAATTTAAGTGTGGTATAATTCGAGTAAATCGGAGCCCATGCGCGATGCATGCCGATAATTCAACGACAAGCGCGATGCGTGCCGGGAATTTAACGGCAACCTCGAGGTCACCAAAATTCGGTCTTTTTCAAGATATCGACGAACGGCGGGAAAAATTCCAGAGGATCCATAAATTTAAAGACGCTCGACCAACGTAACAGCGATGAAAAAATCTCGTTTGGATTTTCCCTAACGGAAGAGTCGAGGGAAACGCTGGAGCACGCGGCCATCGGAGGTAGAGCGGAAGAGGGCAGAAAACGGAGACGGAGGCACCCGGGAGAAGGGAGGCGCAAGAGAGAGGGAGGGACGAGCCAGGAGCAGAAGTGAGAGTGAACGGATCGATGCTAGCGTCGCGACGCCGGGCGCCGCCACCGAAACGGACCGAAACGACGCGAGACCATCGACGAACGTGCCCGCCGACGAAAAGACGCTTTTCCGCATCGGGTTCTCAATGAAAAACGCATTTCGAGGATCGGACATATTTCTTTTCATCGCCATTGACGTTATATCGACGTTATATCAACGTTTATCGGTGGAGATGCGTGTTTAGGGCAAACGCGGCAACGTCCACGATTGGAAAAAAGGTGTGGAAAAAAAAAAGTCTAAGGATTCCCTCGGCCAAAAAACCCATTTCCAGGGAAATCCTCACCCAGGAAAAGCATCCCAATTTCCGGGAGCAGAAGCTCTCTTTCTTTCTCTCTCTCTCTCTCTCTTCCTCGTCGACGGAACCCGCGCGTCCGAGTTTGCTACTCGAGTGTCTTCGTCAGCGTTTCTTCGAGTACTCGAAGTAGAGTTCGCGGCCCGGTTTAGTCAGGAACGAGGGAAAGGGGAAGACGACTGGAGTCTTTGGACTTGGGCCAGAGTCTTTGTCAGCCAGAGGTGTCCCGTCTTCCGAGTCGGCCATCGGACCCGAGGAGGTCCTACGAGACCAAGAACCCTGACAAAAAATGCCCCTGTAAATTCACACTCGCAATCACTGGTCATCCCAATGCCCCAAGAAATTGCAGGAAAATTACCCCGTCTCCGTAATGACATCATCCGAGTTAAGTTTTACCCTAAATTAGTTGTTACCAAAGAAAGTCATACAGTAACATTTGACGAAGCCACCCTGAGAGAGAGAACAAAGATTCATTTAACCAAAGAAATGTTTCGTCAATTCCAAGGATAATTATTTGACTTAGTCGTAATCCCGAATGCATCCAATTTAATCGAGTTTATTCGAGTGAAATAGTTGTTCTTTGAATTAATTAACTATTTCCTTAGTCCAATGACACTTTTTTCTCAATGGAGGGATGTCCTGTTTTCCGAGTCAGCTATCGAACCCGAGGAGGTCCTACGAGACGAAGGACACCGACTGATAAAAAATGCCCACGTAAACCTACATACTCGATCATTGATTACTTCGATGGCGCAATAAATAGAAATAAAATTACCCCATCTCTGTAATGTCACCTTCGTTACCCAAGTTAGGGAGAATTATATGTTATTACGAGGCGGCACGCGTTTGCGAGGAAGAATCGGAGGCTCAAAGGGAATCGATAGGTTCTAGGTCGAAGGTGACTTCTCTGGGTGAGACCTTCCGATCGACCCCGGTTACCAAATCGCACGAGGTCGAGGTCGATCGGCCTCGTCCCGATAACGAGCCGGCATGATTACGGTAACGAGCCCTAACTTTCCTCTGACGTCGATAGAGGAAATTCTCGTGAAATTTCACGATCGACGGTAAAAAGTGGGAGGAAGAAAATGGATGGAGCTCGAACGAGCCATCGTCAGGTAATTTCGCCTAGTCGGAAATTTCATCCCACTCGGGATCTGCAATTGTAGGTCATAAATAAATTCCAACGCGACATACTTCAATACGTTCGAAGTTTCTACTTTAGACCTTAATAGAGGCAGATAGTTCCACATCTTCGGTTGTGCATTGCAATGAATCAAATGAAATTAAAGGGCGAAATTCCGACTCGGGGTCCACGTGGCAAGAGAGGGAGAAGGAAGGACGAGGTGCGCAAGAAGGAAACCCTAGCGGGCCAGAGGACTCGGAGATCGCCACCGTGGAAATCGGCTTAACCCGGAGGCACGCGAGGCACGGTAAAAGGATATATATCGGCGAATGTGGAGCAGTTTGATCGATACACCCGCGAACGGAGGCGGCTTCTCGCCGAGCGGAAACTTCGCGGCCGAAGGACCCGACGTCAAAGCGACCGGCGACGTTTTTAGACCTCGCCTTTCCCTCTCGCCGCGAGAGGCGAAAATACCCTCGCACACACGACAAAAAGACGCGAAAAAAGCCTACTTTCAAGGAGATATTAATTACTCGCGGCGATCTAAGTACTCCCCGATAAAATTTCCCCGTTTACACCGAGGGGATAAGCGCCACGCAAAGAGATACATCTTCGAATACTACCGACGAAAATTTCACCATTGATTCAATTCAAGGAATAATTAAATTATTCCACCTAACCTGGAATAAATTGTACCCTCCGTTTCCCCGGGATGAGGACAATTGCGCCCATAATTATGAAAGTGGTCTAAGTCATATATATTTTGTTTCGAAATTACATTGAATTAATTTCGTTTGAAATAATGTGGCGTGAAATAACTGATAAACTCATTTTTTTTTTTTCAATTTTAACTTAGACCACTTTCATAATTATGGGCACGATTGATTTGAGCACACGCGAGTCAAGTAATCGTTCCTTTGGATATAGAAAATATTGGATGATCATTACGCAGTCATTACGCATTTCAGTAACGGATGGTGTGTAGAAAAATGCGTCATGACTTTTCCTACGAGCCGATATTTCTTTCACCTTCGCAGTCCGGAAGTAGTGGCGGTCGGTTGCGGATCGGCCGCAGCCGCGTCCTCCCCCCAGTGGAAAAGGCCGCGTCCGCCCGGACGGAGACTCCTCGCCTTGACGGCGGACAAATCGACTCCGGGGGAAAAGGAGAAATCGGCGGTCCGAGCGAAGAGGAGAGCCGCTCCTTTCCGCGTGCCTGAGGGGGCGCGGAAATTTCGCCGCGGAGCGCGCCGCCCCGCGTTCCGACGGTGCGTTCGCGGAACGAATGCCGGCCGGCCAGATTTAGACCCGGTACACCGGGAATGGCCGCCGAAGACGGTGTACCGACCTCTGCCCCCCGCTGCAACTTGGCACCCGGTCAGAAAAGCCCCGACGCTCCCTCCCGAAATTCGCGGCCATCGAGGGGACCCCGTCGCTCGCTAAGCGGGGTGGTTCCGTCGTTAAATACTTTCACTGTTTCAATTTTCCGTCAAATCATATTTCTTATCAAATTGTATTTCTCGGCAAATTATTATCTCCTCAAATTTGTTGTTAAATTATATTTGTTGGAAAATTAGTTTTTCGTAGTCGAATTATATTACGTCAAATTCCAGCTTTTATCAAAATACAATTATTAATCAAATTACGATTTTTAATCAAATTACGATTTTTAATCCAATTATGATTTTTAATTCAATTATGATTTTTAATTAAATTACGATTTCTAATTAAATTACGATTTCTAATTAAATTACGATTTCTAATTAAATTACGATTTCTAATTAAATTACGATTTTCAACCAAATTACGATTTTCAACCAAATTACGATTTTCAACCAAATTACAATTTTTAATCAAATTACAGTTTATAACGAAATTACCATTTTTAATCAAATTACAATTTTTTTTTAAGACGAAAATTCACCACTACGACCCAGTCTTGTAATCGGAGTAGATTAGGATTCTTATCTGGGGCGTCTTTGAGAGCGCAGCCCCCAGTCCCGCTTGTCCAGGTAGCGGACTAGTACAAATGGCGAAACAACCATCGCGACCCGCGGTACTACTGGCATCCCGAGACGCCTCCGAAACGAGGCGCACGAGGGATTACAAAACCGCGGGTTTCAGGACCGAGCGGGGACACCGCTCGTCCCACTTTTGCCGCATTTACAAGAGGAACGGATCGGAAAGCCACGAGACGAGGCGAGGTCGAGATATACGCCGTCTAGTCGTACTCAAACTTTCTCGCGGCTTTGTCAAAGGGCGCCGCCCAATCGCCGAATAATAAACTAGACCCTTTCGCAAGAACCATATCATATCATATATCATCATAGACCCTTTATTTCCCTCTTTATAAAAAAAAATTATTAAATGTCTACAAATTGCAAAAAAAAATTTTTATTTCATGGTGTTAGGACCTTCCTTACAGCCTCGATATTCACGGTGTAAAGATTGATACTATTCATTTCAAACCTTACAACATGAACATGGAGGCAATAAGGAAGGTCCCTACGCCCCCAAAATTTCCCTCTTTATAAAAAAATGATTGAATGTCTACAAAGAAATCGCAAAAAAAAAATTAAAATTTCATGGTGTTAGGACCTTCTTTACAGCCTCGAAATTCACGGTGTAAAGATTGATACGATTCGGTAAATAACGATAAAGGGGGCCCGTGTGTCGCCACATTCGCGTCGCCTTAAGCCGACGACGGTGGAACGACTTAAGCGTCAAAAAGCGCCGAAAGGGAGCGACTACCGACGCCGACTCCGAAATCGGACTTGGTCGGAGAGAAAAGAAACCGCACTGGAAATAACGGCCGCGACCTTGGCTGGGAATTCCTCGAGCTCCCGTTTCAACAAAGTCCTCGGACACAGGGAAGGGCGACGGAGACGCCGCGTTTTCGCGTGCGCCGATAACTGGAGCGCACTCGCGGCGTCGACGTTACGCCGCTCGCGGTAGTTTATTCCCGACATATATAAATACGAAACGCCTCTCAAATGAATTCCTTCCGCAGGCGTAGCGTCTCGAGACGCCTCCTCCGCCATTTTCGAGTACTCCCACGAGACCGCGTTAAGTCCTCGAATTATAGTGTCATACCACATCCAGGGTAAAAAAAAAAAAAGAAAAAAAAAGGGAAATTCACCACTCGGCCTGACTCCGTAAATTTCTCATTACGAGGGTGAAATCCCCTTTCCGCATGCGGTACCTCTATAAAACCGTCGAGCCAGGTCCCTCGGATTTTCCGGGGATTCGTTCGATCCCTGGTATCGAACGTATATATAAGGAAGATAGAACGTACATATAAGGTAGCGTCTACGTGGGACCTCGGCGACACGCAGGTGTGAATTCAAATAGGCGTTTACTCAACAGTGCCATTCGATTCCGCGTAGGTGGATAAGAGCCTTCCCTCGGCGCCTTATTGACGTCGTCTAATCGGTATCGTCCGTTTTCTTTGCGTTTTATCGTTCGCCCGATCGGCATCATATCCCTTCCAATTCCTCGATTATGACGCATTTCCACCGAAATACTTTCATCCACATAGATCGGACCCGATGGGCTGGAATTTTCGAAAAATCCCCCCCTTCCCCCGCGAGAAAGTCCTTAAGGGAATTTCTCTACCATCGATGGATCTCGAAATTTATCCTCCTTATCGCGGTATCGACTACGCACGCCTCTCATACCTTACGTATAGTCTTACGTACGCATCCGTTATAAATGATGCGCACGATACGTGACTGCGGCCTTTTCTTTCCTACATAGCCTCGCCGATCAATGAGCGAGGCCAACGCGCGGGTTACTTCCAATTCGGGATGAAAGCGCACCTTCCAAAAGCGTATCTCGAGAGCAACGTAACGACTTATATACCTCGTTACTCGGCGATGAAATTCGCCACGTTCTCCGGATGCAACTGCGCAGAATTCGACTCGGTTAAGTGGCTTAATCGAGGAGTTCCCAGCACAAACTGTGCCGTTTCATTGGAGGTCCTCGATTAGCCCATCTCGTCGATTTAAAAAGTGATCCAGTGCGAGGGCCGCGGAACTCGGTCAACCCGAGTCGAGCAGGTTCCAAAATATAATCCCATGTTCATCTACCCAAGACACCCTAAACGAGGCTCATAGGCGAGGTTTAAGGCGCCACGAAAGTGGCATCCGATGTGCTGCTCGTTTATTCCCATGTTTCCGAATTAAATGCACCAAATCGCTCGAAATTCAACCACGTAAATATATGATAATTATACAAAATTAAAGGAACATTTATAAACGAGTTTTCAAGAAGGGGAAAAATAGTGAGACCTTACTTAGGGCCTTCGTACGCATGTTGTGGAGTTTAGGACGCCACTTTCGAGCCGCCTTAAGGAAAATCCTCGCTCCAGGTCTTTCGGCACTCTTAATTACGTCTTTTTTAAGGCGGAGCGATTTTCCTGAATTATTACCGGGCTCGATTTGGGGCCTGGCGAAGTAGCGATGGCCGTGCCAGGCAGGCTTCCGGATTTGGAGGTTAAGACGGTCTTAACGGCTAATTAGCGGAGGTAGGGCGAAGAAGGCAGGAGCTTCTGGAGGCGACCTCGGGGGTCGAGGTCGAGAGGAGGCCCTCGACTCGATTTCCCGTTCCCGGGTGCTAACTTACCGAGGAAGTGTCGTCCAGTCGTGGAGGGCTCGGTTCTCGTCGGTGCTTCAGCGGGTTTCACACACGTGGGGCACACAGAAAAAAAAAGAAAAACTCGTCCTGGCACCGTAAATCCCGATTTGCGTTCGCGCTCACGATCCGACGTGATCTTCTATCGAGTTCGTCGGTCGATTCGCCGGATCTCGCCGGCCGGGGAGAAACATTTGCGAGGAGATGTAGACCGGATTCGGCGAAGCTCCGAGCCCAGGGTTGGGTAATCTCACGCGGCCATGGATAATAATCCCCGTGTGCACGTGGAAACCAAGTGCGGTAAGCTGCGTCAGGAAAATTTCGATAAAGAGCGAGACCCTCGACCTACGTGTGGAACTATCGAGTAATCGGACGCGAGAAATGAACTCTCACGAAGGGCTCGCTTAAAGTGTCGTCGGGAAATCTCGCGTAAATGCTCGAGGCGAGGAACGAGCGCAGCGCCGCCGAGGCTCGCGAGCTTGCGGCGGAAACTCGAAGCTCGGGCCAAGGGGTGGCTAATTACGAGAGGCGAGATCTCCGCGTACCGAAATACATAAAAGAAGAAGCGGAAGATTTCACGTTACTCTATATGGACTTTCGAAGAAAAATAATCCCCCGGGGGATCTATAGTAGGGTGCAAACGCGATTTGGACATTTAAATTCCAGCTTGATTAAAATCGAGGGAAGGCTCACATCGCTTTCAAGAGATTGCTGCTAAAACAATTCACCGAGACATCGAGCGTTACTTTAGAAAGCTTCTAGGATATAAATTCGAGGTATCGATATACGTAAAAGGTATACTGGAGGTTATGTGTTGAAGGGAATAACGTAAATATAGAAGCGACGTGTATCACCGCTAGTAATTGACGTACCCAACCCTGTCCGGCGCTTCGATAAAAAGGCAGACACCGAGGGGTCCGGACTTGGAGTGAATCGCGGCCGATCCGCGTACGTTGACCCGCGCGGCCGTCGTCTACCGCAACTCGGCTCGGTTTAACGACGGAACACCCTCGGAAAGGCGCCGTCCGGACGGAAATAGACCCTTTCGGCGGATCACACACCGACCGTCCTCACTGCGCGGTGGTTGCGAGAAAACTGGGGGTCCGCGCGGGGCCGCGAGACGGGTGCGCGCGCCGCGCTCGACTTCTGCTTGGCGAGTCCGCGCGCATGCGCGCAACGTGCGTCTCCATGACGACGGTCTAACGAGATAGCGAGAGGGGAGGACGGTCGGAAGAGAGAGAGAGAGAGGCGAAGCGCGTAGAGTGGTAAGGGCCGAGAGAGACGAACCGATCGACGGGCGCGAAATAAAAAGGGATTAGAATTCCCTGTACAGTTGTCAGCGTTAAGACGAGACGCGGTATTTGCGACGAAATTTACGGGGACCCTTAACTTGATAATGGGAAAGTAGAGCGATACCCGAGCATTAATGGCGGCGACTGTACGGCGATATATCCCCTTTACGAGCGAGACCACTCCTAAAGCCGCTGCTCTCCTCTCTACGGAATATCAATGAAGCCCCACTTCTCTAATTTGCGAGTTTTACTCGCTCGAGACCTTTTTACGTATTTTTCCAGCTAATTATCCAATTGAAGATGGAAGGGAGCCGTCTTAGGTGATTCTCAAGAACTCCGCACGATTACCCTGCTCTCGTACGCTCCACTCTCCGAGTGGTTAAATCGATCGATCCCGTGTAATAAAAGCGCAGAGAAAATATCTAACGTTGGAAATTAAAGGGAGAAATATATTCGAGGTGGTTACTCACCCAGAGTAAGGCGACCTCCGACGCGTGAATATACATCGGACAGAAAAGCGCATTTTCGCGGTCGTAAAATCGCTTGACATGGCTGATGTAATTATTCTTAATGACGAATCTCCTCTGTAAGCTTGAGATGAGGAAGGAACGGAAATTACAGACAACCTCTAGGTCTTCTTTCGGGTTCTTGAGTTCCTTGGTCCCGCAGGCGCTCTTCTCGGACTCGTAGGAGGATTTTATGATGTCGGTCAAAATCGAGACGACTCTTTTCCAAATTGACATAATCGGGTGGCACCCTGCGTCCTAGTCTTGCATCTTCCATTTCACGTACTTCGATGTTACACAGGGCATGGATTGCGGGAATGCTCATGACATTTGTGAAAAAGATGACTCTAAGTCGGGATCACATTTAATGCAACTTTCGTCGAGTTTATCATTACTGCAATTCGGATGATGGATCGATACCGATGACTGTTTCAGAGATCGCGAATCACTAACCTAAGGCGTAGGAAAAAAGAAAAAAAAAAGACTACCGTCCTGTCAAAGATCCGTCACCTGCGTTTGCTTCAATGTACAGGAAAAAAAAGAAAAAGTATTATTCATTAGCCAGAGTACTCACTTCGAGGGGTTGTCTTTAAAATGTGTAGAAAGGCTGGTAAAGTAATAATTATCTAGACATTTTACTGGAAACTGCTCGATATTTACACAAAATTGTTCTATAAAGTCGGACGATTTCGTATTTTCGCGGATCATACACCACTATTCTTCACATTCTGTCAGAATCTCACCGATAAAGCTTGTATCGAATAATAAATTCGTTACTGGCATACCGGTGAGCATGATCGAAGTATAAAATAACACTCTTACCGTAAAAGTGCAGGCGCGAATATCAAAACTTATCGATTAATTGTAATATATGTTGCTGCTCAGCTTCTCTCCATTCTGTGTCACCTGCATCACCCAGATTGCCTGCATACTCTGTAAATATTTATTAATAATATAATTATATATAGTATTAAATTTATTGACTGTCGCTGTGCGATCTTACGACTTACCCCTCATGATATGTCGAATAGTTTTGAGAGACGCTCGCCTCTGTGCCAAAATCCTTGTCACTCGCTGTTTAATAGCAGGTACGCATCCAGTGCAAGCTTCAAGAAGTACGTAATCCACTAGTTGAAGAGTAAACAGGCCCCCATCGAGCCTTCTTAAATATGATTCTTCCTCGTCATCTTCCTCCTACGGTAGTAATATAATTGTAATAATTAAAAATGTTATCTTAGCAATTCTCTTCATTTCACTCCGTTACCTTTGCTGATTTCTCCACATCTTCTACTTTTTCGAGATACTTGAAGTGCAATTCCATTAACCTGTCGACTTTTTCGAAGTCATTCTCCATAAATTTACTAAGCAGTCTTTGTCGTTGCTGACCTTTACAATTTCTTAACATACTAGCTATAATGGAGATTACGTGTTCTGCAACATTTTTAAATAGAAGTCAGTTTAACAGACATTTACTCTTGGAAAATTTTTTATTTCGTATATTCCGTACCTTCGTGTTCTTCTGCTGTAAGCATCCTCTTTCGGTTCTTTGTGGGTGTTTTCATAAACAGAGGAAATATTGTCCTCAGTCCGAGAATATCCACAAATTTACTACAATTATCTTTGCCATCGGGTCCGTTCATTGCATGATCTAAAACCTACAATTTTTAGTTATGGCAGTGATAAATCCTGTATTTATTACATTAAAATAAATGATCTTCTCTATTCTGTGTTTTACCTTGAGAGAACCGTTACGAGACAGCTTTTTTTCACGCAACATGAGATTCATTAATTGCAGTCCTTCTCCTCGAAGAAATCTGTCTCTATTCACTGTAGCCATCAATGCAGAGCACAATACGTTGAATAAGTTTTCCATCATTTCTTGTTCTTCTGCAGTCTGAGGATCGTGTCTCTTGTAATACTAAATTATTAGAAAAGAATAAAAATTTATTATACTTTAAATAACATCCAAATAAGAGAACTAAGTAAACCCATTGATACTTACGGCTAGTTGTTGTAGCAAAACATCTATTCCATCAAGATCACCAAGCAGTAATCGATTTTCAGGAGTTTGCTGCAGTAGTATCGAAAGAAGCTCACTGGCATATAATTTATTAGCATCAAAAGGAAGTTTTGCTTTTACTCTACGCAACAGCCACTGCATCAGGCCTTGTTGCCCTGCATCGGAGCATAATTCTGGTCTGAACTCCAAAAGATTTTCAAATATAGCTGTAACAAATAAATAATTTGTAAATTATTGTCTTAATATAAGCTTCTTATTAATGTAAACTACCTAATGTATTGAAAACTCCATCGCTTTCTTCTTTAACCGTCTCATCGAGCCTGTCCAAATTTTGCACAAGAAGTGCACAGACTTGCTGATCGACAAGGGCATCTATAAGTGCATCCGCTCCTTCTTGACTCTCGTGTAAAATATCGACATCTGTAAGTTCTTGCAAGAGGTCCACAATTCCAACTGCAATATCTGTATTTTCATGAGAAAGTAATTCCATCAAAGAAGGTACCGCTCCTAATTCCACCATCGAAGGATATAAATCAGGATTTGTTGCAACTGCATGAAGTTCTTGCAGAGTTTCATGTAACTCAACCTCTGATTCCATGAACCTAACAAAAGACAATAAAGTATTTTAATAACATTTATACATGCTATGTTCCACTATTTCCAAAATGAAAATACTTACTTTTCTGGCTGATCTGGAAATTTAACTCTCATCTCTTGATTTCTTAGTGCTCGTTTTTCAAATAAAAGTACCATTCTTTTTAGAGTTGCTTCGTCCAAGGCTTCTACCTCAGGTGCTTCCGTTTCCACATATTTTAAAATATCCTGCTTCTCCTTTTCCGTTAACTGAGGTTCCACGACATCGTTTTCTGGTGCTGGAAGAGCTGCTCTGATCGGTGTCGGTGGTTCGTTGGTTCTGATAGGAGTAACATCGGTTTCACGTACTTGTCTTTGACGAGCATGGTAGGGAGTTTTAATGACTCTTTTAGGTCTTTTAGTATTCTCCCATTCATCGTCGTCATCTTCTTCACCTGGGCCTGGACGTTTTGGCGTATTGGGAGGCTAAATAAATGATACAAACTATGAATAAACAATCGTAACCATGTAATTAATTTATAAGATGACACTTATAGGTTAGAAAGTTCTTATTACTAAGAAATAGTAAACATAAACGTCCACTCAGGCTAGGCACAGAGATTTGTAAGGAACAATTAGAGAAAATAACCTTCAACTTACCTTATAGGATAATAATTCGCCAATATCCATGGTGAACAATAAAGATATCAACACCACGGCCACAGAACTAAATATAGAAAGAAGAAGAGAGAAGTCACGACTCCTGGGAACAGTAGAATATTTTTCGACACTAGCGCCATTATAAATGCGGACATTAATAGTACCCGACCATTGTTTCAGCAGCGCGACAAAAGATACTTCATCTCGCCATCTCCAATTTATACAAAGTACTTGATACATCAAACTCCACTGAATTGTCTAAAAAATGAACAGAAGAAAACTTGTATTTTCTTCAGGAAAATCCGTGGCGACCCGTTCGATGACGCAAATACGGAAAAAATTCAACGAAAGCAGGGCGATTAAAATCTCCACCGACAGAGGTTGCCTTGTCTCCCTTAAATACGCTTACCCCTTATATCCCTTATATCCCCGTCGAAAAAAATTGCAGTGACACGCTGGACGTTCGTTTTGAATGCAAAAGTAGGGATTTAACGTCGACGCAAGCGCGGGAAAAATGTAGCGGTTTGCGATCCCAACAAGCGATACGTCAGCGTTGAGTCAACCCAAGCAACATCAGGTAACTTTCGAACACGATGCATATCGTCTAGATTCTCCGATATGCGCCATGCCTCCTCTACATATAATGGGGTATTTAAATGCACGACAGAGGAACCGGTTCCAGAGAAATCCTCACCTCTGGGAGGCGTAATTACACATCGAAAAGAAAAGAACAAAAAAGCCAAGTGGAAAATGAGCGCTCGGTCACGAAACCGAACGCCGGGCCAGGGTGTCGAGTGTCCCGGGTGCGAGACCTAGAAAACCCATCGGTCCTGGAAATACATTCCCGTGCCTTTACGTAATCCCTTGGGGAGTAAAGTGACCCTTGGAGTTTCCGCATGTCGAATCGAACATTAGAGACTAACGTCGGTGGCCAGTCATCCGTGCGTGTAAAACGCTCAGCTCGGCGTTCGAAATGCAAAACGAGGGGCGCCTCGTTTCACGAATCACCGTCGCGCGTCATCGGGCAGCCGACCACGTGACCGTTTCCGGCTGCGCGGCGGTGCACCGCGCATCCCGCCAAGTAACGGGCCGCGGCTGGAGGTCCGAGGCCGGGCCAGTAGCGACTCTACCGCGGTCCGAGTCGCATGGACCGCGTGTGCTCCACCGCTCCTGCGCCATCGCTCCGCATCTCCAGACGCAGTCGCGAGTCGCTTATCGCGGGCCAGCCTTCCGATTGACCAAAAATCGGCCATGGAGCTGCCGGTACGTATTCCCGAGGCACTTACCGCGAGGAATCCAGAGATTCCCACCTACTCCGGGGCATTCCGCTGTCACTGGAGAAATGAATCGGGAGAAAGTCGGCGTATCGGCGCGTCGCGCGATTTTTCCTCGAGCGCGTCACGCCGCGGCGACGTTGCGCGGCGTTGCGGCGAGCCGCCGCGCCGCCGCGCCGCCGCGCGCGTCCCCTAGGGTCCCGCGAGGTTTGCGTGACTGCGAGGACTATTGCGTTAGCCGTCTTATCGGCGCAAGTCATTCGTTGTGTCATCGAGTCTCGGAGGGACCGTGACGGACGGTACGGAGTCGACCTTGAGGGGCCTCGCGCACCTGAATTTGAGGCCCCCCTCCCTCGCCGCCCTCGGTACACCTAACGCGATCTGACCTTAGATGTCATTGGTCAGGAAAACACCGAGCTTCGGCTTCTTCCGCTCATTGTCATTCTCACCGCAAATTAAGGGACATGAAAACTTGAAACTAAGCCAATCGTGGAATACGGCTCGCCATATAACGTTTTTTTTTTCTTTTACTATTGCGTTTTGATTTTTCATTGTTCCCTCTAATAGCTACGATTTGTAGAAACGATTTAAAGCCTATAGGTAAGCCACTTTTACGGAGTCGTAAAACTGGAGTCTTCGTTACGTGATCTCTCGATGATTGCCAATTAACGCGTATATCTTGATAAAATGCTACTTCACAACGCCCACCGATATCCGAGTCGAGTACGAATCGGAAGGCACTCGCGATAAATCTAATTGTTAAATGTACGCCTTGGGTCTTGTCGCCCTGGGAAGACGCGCTGATTTTGCGTTTCGTTCAGTCTAACCAGTTTCTTTTTTTTTTTGCATATTAGAAATGGGAGGATATAGTATGAATTTAGTCGAAATTAAGGCAATTGTAGGATTTTTATGGGTTTTAATTTCAATATATCCGCGTTTTTATAGACGAAGGTCACTTCTTCGAGCCTACGATATGGTACTCGACCCTGTAATATCGGTAATTCCGCGCCTCATGGCCGAATGCAAATATTTTCGGTACACTTTTTTACTTTCGCCTACACCGCACTACCGCATATTAGTCATATTAGGCATTTTAATTTCAGTATATCCGCGTTTTTACATACGAAGGTCAATTCTTCGAGTCTATGATATGGTACCCGACCCTGTAATATCGGTAATTCCCCGTCTCATGGTCGAATGCAAATATTTTCGGCCTATTTTTTTTCTTTCGCCTACACACCGCATATTAGGCTGTTAAACAATTCCCGAAACTTCGATAAAAAAAAAACGGAAAAACATATTCTACGTGGTGTTTGCACCGTCAAATGAATCGAAACGTTCGTCGTGTTCGAATTGGTAACGACACTCCACTCGTACCAGTGATGTGCCTTTGATACGTGATTATTTAAGTGCACACTGTAATTGACTCAATGACACATTTACACGTATGTGTGTATGTACGTCGGTTACCGCAACGGGAGCCCGAGTTATCGCATTTCCATTTTTTATCGTCGATTCAAAGAACACGGTTTACGTGCATTCCCCTTGCATGTTCTAAATTGAAGGATTGGAAAATATACATATGTTCTTTTGTTTCTTTTTTTTTTCTTTTTTTTTCTTTCTGTAATTGGCAAATTACTGGAAAAAACGCTCAACCGCGATACCAACATTCTGGGTGATAATATTCCACGTACTTGGGAATATGTATATTCAATATTATCTCGGTAGAAATGTTTTTTTTTTTTTTTAAGAACCGCCCGAATTTTCCTGCTCACTTCGAATCTTATCATCGGCGGGGAGTTATCTAATTCGAGCTTATTTGCGCGTTTTCGTTTGTTATGACCAGTGGAAATGAAATGATGATTAATAGCTTACTCGGTTTTGGCTCTTATTACATTTCGCGACGACGTGACTTATCACGGAGGAGATAAGGAGGTACCGCCGCGCAATTGTAGGAACAATCGTCGGAGGTAAATACTTGGATAGGTGATGACCTTTGTTAAATTCCTTACACACGCTTTTCCTCTACCGAAAATCCCGGATCGATCCTACAGTCCGGGGATCCGTCTTTCTGGTGGAGAGAAGTATTTTCCTTTTTCTTCTTTTTTTTTTTTTTCACTGTCAACAAGCAGACTCTCTTGCCAAGATCATTTCGCTATTGTCACGTGTACCATTTTGGCCAACCATTAGCGAGACTATAATCGCGACTGCACAAAGAATGTCAACGCTTCTTCGAACACTTTTTCGGAATGCGACGCTGGAATCTTTAAACGATTCTACTCTGGACGGTTCTTCTTAACATTTTCTTGGGTTACTTTGTTACAGGCGGATGTAATCCTTTGACGGAGCTCGTGATATTCTCTTACCGCCACGTGAAAAAACGACCTATTTCACGGAGGCCACGTTATTGGATCACCGCCGCCCTATCTGCCCTATGTACACGAATTGTAGGAAAACGAGGAATGTAAATACGAGACGATTCTCAATCGAGAACTATTATCATAGTAAGATATTGAGAAAGCATTGGTTTATTCGCGAGCTGACGAATGTCTCATTAATGACTGATTAAAATGGTACACACGCACACACAGGGATGTGGTAAATTTTGCCTTCGTCATCGCATCGCTAAATGGATATCTTAAGCGATGGGATTCCTTGTTTGGTCATGTTTTATTTATTTTTATTTATTTATTTTTTTTATTTAAGATTTGTTTAATGTCATCTCATGACTCAATGCGTAGAAACGACATGGCTGCTCTTCAAGTATGTACAGAACGGCGGGAATCAGTGCACTCGTTAATTCAGGGAAACCCCCTAGCTGAGCCTTATCTTTCTCAACATTAGCGGCATTCGGTGATATAACTGTGTCGTTAGTTTATTCTCTGCCAAATGTCTAATAAAAGAGGACGGCTTTGCCCGACAATGACGGCCTTCTTATCGGTCATTTAACTAAGACGTCGTTTCTGATGCATTTTCCTTGGATTCCGCCTTACCGTTGCGATAACTTCTACGTTCAGACTTGGGAATGAGATTTCCCGTGACTGTGGATTAATTATAAATTGATTACGCGGAAGGGAATACCCGTCGAAAAATAGTTTCCATTACGCAGAGCAGAGCGGGGGTCTTGGATTGTCATTGATCCGACGACGCGGATGGAGATTAATTTAAAATACAGATTCTCGGAGTTGTCTCAAGTTTTCCTAAATTATCTAGGGAATTTTTTAATTACCGTGGCATTCTCGGGTGCATTGGTCGAAACTGAAATTCTTGAGAATTTAAAAACTCTAGGTGGAACGCCGATGTGGTGTCTTTGTCCCTCTTAGGTGCGCACTCGCTCCCTCTGGTTACGAAAAATTGTGCACACGCTTTCGTGATCTTTAGGGGCAAACAGTGGGGTGGAGCTTGGACACGTATGAACCAGTTTTATTCTTACTTCGTTAACCTTCTCCAGCCTTCTATTTCCTTGGTGTACTCTTAGCTGGTGTGAGGTGTCGGTAGTCGTTGCAAGTCGTTGCGTCAAGTCCTCCAGGTTGCGTATAGTTGTGTCAACGAGATAAACGATATATTTTATCTGTTATGAATGAACCGGGAATGCGGGGAGACATTGGACCTCGAGAAATTGGATTTGTTCGTGACCGTGATAATTAGCGATTATTAGAATTAAGTTCCCGACGCGGTCGTCGTTTTAATATATAATTCACGTATGCCATGGGACGAGTTTCCGACAGTTTCGTCAAGTTATCATTTAATCATGAGCTATGTGCACTTTTTCGACTATTTCTCGAATCATGCTTCAATTTAAATGCATTATGATAACATAATTTCATAACGAGATAACCGAAACGAAGTCTAACCTCGAAAGCGTGACTCGTAACAAGCGTGTATTATCTGGTTGAAATTCAACGACGTATAGAAAAATTCAGAATGTGCTCCATTGATAAAGCATATTTCATTTAATGATCAAGAGGGTTCGATGTAGACTTAAATACGACACCAAATACTGTATCGATAGACATTTAAGGTTATGTCGTAAACGATGTATAACCTGTAGTATGGGAAATTCAAAGTAGAATACAGAAGATTATTACGTTAAACTGGAACTTTGGGAGGTAAATTGTGTAGTTCTGCTAATCGTATCTTGTCAAAGTTCTTAGACTACTAATTTATTATGTGGCCAAATTATACACGAGTGATTTTAATTTGCAGACTGCAGACGCAACTCAACCAAAAGCAATTAGAATGGCAGGGTCATCAGTATTAGAAGAGGCCGATGGGGCGGAAGTCTTTGAAGAACCTTTCTTTAGCACTCTAGACATCGTTCTTCTAGGGGCTCTCCTTTTAGCTGCTTTATGGTGGTTAATGCGACGCAATAAACAAGATGATTTCCCACCGAGCACAAAATCATATACTATACAGTAAGGAAAATACATTATCTTTTTTTTTTAAAAAAAAGAACGTGAAATTAAAATTCTTGTACCCATATAAATTGTTACAGAATCATTGCTGTAATATTTTAGCTTTACGGAATAGTAAATAAGCAAATCAATATCGATGGACTCTAAAAAAATAATTGAAGAATGGCTCGATGACCATCCTGTGTGTATTCAGCAGTTTTCCATGGTTCAATCGAACAATGGATGGCTGTTATTACAATTCTAGACCTTTGAACTTCTAGAAAAATCTATTATACTAGTAGTACAGTTTAAATTATTCACATATTAATGAACTTCCGTCATTGAACAAAATCGACTCTTCTATCCATTTTTGATAGCTGTCTTCTGTTGAAAATCATATTTGCTCAGGATAAAAGGATGTTCATTGTAATAAAATAAATGTTTTATGCAATTTCATTGCTACAAAATACATGTGCTTTTAGTATTTAGACGCATGTTATACATTCTATTGGTTCACATTATTCTTATTTTCTAATTATCATATGATGTTACAGACCAACATCATATACTGCAGTTGTGCCTTCTGAGAATTCTTTCATTAAAAAATTGAAAACGTCTGGTCGCAGTTTAGTAGTATTTTACGGTAGTCAAACGGGCACTGCTGAAGAGTTTGCTGGCAGACTTGCAAAAGAGGGCATTCGTTATCGAATGAAAGGAATGGTTGCCGATCCTGAAGAATGCGACATGGTGAGTGTGGATTTTAAGAGTCGTTTTATATTTTTATACTTTTACGACAGCATAACAAAATAGCTACAATTACCTATACTTTTCTTGTAATTGCAAACAACTGCAGCTGGATACACGTGATGTAGTCAGGTGTCAAGATACAAATTGTCAAATCGCAGACAAAAGAGAACGGTTTGCAATAATAAATCTTTGCAGAATATACAGTAGTATTAAGAATTATTACTGATATCGGCTGTCGCATTATTATTTTTTCTCATTCTTCATAACAGGAGGAGTTAATAAATTTAAAGACGATACCCAATAGTTTGGCAGTATTTTGTTTGGCTACATATGGAGAGGGCGATCCTACCGACAATGCAATGGAGTTTGTCGACTGGTTGAAAAATGGTGATGCTGATCTTTCTGGTTTAAATTATGCAGTACGTAAAAAACCATACGTTATCAGAAGTATGCGTAGTCCATTATACGATTAAATAAAGTTTGTTATTTTCATGATTTTAGGTGTTTGGGCTTGGAAATAAAACCTACGAGCACTATAACGAAGTAGCCATATATGTGGATCACCGACTCGAACAACTTGGTGCTACACGTGTCGTCGAATTGGGCCTGGGCGACGACGATGCCAAGTAAGTGTAATAAAAAACATTGCATTTTATTTCGTAAAGATAACGATCGATTTTAACGATAACTCCATTGTCTGGTCAGTATCGAAGATGACTTCATTACGTGGAAGGATAAATTCTGGCCAGCTGTATGTGATTTCTTTGGCATTGAGAGTGCTGGCGAGGATGTCAGTATTCGACAGTTCAAACTGACGGAACATATGGACATTGCTTCCGATAAAGTCTACACCGGAGAGATCGCTCGGCTTCATTCCTTTAAAAACCAGAGGCCGTAAGTTCCCTGTTTTTCTTTATCTTGAGGAATCAACTGTCGGTTCATTATTTATTTGATATTCCTTTCTGCAGGCCACACGATGCGAAAAATCCATACTTAGCACCGGTGAAGGTAAATCGTGAGCTACATGGGCCTACATCGGAGCGCTCTTGTATGCACATTGAACTCGACATCGAAGGCTCCAAAATGCGATACGAGACAGGAGACCACTTGGCCGTGTATCCGGTGAACAATACAGAGCTCGTCGAGAAAATTGGTAAAATATGCGGAGTCGATCTGGACACTGTCATTACCCTCACTAATACAGACGGTACGTGCACCCTAACATTGTTTCGTTATTTATTTAACAAACGGTAATATCGTGCGATCGAGGGTACTTTACCGTGTTTTAATATTCACTCGACAGAGGAGTCCACGAAGAAAAATCCATTCCCGTGCCCCTGCTCCTACAGAACTGCATTGACGCATTACTTGGACATTACCAGTAATCCGCGTACTCACGTTCTGAAAGAATTAGCCGAGTACGCGAGCGATCCCGCCGATAAGGAAAAACTGAAGCTCATGGCGTCGACCAGTGCCGAAGGCAAGGCCCTTTATCAACAATGGGTGATCCATGACAACAGGAACATCGTGCACATATTGGAAGACATCCCGAGCTTGAAACCCGCCCTTGATCATCTCTGCGAACTTCTGCCTCGACTGCAGTGCAGATACTACTCTATATCCTCGTCGCCAAAGGTAAGTTTCCATTTGGATCGGCATATAAAGTGCAACAAACGCGAGGCAATCTTGAATAGGGAACCTCGTAGTGATTAGGAATTGTTGGATCTAATGTATAATCTCTTGGTCTTTTAATCCCAGCTGCACCCAACGTCGGTTCACATTACGGCGGTTTTGGTTGAGTATAAAACTCCCACTGGTCGTATGAATCGTGGTGTTACCACCTCGTGGTTGAGGGAGAAACGACCTGCGGAATCACCGTGCGTTATTCCGATATTTGTGAGAAAATCCCAATTTCGCCTTCCCTCGCGTCTAGTAACACCTGTCGTCATGGTTGGCCCAGGAACGGGCTTGGCACCGTTTCGGGGATTCATTCAAGAGCGGGACCTTGCCAGAAAAGATGGTCAGTTATATTATCATTCGTTATCAGAGGGGGAGAGACCGAATGATATGATTTGGTAACGCGATTTGTCATGGTTGGTTTTATCCGCTTTCAGGGAAAGAAGTTGGGGACACTATTTTGTATTTTGGATGTAGGAAACGCGACGAGGATTATTTGTACAGAGACGAGCTCCAGGAGTTCGTTGAAAGTGGTACGTTGAAATTACATACGGCCTTTAGCAGAGATCAGCCGGAAAAGGTCTACGTTACACATCTTCTTGAGAAGAATAAAGATGAACTGTGGGACGTCATTGGCAAGAAAAATGGACACATTTATATCTGCGGGTATGTTCACTCTTTTCTTCCCGTTCCGATTTGAAATTAAGTAACGAAATAATCCCACTTAATCATTTGGCTTATTTATTATTTCATGTTATTCAGGGACGCGCGTAACATGGCACGGGATGTTCATAATATTCTTTTGAAAGTTGTGATGGAAAGGGGCAAAATGACAGAGATGGAGGCAACTTCGTACATAAAGAAAATGGATTCACAGAAACGTTACTCCAGTGACGTATGGAGTTGAATTTCGTATTACGTATGCATAAACATACGAACTAATGCTAATTGCAAACGCACTTGCTCGTTAAATGACAACTATGGTACTCAATTTCAGTGGTTTAATTTCTTGGACCTTCGTATATACACGCTTTCTTTAAACAATGTATAACGATGTACATATCGTTGGTTCGTAGAATGTGCCATGTTGAATTCGTCTTTTTCGTAATGAGTTTGCAATCAAATTAGACATTGATTTCATGTAATATTGCTGCATGAAATCAACTGTACAAAGCCGTGGCATTTGTATCGAATTGTATGTGGAGTACGCGCTCACTAAGAGCGAGGAGTAAAAAAAGGAAAATATGAAAGTAAATTAAAACATTATCATAAGTTTTAGGGAAAATGAAGCAATTGATTATTTGTAATATTGTTTTGATTTTACGTCTAGCACAATGTAGATATATGCATACATAAAATGTTCAAGACCAGAGTATAACTTTTGTTATATAGGAATCGGAGTGCTGTTCGCACTTAAGCAAAGGGAAACTACTTTATTATATTAAATATCGTACTGGTGGCATACAATATAATGCGCACTAAATAAACTGCTATTAAGTTCTGTATATAAATGTGTGTCGGGGAACAATTTTATTAGATCTACGCTAAATTCGTATAAAACGCCATTATTATGAGGTATGAGCATACTAGCGTATCAGTAAATAGGCCTGTGTAACCGAATTAATGGAACGATATTGTTGACTATATTAATTCAACATTCTTCACGGAGAGGTTGTGTAACTTTCTTGTTTCATATATTTCTTATGACAAAAATGAATCTAGGTCTTACTAAGCGTTTCGTCGAATAGCAAACTTTTATAAGTAGAGAAATTGTTTATTAATTTATGCGTAAGTTCATTCTCGTACCATAAATGTTAGATGCGTTTTGATATCTTCATAAGTATGTCGGTGAAGTGCTGAAATCGTGGCCGCCGACTTTTTCGTTTCATGTATTCCAAAGTCTTCATCTGTGGGCGGAAATCGAGTTAAGGTTTATTAAAAAAAAAAAAAAGAAAGCGTTTCATTTAATGATGTAGGAAATATACCCGGAGTTTTTGATCTACGGTCGAGTGCCTTTGAGATAGATTCCACAGGTTTACTGCTACATTTGCCAAGGCTGGTTGTCGTAGATCTGCGCGAACGATTATTCTGGTAAAAAGTTCCAGAGCTAGTATGGACTGCTTCTCGTATTGTTCGGTAGACCCAAGATACTTCAAGTGATTAAGTAGTTCCTCCAATATCGTCGTACAAATTTTGTTCACTTCGCTGACGAACTTTTTATCCGAGCCATACAGCTTGTCATTCGAGTCGACCTATGGAAAATATTTCTGTTAAAAGATGAAAATACATCCGAAGTACTCGGGTAGTTAATATTTGATAATTTCTACCTTGTCAATATGATAAGGATAATTTTCTTGAGTTACAGTCGACAGTAGGTCCAGAACCCTTAAATACAGATGCGCTTTTGTCGACGAGTTCTCGTCGAAGCAACGCTGAACTGCATTTAACAGACCTCTCATCAAGTATAGTACTCCATGCTCCGGACTATCCTAAAAAAGAAAGAAAAAAAAACACCTTTAATATAGGATAAACCATTTTTTATTTAGTTAAGACTACGTTATATTTACTGGCACAACAAGTAGGGTTGATAGAAAATTCGACAGGTACGAGAGTAAGCAGGGTTCTGAATTTTTTTGCCTCCCATCGATGTCAATTGTCTTTGGCATTTCGGATACCAAATTCAGAGCAGCTTTAAAGCAGGCATCGGCTGAAAAATCATTGTTCGATGTAGCTTACGACCCAGAAAAATCATTAATTTAATTTAAATACCTTGTCCTAAGCATTGATTCAGAAGTGCCACTTGACCGGAAAGTAGGTACAATTGAAGCCTTGTGAATACCAAAGTTAACGATGGAATTGTGATGAAGCAAAAGGCTGCACAAGCCCGAACGAATGCCGACGTCCTTCTTGTGTGATGGCCTCTTACGATCTTTCTCGTGTCTATGGATAGTCTATTGACACACTAAACATTACAATGATCCTGTCTGTTCAAACTGGTTAATATTTTTCATTTCTTAACTGTGCAAAAAAGAAAATTAACTTCTATGTACCTGTACCAGTTGAATGTGAACCGAGTCAAGGTTAGGAAAGGCAGCTCTAGCTTCCGCGTAAAAATTCAATTGTTTCTCGAAATCTCGTCCATAATCGACGCGTTGCACCAAGCCGCAAATTAGATTGCCGATCTGTCTCTTCTCGTCTTCAACGGTGAGAGCACTGTACATTGGGATACATGTTTCGGTAACTAAGACAGATATTTAATTCTGTTCGATTTATATATTGATCGGTATACACTAGAGAGAAAAAAAGAAAAGACATACCTGACTGAATCATGCATTATCTTAGCAATAAACATGAGGGCATTGATGATCACTGGATCTGTAATCGAACCTGTCTGCACGCTAAGTCCTTCGATAATTGTCTTACAAACATCCACCTTTATGTTGTCCTTGTGGAAGAGATCGATCAGAGGCAAGAAATTCTCCTGTAAAATAAGAAAGAAAGCTTATTAGTATGAAACAGTTTATTAGCATGTAAAAGGAAGGAAAGAGAAGCTTTTGTAACCATTGTTAGAAGAGATTCGAGATCCTGCGTACGAACGATGATCTTCTTGACAATGTTTTGTAGTTGAGGGTAGAAGTGTTCGAAGGATCTATTTGGAGTCAAGTGGCTAATTATTTCACCTAGATACCCGTTCAACTCGCTCGTCTACAAAGAGGGAAAGAACGATTTAATAACCTCAACATTTTTTTCTTAATATACCAATTGTATATAAACGTACGGAGAAGTGGGTAACGACGAATTCGATCCAAATTTCTGTACAGTGCATGAACTGAGAAGGATCGTGAAGTTCTACCACGTACTTCCAAACCGTGGTAAGGACAAGTTGACAATCATCCTTTGGTGGTGACTCTTGCAAGAGGCATTCGCCAAGGCTACGATACAGGAGGTACTGAGGAAAACCTACGACGATTGAACACAGGTAAATTCATTACAAAATAAAGATTCTGTTTGCTAGATTATTAAGGCTCACCATCATTTACACATGTTTCAACCAATTTAACAAATTCCATCGAACGAGGTGCTACATACGTTGGCTTAAATGCATTCAGAATCGTATTTAATAGCAATCCACTGAAACATAATGACAGTTAAAACCTGAAAAGAATAGAAAAAAATATAGGAAAACTTACATGTACGTTTGTTGCTTGCACCGGGAAAGTATTTCATCCAAAACATCATCCGTTGATGTTGCTGCCATAACTTCTACTATCCAATCCAATGCGGGGGTGTACAGACTCAAATATAAGTGGAATGATACATCTTGCTTGCTTATTTCATTTTTAACTGATTGAGAAAAAAGCTGTCGATACGTAAAGAGAAAATCGTACAAGTTCTCTTTTATAATCTCTTGGTCTGATGTACGTCCCAAAGCACGACCCACTCGACATAAGTAGCATCTGGCAAAAACAGCAACCAGAGGGTTGCCGATACCTCTAATCATACGAGTTATGCGTAACAATGCTGACGTATACTCCCTGAAATGAATTATTCAATTAAAACAAACAATAGTTTTATTTTTTACTTCCTGAAATTATTTACAAACGGGGAGGAGATTCAGCAAATTAAGGGTGAAGTCCAACTACAAATTTCTGACATGCCTCTATAGTAAAATAAAGTAAAAACGAATGGTGCTTTTTTTTCACTAATGCAATGTGGCCACGTCGGAAATAAAAATGTGAATACTGTTGTACTTGCTTTATAGTATTAATCACACAACACTCAATAATTACTGTGGATCAAGTATTAACAGAATGTGGTAAAATTAAATAAAGTCGAGTATTAAAGACAGTACTCACGCACTTCCATCGTTCGGAATCGACGAAGTATGCGGTGAATCGCTTACAGGACTATGCAATGTAAAAAGTACGATGTTATAATCAAAACTATCGTGAATATTTTACACCAAATCCGTCTGTTACCGTGATGAATAAACAAAATAAAGTTTACCGTGATACAATTTTTAATTCGTGAATGACTCCATTGCATACCATTCTTGGATTTTTTTCAACATCGCGTAAAGGAATATTTATCTGTTTTTCAAGATCACTTGTTATAACTCTGTATTTTAATGTGCGCTTAAATTTGACTGTATAATTTTTTCTTTACCTCGTTGTTAAGAAACTGTAAGATTTGATTATGGCCATTTCTACGTAAAGTCTTGGTACCAGTTCTCTTATCGATGCTATCTTATAAAACCAATTCCGACATGTTTCCTTTGCACTCTCTGGCACCATGTCAGCAGTGAAGTCATCGGGCAAACTGTTTGGTACTTTACTTCCTGGCCTTGAAAAGGATAATTATATATGAATCATATTTTTATTAATCAGCCTTTAGTAAAAAATACTTACTTGCAATAGTTTTGAGATTTCATCTTGAGCCTATCGTAGACTAGCTTGCCAAAAATATCAAGGATGTCTGTAATCAGTACAAACTTGCTCGGGTAGAAAGGCATGACGGAAGTATCCACTAATAATTTTGCGCACTGTTAAAAATGATTAAACGATCAACAGAAATAGGAAAAGAATGCAATATTGTCTATGAAAATATTGTTCTTGAGTTACCAAGATTCTGACAAATTCAGATTACTTAATCTGGGAAAATTAATGCACCTGAATTGCAATTTTCAATGCCTTCACACGTTGATCCGATTGCCAGGCCTGCACAAGCTCATTGTTGAGTTGCTCAATCTGGGCTGTATACTCTTGTTGCGACAAATCTAACATCTGTCTAACTGAACTTTCCTCAAAGTCATCGAGTTGCTCTAGTCTTGTTTTGACTTTATCCACCAAAGCACCGGTTTGTTGAATTTTTACAATGACTGTTTTGTAAAATATAGAGTCATTTATATCTCACCATCCAACGAGCCACTAATCACAAATATAATTTATAAGACGAAAAGGATCTCTACCTTTCTCACCAGCTGGTAAAAAGCTTGTTATGATTGATAATTTCTCTGATGTTGTGTACTTGCCAAGAATGAAGGCTCTTTTAACTGCCCAGGATTCATCATTTTCCTCCAAAATGTTTCGCGATTTCTTACCAACTGACACATTAGCTGAATAGTCCCACTGTAAATAATTTGAAATTCTCGACAAACGATAAAAGAATAGTTTGCACGTAACGAAGGATAACGATCGAGAACGTACCTCATCGGCAGCTATTTTTGATAATGGGTCCGTATCCTCGCGAGCAAATTGCGTTAAGGGATCAGAACCATCCAAAGAAGAATGATTTAATAAAGGATCTGTAGCTAAATTATTAATGGGAATATATGAAAGAGTTGGAGTGCCCATTGAAGTACTACCGGTAATTCCGTGCAAGGACACCTGTTTACCACCATGACCATCTACCATCTAAAAAAAACTATAACTTAAAATCTCGTGAGACAAGATTCTTATTTATTCAATAAAATAATTTCTGTCTTACCTGTATCATAGCGGGCTTCAAAGGATGCACCGTTACTTCTTCGCCAAAGGCACTCGCAGGCTTTTCATATTCAACCGGTTCCACGACCCTATAATCGATGGAACGGTCGTTGTAATTAATAAAAGCATATACATTCATTTAACGTGTGATAAAAATTTGAAACATGATAGTGCGGCCTAGTATCTATTAATATTGAAACAAAAATACAGCTCAAACTTAGTTATAATAACGTTGACAACAGTTATCATTTACCATTCAATTTTAGACATCTTGCAATCCTCTTGTCAATAAATCTAATACCATAGATTAAATGATTGATAACTTTAATAATGACATTTAATGACATTTATTATCAGAGATGAGTTGGGAGATTCACGGGAAGGATCGAGCAGGATCGAGCGACCGCGTCCTGTGCGATCTCCGGTGGAGGATGCAGACGGCTAATGCCAGGGGGTCAACACTCCTTATGGAAGAGGTGTAACGCTGAAGTTAGTTCACATACTCCAAGCAAAGATAGCGCTGATGTCGTGACTTTTCAGTCTAATAGAAAGAGAAGAACAGAGAAAAAATTTTCTAACCAATAGGAAGAGACTCCAGGAGGCGCAGTCGAAAACGTTGGAAAACGTTCAAAAACGATCGATAACGCTCGAAAACGCTTGAAAGCGCTCGAAGAACGCTCGAAAAAAGCTCGATAACGATCGAAAACACTTGAATATCACTCGATAACACTTGAAAACGCTCCACCGGAGGTCGCATAGGACGCGGTCGCTCGATCCTTCCCGTGAATCTCTGATTTAATAATTTCGACGGATGGCCGTTAGGTGGCAGGGGATTTGCAGCAGCGAAATTAGGGATATGGGTATTCCCTGCTGCACTTTTATTTTATCTATGTTTATAACTGGTACGCGTGGACAAAAGGCTGTTTGTCGTTACGTCTTTATTTGAAAGTGGAGGGTAGTTGGAAATTGTTGCAAATTGTGCAAGAGATGTCGTCGAAGGATCCGAAGGTATAGAAATTTCTTGATATCTGTATGATGATTAAATTTTGTTATATTTAAAATCGGCCCTCCATATGAGTGGTTCTTTCTAAGCCTTTCACACTTATCTCCCATAACGGTATTAACTTGGCAAATTTTAGAAAAGGTAATGTGTTCTATCTCGTCCATTTTGATTAATGGATTTCTTTGACCATACGGGTTTTGTTAAAGTGAGGTATTTGTGACGGACCTTAAACTTGTAAGAATTGACATTGAACTGGTCCACTTGCTATTCGTGTACTGTTTTGTTAAAATTCGATTATTTTATTATCCTACTTCAGTTTATATGTTTGTGTTCATTCTAACCACGTGAAGTAATCGGCGCAAATGGTTAGCTCGGTCGAGTTTAAGATAAAAATTGATTTCACGTTCTTATTAATTTGTAGCGATATCAATTTACTACTATATTTCCACAGGTCATTAAGGTTAATAAGTGGGACGGTGCAGCAGTGAAAAATGCTATAGATGATTCTGTGAAAGACGTTCTGATTCAAAAATATAACAATACGGAAGTATTCGCATTACTTGATGGTAGATTAGCATTGTGCGCCGTAGCGGTGGCAGTGGCTGGGTTTGCCTTGCTATGGGATTATGTTTATCCATTCCCGACATCGAGACCAGTTTTAATTGGCTGTGTTTCAACATATTTTATAGTCATGGGACTTCTAACCCTTTATACGTCATATAAGGAAAAAGGGATATTTGTTGTGGCTATTCAAAAGTAAGTCTGCATGTTATATGTTTGTGATCGTATTATTTCAAATTATTCAATATATTATTTCTTTACATAGATGTGTTTTGAAATAAAAAATTATTCACATACTTTCAGGGATCCTGCTGGATTTAGTCCAAACCTCATCTGGGAGGCAAGCTCGTACCTAAAGAAATATGATGACCGATATAATCTAGTATTATCTGTTAGAACTGAAAATTCTGGAAGTATAAGTGAAACCTCTACTTACCAATCAGTTGCTAACTTTATCGACGAAGATGGTGTGGTTATACAGGAATTAGTGGAAGCTGTTGTGACAAACATGTATAATAGCTTAACTAGTAATCGTAAAGATAAATAGCATTAATAAATTCATACATGTATTGCAAGTTCTTGAGAATCACAATAATGTTGTGGTCAGTAAACTTTCGAACACCTTTAAGAACTAATGTTTGATAGATTTTAAAGTATTTATTCTATAAAGCAAATTTTATTACTTGAATGTATCAGGTCAACGTAGAAATTGTGGTGAAAAGGTCAATTTTGGTAACTAGAGGTTTAGTCGTCATACTGTGAGTAGTAGGGGAATATTTTGAGGTTAAAAAGTATGAAAAGAATTTTTGCAAATTCGGGCCTTTAGTTAACATAGAACATTTCAAAAATCATTTCCATATTCATTACTTTATTAGAGAAAGTATATGGTACTTATTCGGGTAGTATTTTGGAAGATCGATAGCATATACATTGCATGTTCGTATTGGCTGATTGATGAGGATTGTTAAATTAAGTTGAAAGCGTTAGTTGCTTTTGAAACATCTGTATTTGCCTCAGAAGAGCAGTCAAGCGAGTGGCTGTCGAAAGTTCTCGAGAAGATTGACTGGTTGTGTTCCCCTTGTGTGCTGGGTAAGCTCTTTTATAATTTGATCTTCGTGTGATCGGTGAGTGACATTGACATGCAGGGGGACCTGTTGCACTATTCGTTGCAATATATACGAAACTGTTTCTCTGGTGTAGCGTTTCGATTTGCTGTTTTAGGGCCATGACCTAATAAAATGCGAACACATTTTATGCCCTATGATGCATGACTTACGAGTACTAACCAATTATTACATTATGACTTAGTTCATACTGAAAGTACAAAATGGATCATTATATGTTTAAAATTACCTCTTTGTATAAACTGACAAATGCGTTAATTTCTTCCTCCTTGGCAATCAGCTGTTTTTCTAGATCTGCTAATTCTTTTGCTAAGGTTCTGTTATTAGATCTTTCGACTTGCTCTTGAAGATTCTCGTATCTCCTTTAATTAGAAAAATTCAATGAGAACATAATTTATGTCGATTTCTCGTGAATATTATTGTTTCTGTTTTACGTGTTCATCTCTTCGAACTGATTATAGAGGTTTATTAGTACGGCTTGAATTTCTTTGGTATTTTGCAATCCATTTTGATTCTTGATGTTTCGTCCATTGCTAGTATTTAATTCCTCCTGTAATAACGAATTATTAAATTCCTCATTTCCTTTGTCAGAATTGGATCACCTTACTTGTCGTTGATTCGGCGAGCCATTTGGAGTCTTAGTAGAGTAACTTCCGATGCTTTTCCATGAAGTAAATTGCATAGGTCGCAAGTAACTTACCGTTTCTCGTGTAGTATTAGTGTATCCATTGCTTTGTTCCTTACTCTTCAACTGAGGCAAAGTTTCCTATTATTAAGAGTTGATAATTTCATCGAGAAGAGCACATTACCTCATTGTCTGTTTCATTTTCGATTGGAATTTAAAACGCGGATAATGAGAAAAATATGTATAATTTGATTAGGAAAGAGTTAAAAAAATGTTAAAATCGTGTGTATTTAACTTTAAAATAATTACTTTTATAGGTATCTCTAATATTTGTGCATTAGGATTATTCGTTGTTTTTAAAGCGTTCGAGTCGCCTAGTTCGATTGGCATCATTACTGAATTATTACATCGGTTCATCTGATCGAGTAGCATGCTCATCGGTTTCATTCCTTTGCTAACTTTTCGTATAAGTAGCGGAGTGATTCCACTAACCAAAGGTTGTCTAGTTTTCATAATGCTAAGGACCTGCATACATGTGGGAGGATTTGAAACGTTTTCGATTACATTACATTTTCAGATGTCAATTGAGCTTACGTCAATACCTGTTGGATATTAAGTCCTAGATTGTGGCTGGGGGAAATGGAAGTACCCACTACAAAGGGAATATTTCTGAAGTTGAAACCGCCAAAGTATGGCCGATTTACGCGTTTTAATTTCGACGCCACAGTTGGGAGTTCGTAGTTCCTTGCTGCGGCAGGATCGTAATGCATTGGACCATTTTGGATGGACGAACTTTGAGGATTTTCTAAATCATTCCGCAGAGTCGTTTGATCTAACAAAGGGCACTCTACCAAAGCTGTTTGCCTGGGGACATGAAATTAATTGCAACGGTAGTTTAAATTATATTGTGGAGCCATGAAAAGTGTAAAGTGTAAAAAGTGTGATGAACGACTGAAATTAATTTACCCAGTCACTGTGTCTGGTTTTTGCTGGCAGTGATTCTTAGGACTCGGTTGGAGTTTAGATTGTTTTTTATAATTAATACGAGATTCCTCAATAGGCTCAATAGGCAGAGGGTCATTTTTTGGTAAAGTGTCACCGTGACGTGGATCGATCTTGGAGTGTTTGCTAGAGACCAATGACATGCTTGTACTTTTTACTGCTTGATTATGATAAATTTCAACAACTTCGCTCCAATTCAGATGGGTTCTCGGTAATGCTGGTTGTCTTTGAGAAGATTGTAAGGAGGATATCGTGCTGGGGCCTGAAACGTGATATCGTTTTATGAAATTAGTGTACTTGGTATAATTCGGCCATACCTCTTTGTTTGCGTTTTATGGGCTCTCGTTTGATCGTGGTGTTGGTGTCCCTTGTGGCTATTGTACTTTTCGAGTTAGCACTCCTTAATTTGCCTCTTTTTCTCCTTATTTTCGATGCCATGGACGCGGTATCGTCTATTTTGCCGAAGGAAGACTTTTTACTTATCGTCGCGCAATTCGTAGCTCTGTGTCTTTTTTCTGCCTTTAGTATTTTTTTGCGTTTGGTTTCTTGAGTTCCCCTTGAATTTTCCGCACTTCCAGATATTTTTAGGACGAGCTGTTGTCTCCTTCCTTCTTTTCTCGAGGATGCACACTCGGATGTATGGCCTTTCTTTCCTTCAGAAGCTAGCTGAATTACGTTATTCTCCACGTTTGCTATTTCGTTTTCCAATCCTCTCGAGTACTCTGTTAAATATTGTTGATAAGGGAGCCTCGAACCTGCCATATCATTGTCAACCAGTTCTCTACAAATCTGTGACAGAATCATGGTTACAAACAAGTCGTATCACAAAATTATTTTAGAAAAGGAAAAAAGAAACTAGTTCTAATTCAACGTTACATCATTTTTATCAGTCGTGGTTATTGGTTTGGGTGATAAAACTACAGTGCGATGAGTTGTATCGATGAAATCCAAAGTTTCCTTCCAAGTGTTCGACAAGAAACATTGATCGCTGGGGCTCTTCTCTAATTCTTCTTTATTGTCATCGTTAGTATGATCATCGATAACTAATGGAATTCCTTCCCCTGTCGGACTTTCGAAATGTACCTTCATCTGTTCTGTAAAATTGTGGAGTAAGTTGATAAATGATAAATTTAATAAATAACATTCAATCATTCGTAACTTATCATGCAAAACGTGTACGAACTTAGGAGTTATATGAGATCGATTGTTTCATTGATTTACCACGATATGCATACAATGTGTTATCGTACCCTCGCTCTCTTTCAGAATCAATTTTGCTTTATTGATTTCTTCTAGAAATTCATGGCCCTTTGTATGAACCGGACACGTGAGTCTCTCTGATTCTTTAACCGTACTGGCAGGACTCCTTTGAAAATACATTTGCGATACATAACTCTCATGTATGTCTTCTTTCACATCCTTCGCTTGTTCGTCCTCATAAAAAGTTTCCTGAAGTATAGAATAGTCTAGGATCTCTCGTGGGTTTATAGCTGCTGGTTGGGTCCCTTCGTAAAGCATCTTCATGTAATCTAATTGTGACTTGAGAGAACCACATCTCGTCTCCGCTGTCATTAGTTGGTGCTCCAGCTCTGATATCACACATATTTATAATACAATATTTAACAGTGTTATCAAAAGATCAATGAAATGGTGTAATTATTTAAGTACCTGTTAATTTTACATCTGCGCAATTGTCACTTGCTGGCACATCTCTTGAGGAAGTAGGAGATCTGTACTCACTGTAATCTCCTGTAATTTGCAAAGTGTGAGTGCGTGTTATTTGAAATTAGGCATTCGGTGGTACCTCTCTATCGTTACTTAATGGTAAGTATGGCAATACAAATTTATTTCCATACCCGAAAGCCGCATTTCGGTGCTAACGATCTCCATAACTTTGTCAAATATTTCCACTTAGTCAAACGCATTCATGTCTAGGTGGTCGCGTGCACCTCTAATTTTCAAAAGTAATTGAAGAGCTCGGTCGCCGAAATAAGGGTCGATCGATCAAGATGGTATTAGAGAAATTTTCCCGGGAAAAAATACGCGTACAAAACCTCGGTGAACTAAACTGTTAACAGGTTACCGTACCAGAACTGACGGTATGCTTCGTTTTTTTTTTTTTCTTACATAGCGTTCTTTGTTCAACGGGAGCATGCAACTTCAAGGGAAACATACGGTGTGATGTGTACGTAGTTTGTCTAATTTCAAGTTGCCACAACTCTTCACACTTACAACATTCAACGTCTGATTTAGATTAAGTAACATCCTACTTTCGCAGGTGTTATAAGTGCAAGACTAGAATCGATTCAAAGGAATTTGAAATTCCCGCCTGAAAGCTGCGGCAGTATCGCTGTAGTATCTCGCTTAGTTAAGAGATGGCGCTGCATTCGCCGTTGCTTGGCAGTGCGATCTCGTTTCCTGCCGTGAGAATGGTCCAGAAGTTAATCAAAAGGAGGCGGGGGCGTAGATAACGTTGGCGAAAACGAAGGAGTTGCTCTCTTTGGTAAATAATGCGTCAGAAGACGCGATTCGCTGGTAAATGAGAGTTAAGTCTGCTGGTAGCGTAATACTAAGAAGCGCTTTGGTATTTCAATCAAAGATGGCGCCTCATCCTTCGTCCCGCTCCTAAAACGGCGCGTCGAGTTTCCAGAAACATCCGCAGCATTCACGGCGCTCGTGTCGCAAGAAGTTCCACAGTGGTGTTCCCTTTCCTCGTCTCCTCGGCATGTAATTAACGACCTTACGTTACAATTAAAAGAATGCAATTGGTAATTTATTCCCAGCCAATATCGTATAACATTTAATAAGTCCATAAAGTCGCACCGCTAATGAAATAAAAACGTTCCTTTTTTAGGGGCCTCTCACAGACAGAGAGATAACTCATAAAGTTAAATGATACTCATTAAAGTATCATTTGTGACCACGTAATCGTATTCTAAGAGGAACTTTTGCATCCAGTATGTACACGTCGTTAGGGTGGGAATGACCTTATCGAAGTAGACGTCGAAGACTGTCGAATTTAACGTAAGTGTATTGGAATATTCCTCGAGGGTAAGAATTTCTCCTTTACTCAGGGAAAAGAAAGAAGAAGCTATATCGAACAAAAGGGATGTTTCTTCGGTTCGGTGAAATTTTCTTCCCGGTCTACATAAGCTGGGAATAAACCGAGGTACATTTCTTCCGACGTGGCGGAGGAATGAGCAATAAATATGATGTCAAGAGGGAAGAGAAGCCAGCTTTGTCGCTCCTCTTCCGCAAGAGCAGCTCTTACCCCAGCAGCGACATGTAGGGGCTCGCTTTGAGAGGCACCCTCGCTGATATAAAACCATCGCCAACATCCATAACTGGATGACTCGGAAATCGGACCGATATCCACACGTATATATGTTAAACATCGAATGACCCACTGGAAGGTCCGACCGTTTCCGCCACCGCGAGGACGTTCTCTAGAGATGCCACGGAAAGGCAGGGATTATCAGCCCTCGACTGCGAGCCTGGAGCCATTGTTAACTCCCTTTGTTGCCGACAATGTCGGCATGTTAATTCCGCGGGTAAATCGCCATTTCGATGTCAGTTTAGACCGCAAATTTGGGAAAGATAGTCCTCGAGTTGTCGGTCCTTTCCGTCTTTTTCTCTTGGGTGCGGTTTCACCGCGTGGAAACGGCCGGCATTGTTTTCGAAGCAGCGTACCCTATGTTTTGAATGGGCGACCGACGAAACGGCGCGTTTACGCTAACCGGGCCCTGCGGATGGTACCGGGTCGCGGCAACGCGAGGGCAACCGGCCGGCAACCTGGGGCAACCCGGGCCAACCCGGCCAGAATTGCGCGCGTATGCCTTCCGGTGTATTAACCGTAGGTGCGCGTACTCCACCCTCTCTCGCGTCCTGTGGGAAGAGCCGCCTGTTGTGCCCATCCATCCGGAGTTGCAAAAATACCGGAATTTCGGCGGTGCGGCCGCGCGAAATTAACGCGCTCTAAGGAAAACACCGATTTTCGGTGGAGCTCCTCCCAATCGTTCTAGCTCACTCCAGGGGAGGATCGTAGCTCGGTAACGTGGACGAAGGTTTTGCGAAAACCAGTTCAATTCTACTTGACTCGTCAAAATTAACAGTAGCTTGGTAACGTCAACGAAGGTTTTACGAAAACCAGTTCAATTCTACTTGACTCGTCAAAATTAATTTGAATGAGGAGGACAGTAGCTTGGTAACGTCAACGAAGGTTTTACGAAAACCAGTTCAATTCGACTTGACTCGTCAAAATTGAATTGGAAGTACCCGTACTCTGTATAAGTTACCGCAAAAGCATCGAGGCACACTTGGATATTTTGTATGATTTTAAAATCTAGCTTCTTAACACGAGAACGACCGGCAGATTTTTGTTTTTTTTTGTATAGGATGAGCCATTTGAAACAAGTCATTTTGACCCGTCTTGGTAGTTCTAGTATTAAGGTGATATGAAAGGGTCATTCTATATATTAGGCCTACCGGAAAGTTCTGTCCGTTAGTGCTGAAACTTGCACCGAGGAAAATGAGGTACTTGAAATGAAATAAATGTGCCTGTTTAAAAATCGTATAGTTGACTCAAGTGAAATCTTCAGGAAAAAAATGTTCGAGGTCAAACAAAGGATTTAGAAATATAGTCACGAAGCTCGTAGATTTGTTCAAGCAGTGGATTTATGAAGTAGCAAATTATATTGTAATGCCCCCTAACCCCTGATTATGAAAACACGACGGGGGCTTTTCGTCATCGGGCTCTGTAATTAAAATCACCGCGATAACGGCATTATTTTCTCCTGTAAGATGTGCGAGAGTCGCGAGACATGGCGATTGTTAAAAGTCGGGATAGGATTTTTTTTTTAATGAATCTGGGACAGATACGGCATCAATATTTGACTTTTCGTCGGCCTAGAAGTCCCGCCGCGAAGGCGATAGGGTTTTAAGTTGAGGAAAACGGACTTAAATCCGCGATAGTCCCATGCTGGGGCGATAAAGCTCCGCTTTATTAAAGATTCGTGTTAGGTAATGCTAATAGACCTACGTATGCTAATGGTACACGGTGTAAATAGTGTAAAAGACGCATTATAGGTGCTCGCATGTGGCCCGGGCTTACTTATCGTTCGCGGTACGCAAAGTCTGACGTAAGACGAGTTGCGGCGCTTGGCCGGCCTGAATTGCACCCTCGCATTACAGGTGCACCGCGATACGCGCGAGAGCTGATAAAAGAACATACGGCTGTATTACTTACAACCTGGCCGAGGGTTTCGCAACTCCTTCCCCCTGAGTTGGCCGTTTTCGCAACCTACTTACTCGTTACTTGGGAGTACATACGTAGGCCAGGTCAGGGTGGTCAAAGCCCTTAAGAAGCGTATTAGAATCTAATTAAAACCGATTGTGCCCTTAAACGAAGTATCGTTTTCACAACCTACTTACTCGTTACTTGGGAGTACATACGTAGGCCAGGTCAGGGTTGTCAAAGCCCTTAAGAAGCGAATAAATGAGAGATGAATAAGCGAAACGTATGAGAGACGCGTGAGACGTTGAACGTTCAGCCAAACCGTGAAATGGCCCCATGTATGACCGAAATTTTTGTTATTTATGGCACGTGCTATTGGAATTTAAATCGTAAGGCAAGGGTTTAAGGAACTTGGCATACCCAAGTGCGCCTGAAGCATGCTGCAGGAAATGCACCGCAGCGCGCGGGGTAGCATGCACTACGGCGCGTGGAGTCGCGGGCACTGCAGCGCGCGGAGTCTCATTCACTGCAGGCGCAGTTGGCAAGTGCATACCGCATCAAAATGGAATAAAATCCAGAAAAGTAAATTTCTAAAAAAAGTTCTTTTTCTCAAAAAAAAAAAAAAGCCGGAAACTTCGAGTTTAACATTGGCGCAGGTCGCTCGGCGTAAAATCGCCGGCCGTTCACCTCATCGATTCATCTCGTCGGTGATTCCTCGGGCCGAGTTCTCAAGAGATCGGCACTCCTCTCATCGGCGCGTGGCTAAACTACTTGGAGCGACAAATAAATATGCTAATGAGGTTTAGGGAACTTGAGATCCCGCGAACGGCACGCATCTTCGGCTTTAGAGAGGCGGCCGCGGGAACAAAGTTCCCCTAACTTTTCCCCGAGCGAGGCGCGAGTTCGGGGGTCCTGGAGGAGCGCGGAGAGACGGATGGCGAGAAGAAAAAAAAGAGAGAAAAAGAATAAAAGGAGGGAGAAGGGCGAGCAGGACCCGAAGAGCGGAGAGGCTGGAAATTCTCTTAAATGATATAAAATTCAGAGGGAGTTGATAAAGCCGCCTGGCGAGCTCGAACTTTTCACTCGGTGCCTTCCATTTCTTATTATAATGAATGCATATCGGCTTAGCGCCGCGACTGGGAGTCCTGGAGGCTTCGGGGGAACCCTTTCCAGGACCGCCTGCTTTTCGGGATTTAGGGAAAGAAGCTTCGTGCTTTCTTTCCTTCTCGGACTTCCTCGGATTTAGGCGTTCGAGAACTCGAAGACTCCGAAAGGTGCGGATTGATCGAGGGGTCACTTTCGAAATTAGGGATTTTAAGGTGATCTGAAAGGGTCGTCCTATATATATATATGAAATTTTGTTTTTAAAAAATTGTTTTCACTGATTTCCATAAGTGAATAGCCCCTCGTCGCTAATAGAAATCTCTGGAAATTATTAGAAATCTTCGGAAAATTGGCAGGATTTTAAGGCTGAACGTTACTTGTTATCGAATCGCATTGTTAATCATATGAAATCAAAGGGAGTCGGTTTTGAAAAAATGAAATCGTTTTCACCGATATCCTCGATATTGGCCGGTTTCTATCCGATCCTGCGAATGTTGGGGGAGATAGGAATGAGAGGAAGAAAAAAAAAAGGAAACAGGTCGGTGCGTAAAGACAGGGGAAGTATGTTAATACGATGGCGGGATTTTTAATATCGCCCTCGGAACTCCTGGAGGCACTCTGCGGATCGTCTTCGCAAGACGCGGCAATCCCTCGGGATGAAATCGGGGCTGTTCCAACCCTCAGGGAGCACGAAGGGACGGATGTCAAAGCCAGATTGCGCGTGTCATGCCACATGCTGCCAACTGCGGTTTGATTCGACGCGAACAGACCACGCGACACCGTCTTATGGCAGAGCCACCCCGGGTTACAGGGTCAGGACCTGGCGTCGATTATTGACTTTCCCGGAAGTGGCTCTCCCACGTGGTAATCGTAATCCCGAAGGAATTAGAAAAAGAGACGAGGTAGATAGGGAAAAAAAGGAAAATTCAGGAAAAGAACTAAGAGTAGCCGGAAAAATCGGGGGGGGGATTTATGCGGCCTAAACGTGTTGCTTCTTCTGCCGTTCGAGGGGGGAGGAAAAATCCGAGGATGTTTATGCATAAGACAAGGTTAAGCTAATTTATCGAACGAAAAGTTTTCGCGGTCTCGCGTGCTCTCACCCGAAAGCCGATACATCACCGGGCCGCTTTATTAATGGCGGGGAAATTAAAAGGCCGAAAGACAAATGGCCCCGGCCCCGTTAAATCATCGGGAAAAACTTAGTAATTTAATAAGCAATTTCATGTAAATTCCGCCAACTCGGGGAGGAGCCTCCGGGGGCTCAATTTTGGGGTGTTTGCACTCGACACTCGGCATCCGAACCTCTCCTGGCTCCCCGGTCCTCTTTTTCCTACCCTCTTTTTTTTTTCGTTGTTTTTTTTCTTCTTTTTTTTTTCGGCCGCCCCCTTTCATTTCGCCGTTGTCTCTTTTTCCCGGCCAATGAGAGCCCGGGGGTGGATTAGATTTTGTATCGAGTGGCTTTCATGTTGACTTTGAACGCCCGACAAAAACTCACTATCCGTAAAAGCTCGGCTGATCGACGCCCTCCCTTCCCTTTTTTTTTCTTCTTTTTTTTTTGGGGGGGGGGGGGTTTGGCCGGAGCTTTTACAAACGCTCCGCCAGACACCGGGGCTTCGCTCTTTCACCAGGTTCGTGCAAGGAAATACTTTCGGAAATGCAGGGGAGTTTATCTCTCGTTTCGGATTTAAAAAGGAGGGGGAGCTATCCTTCATTTTCTCGATATATCGTTAATGACGTTAAGGTGATATGAAAGTGTCATGTATACGTACAGAAAAGTTAAAATGTTTATAAAACCTTTTTTGCCATGTTGGGTGTACCGAATCATTTGGAACTTCATCACGAGATTATGCAGGCTCCAAGGGAGAACGCGATGCTCGTGAAATTTCATTTTTCAAGAAAAAAGAAATTTGTATTTATCTCGGACAGGAACCAAGAGAAGACTTTTTTTTCCCAAAAGAAAATTTAATTTCACCGTGCATCCAGTTTGGGGAGAAGCTTTATAAATATCCTCACGTTTTGATATATTAGGGCCAGCCATAAGAAATCAATTTCCTTTTGACGTCTAAAACACCTCTTTAAAAATGATTCATTACTTATGGATCTTATTGTACTTTTATTTTATATTGTACATTTATACTTTTGCATCCAGTATGTACATGTGTACATATCGTCGGACGGGGGAATGAATTTTTACAGAAGCTCCGCAAGGAAATATTTCCGGAAATGTGGGTGAGTTTATTATTCATTTCGTATTAGAAAGGGAGAGAAATGGCTCTCGAGCGACTCGAGTTATCCGGTGGATTCGTCTTACTTTTTTATATATATATATGTATATCCTTCCGACTCATTTCTCGATTTAACCACCCGCTGAGACATCACTCGCGGCTTCCGAATGCACCCTTCGAATTATGGCCCGTGGTCAACGATGTCACTTCGGATGTGACAGTGTCATCCGACTGTAATCCGGTCCGAGGGGAGATCTTTTTTCCTTTGCAAGAGAGAGCACCCCCCCATTCGAGGCGAATCTCGTTTACTCGACGCCTCCGGTACGAGTAATGAGATGCATTCTCATAGGGCGCGACTTGGTACGTGATGCAATTGGCGATGACGATACGATGTCGCGTCTTTTTGACAGGCATGAAGACGCGGATTGGGGCGACGTTTCCCATTTTCCCGAGGATATCTAGAGATCAAACGGCGGTACCTCCCGTTCGGAACGTTGCGCCCTCGTTGCAATTAAAGGGTCTTGATGCGACATGCATCCTAATCGGTCTTAAGGCGATGGGAAAGTGGCGTCCGAGAGGCCTCGTTTATCTAATTTACCTGGACCTGGGTGTGGCGAATCGTTTAGAAATTTCCAACGTGAATATGGAAGGTATGAGGAAGGTCCTGGAACGCGTATCATTTCATTTTTTGTCATTAAAATTGTTTAAATGTTGAAAGGAATTGATAAAAAATTGAAGCGAACGCCTCTTTTACATCGCCTTAATGGTGTAACTTCGAATGACCAAGCGGTGGTTAATATTGCCGACACGTGGAATAATTGACACACGTGGAGTACACGCGGAATAAGGGAAAAATTGGAATTATATCTAGTGGTTTCATCGCCAATCATTACGTCGATTTTCAACAAGGCGAAATATCATGCTCTCGACACGCGCGTGTCCTATAAGGGAGGTCCTGGAACTCATGTAATTTCATTTTTTCATAAAACATGGAATAAGGGAAAAATTGGTATTACAACCAGGCGGTTTCATTGCCAAACGTGGCGTCGATTTTCAACATGGCGACATGCCATGCTCGACACGCGCACGTCCTATAAGGGAGATCCTGGAACTCATGAAATTTCATTTCTTTCATAAAACATGGAATAAGGGAAAAATTGGTATTACAACCAGGCGGTTTCATTGCCAATCATGGCGTCGATTTTCAACATGGCGACATGCCATGCTCGACACGCGCGCGTCCTATAAGGGAGGTCCTGGAACTCATGTAATTTCATTTCATAAAACATGGAATAAGGGAAAAATTGGTATTACAACCAGGCGGTTTCATTGCCAAACGTGGCGTCGATTTTCAACATGGCGAAATGCCATGCTCGACACGCGCGGGAGTAATGGAAACGCGGGGATCCGAAGATCTACCAGGAATCGGGCCTCCGATTTCAGGGGCTTATAAGGCGAGATCCTTCTTGGATAAAGGAGGGATATTTTGTATTCCTGGACCTCTCGGTGACGGGAGATAGAATATATTGATGTAATGCTGGGGGGGGGGGATGAGTAAGAAAAGTGGGAGGGCGTAGGTTGCCACGAAGAGCCGAAGTGTCCGTTGATCCTTAGTTGATGCCTCGTTTTATCCCCCTGGATCGTCGATCGATCCATCAAGGATCCAGCATCCCGGAGGCGTCGATGCGACGAGATGAATCCTCGGAGGTGTACATATATACGCGTGTATATACACGCGTCATCAGCGATGAGTCTCGTTACATCCCCGGAATATCTTAAGGACCTCCATCCACGGGGTCTCCTTCCTCCAGGACGAGTTTGAAAGAGCAGAGTCCTGATAGAGAGCCTATAACAGAGAAACAAGCAATTCGTCATAAACGCCGTTTTACCTTGGACAGATTTATTGCAATATACGAACACCTTGTAAACGCTTTTACGTGGTGTAAAGAGAGGGCGATTAACACCGAGTTTCATATCAGCGGTTCTGGTGTAATCACGTTTTGCGAAATAAAGAGCTTGTAAACAGTTTCACCATGGTCATCGCATGTAAACGTCTTCTCGGCGCTGCCAAAAGAGGAATGAAGACTAATGCGAGGACCCGGCTGTCTTTTACAATGACATTTAAGGGGATGTGAAAGTGGCACCCGAAAGCTCAATCGTTCATAAAACTTTTCTCCGAACTGGGCGTCTCAAATCGTTTAATAGTTTAAGACGTGAATATGGAGACCCTAAGGTAGGTCCTGAAACTCGCGAAATGTCATTTTTTATAAACTATTTTTAAAATACCGATAAAGAAATTTGAAAAGAATTGAAATTTCATGAGTTTCAGGACCTCCCTTATAGTCTACCTATTCACGTTGTAAAGTTTCAAACTATTCGGTAAACCGAATTGGGAGATAAGTTTAATAAATAAAACCTCTTCGACGCCATTTTCACATTACCTTAAACTGCATTTAAACCGAAGCTGGATAATCTCCGATGATCCTAAACGCGCGTTTTGACCATTTTCAGAGAAGAAAGGGGGGTTATCTCGGTCTCTATATCGGCCCCTCTGAGAGCCTTGTAGAAAGGGAATTAAATTAGGTGCTAGGATGCCAAGATGGCCGAACGCTTTCCAGATCGGGAGCACCATGGCCAGAATACTCGTATCGAGTAAGTAACGAGTACGGCCTCCGGATTAAGTGTCGGTGGAAACTCAAGGCCCTAACCTGCCAGTCTCACGAGTCCATAAACGCGAGATGTTCCCTCAGGCTCTTAGAGGACCCTGACCGAGTCCTTCATCCCCCGCAACGGTCTTAAACTCTTCCTCCTAGAGGTCCTGGATATCCGTCCAGGGATGTAATTCCTCGGATGTAACGAGAATGTCAGGATCCAAACACCACAGGATTCCTCGTAAGCTCTGCTGCCATACCCCATAAGCCTTAAGGCTGGGCAAAAGTCCCCCCAGAGAAGTTGGCAGAGGAACAATAGGACCTCCTTAAAGAAAGGAGGAAAGGAAGAATTGGAGAAATAAATGAGCTCTTATTTCCCGATAAAGCGATAATTCGTGAAACTCGGTACTGGGAACGAGGGGGTTGCGAAAAAGAGCCGCGTTCGGCTACGGAGCAACTCTTAGGGGCACCTAGCTATTGATAACATTATCATAAAAGCGGCGTTAACCGCGCGTTCGTATGCTTCGTGCGCTTCGAACGCTCTCTCTCTCTCTCTCCGTATCCGGGAAAGGGCAGGGCGAGGAAACTGCTCTATAAATGCGTTTACTTTGAGTTATAAAAGCGCCGTGCTTCAGCTGGCACCGTTAACGTATAACTCCGCGCAAGCGCGGTTATGCGCCGTTATATAACCTGGCATAGACGGCGAAGCACCGCTTTAACGTGAAAGCCCTCTTTGAGGGAGCCGTTTATTGGTTGCTAAACATCGATATATTGCTCCATCCAGGGGGATGGAGCGTCGCCGGGGGAGGTGTCTACGGTTCTGAGCTTTTAAAAGCGCCGCGACGCCCCGGGGAAAATATCCCTCGGCGTCCCGTCGAGGAAAGAACTCGAAAGGATCACTCCTCGAATCGCTATCGCCGGAAGTATTCACTTTTCATCCCCGAATTTCCACCCCGAAGGGGATGAAATTTTCAGGTTAGTCCGCGGAATCGTTCATTTCCGGTACTTCGGGGGATTAGGAAGGTGGAGGTATTTATGAGGATTGAAATGGAGGTCGGAGTTTGTCTCAGGAATTCGCCCCCCATGGGGTTATATGATAGAAGACAGAAGGATATGAGTACCCTCTTTTGGGAAAATATCCCTCGGCGTCCCGTCGAGGAAAGAACTCGAAAGGATCATTCCTCGAATCGCTATCGCCGGAAGTATTCACTTTTCATCCCCGAATTTCCACCCCGAAGGGGATGAAATTTTCAGGTTAGTCCGCGGAATCGTTAATTTCCGGTACTTCGGGGGATTAGGAAGGTGGAGGTATTTATGAGGATTGAAATGGAGGTCGGAGTTTGTCTCAGGAATTCGCCCCCCATGGGGTTATATGGGAGAGGACGAGGTGGAGGGTCGCGGAGGTGATAGAAGACAGAAGGATATAAGTACCCTCTTTATATACCCGGCTTGCAACGTCACTCGCAGTCCGGCCATATTTTTCGCTCGAGTGCGGAGAGGAAGTTACGGCGGGCCTGAAGGAAAGAAGACTCTACTCTTTTTCCCGGAGAGTTTTCTTAAAGCTCTCTCTCTCTCTCCTAGAACTTGTTCCGCTTCCTGGAAGCGACATCCGGATTTCCAACCTTGGGGCGGTTAATCCTCCCCAGGGTCCTCCTCCGAGAGCGGTCGTCCTCGGGGCGATCCCGTGAGCATAGCCACGGTTTTATTACACCAAGAGTCAGAGAATTTCCCATGGTAATTGCATCGATAACGAAGAAAAGCCCTTCGATGGCAGTTTCACCCACAAGAACAGAATATTTTTTAACCAATCCACCTGGAAAAGCTTTCTCATAACGAGAAATGAAAAATGTAATTTTTTCAATAAAAAAGAAAAAAATCAAGGGGGGAGCCACCCCTAAATATGATTACGTTTATGCAAAAAACTGTCAAATTGAAGTCTAAAAATCTGAAAAGAATATATGTTGTGTATGAACACGAAGGAAATACGACGTGTCTTTGAATTTTTTCGAAAAAAAAATATTTTGGCCGTAGCAACTACCTCTGAACGCTTACCCCTTAATTTGTTTTTTTTTTTTTAATTGAAGAAACTATATTTTTCATTTCTCGTTATGAGAAAGCTTTTCCAGGTGGATTGGTTAAAAAATATTATGTTCTTGCCAAATCGCCCCTTGACATGCCTTACTTTGGATGGTGATTTCACCCCCTTAAACTGCTTAATGGCAGATAAAAAAAAATACGTGTCCCTTAGTTTTTAGTCTACTATAACATATTATAAAAGAAATGAAATCGGAGAGGTCGAGCTGGGATACCTTCCTTGTTAGACGCTGCTTGGAAGTCGGGGAGCCGAGGACCCCTAGAAGGAAACGGGTGGACGGAGTCGGGAAAAACGGCAAGCTTCGGGGAATTGCGAGGCGTCGTCGTTATTGGGAGAGTCGGGAGAGCCGGGAAGAGCAGGGAAGAGCCGGGAGGGACGCTCTTCGTATAGGGATGGCCTCGGAGGGGCAACTCGCGGAAGGGACAGAGTGGGCAGTGGCGTCCTGGGGTGATATATGTAACGTCGTGTCCACCCCGTAGGGCCGCGAGGTTTCCGCCAGAGCCGAGAAAACCCTGAGACCAGGTCGCCATTGGCGGACTATCCGCCCCGGCGCGGCCAATCCGCAGCGGCCCTGATAACGGCGCGTCTACGCCCCCGCAAGACGCCGTCCTTTCCCGCCCCCTTCGTCCTATATTCCTAGATACTGCATCCCGGCGACGTCTCCTATTGGCGCGTCCACTTTGCGAGGAAAGTGCACTCGCGATTGCCTCGCGAATTTAAATATATATATATACATACACACTATTGTAACACCGTCGGTGTCAGAAAAAAAAAAAAAAAAAATTGCACCAAATACATACCGCTGGAAAAGGTAGATTTTGTAAAGTGGTATATCCATATATTGTGGCGATTGATCGCGGAAAAAAACAATGAAGTCAGTTACTTTTTTGCCGAATACGTGTGGTGGGTATTATATGTAAAATTAAATTTTACAAAGGTACACTCATAAAGGAATAATTGAGCGCATGGCAGAAATGAATCTTGATAGACTTATATAGTATGTTATATTTGAAAGAAAATATAGTATACGTGTTAAATCCCTTTTCGAATTTTCTAAGACAACCGTGCCATTGTTTTTTTCTTACAACAATTTACGGGGAAACGGGGCGATGTGTATCGGACACGCACTTATTGTTACCGCGAAATTAACCCCTTCGGTCTCTGATTTCAATTGAAATGCCCCATGAGAAGCGCCTCCGATTTCTCGCGGTTTAATTCCCTCCCACATTCGCGCTACCTCTGATCATTGTTCTTATCAAAGTGGGGAGATTAGACCTCTGTAACGACGCGAGTCAATTACTGGAGACTGGAGTTTCACTGTTACCAGAAAACAATTAGTTCGACCAGGAGGGTATACGTACAGATGATTACCTGTGCTCCTGTACTGAGAAAGGAATATCATATTGTTACCCCAATTATACATACTTGCAACAAACAATTACTTTGTTGAGAAGAGAAATTTGTTGGTACAACTTTTTTATTTTTTTTTAATTTTCTTTACTCGAGTTGAGTATCTTTCTCGACGCATTTCGCAGGATTTCGTTGTAGGGAAATTTCTTTGCAACTATGTTCCTTCTTTTTTTTCTCTCTAAGGGTAAAAAACTGATAGCCGGGGAAATTTTGTAGATTTAATCGCAGGATCTATGCGATACTTCTTTTCTTCCTTTATGGGGACTGCAAAACTCGACCGGGCGATAAAAAGAGACGCGTCCTGGTAGCAACGTGCCAAGAGGAGAATCCAAGGTGTAGATCCTTCCGATCCTTGGAGCTGCTGGATCGCCTGAGAGGCAATCGAATAAAGTAGTCCGGATTCCTTATTCCCAGCACCCTCGATCTCAAAGTCTAATACGCAGGACTGGTGCGTACGAGCGTACAGGAGGAGAGAGAGAGCAGCTTCTCGTAATTTACGAGCGAGCCAGGATCGTGATCCGCCAGGACTTTTTCCATGGCGGCACGACCGCTGGAAAACCTCCGACAGGAAGTGACGTAGCTGCTCTCGAATCCGCGCCGACTGTTCCGCTTGATATCTCGATTCCTGGGAGCGATTCGCGATATATCGATGGGGCAGCGAAACATCCACCGTGAAATCTTGGCAGAAGGGATTTTTAGAAAAATCGATACGTACTTTCAGAATTTTGGAATTTGGAAAGAAGGCGACACGAAAATGGCATCCGAGAGGTCAGTTCATGAGACTTCTCCAAACCGGATGTATCTGAATCGTTAAAAACCTTAAAACGTGAATTTGAAGGCTACAAGAGAGATTCTGACTCTCGTGGATTTTCATTGTTTGTAAGGAAAAAAAAATTTGAAAATTTCGGTACATAAATTTCATAATTAATCGGTACATTCAGGAGAAGAGTTTCATGGACGATTCATGAGACTTCTCCAAGCCGGATGTATCTGAATCGTTAAAAACCTTAAAACGTGAATTTGAAGGCTACAAGAGAGATTCTGACTCTCGTGGATTTTCATTGTTTGTAAGGAAAAAAAAATTTGAAAATTTCGGTACATAAATTTCATAATTAATCGGTACATTCAGGAGAAGAGTTTCATGGACGATTCATGAGACTTCTCCAAACCGGAAGTATCTGAATCGTGAAAAACATTACAACGTGAATTCGTAGGCTACAAGGTATATTCTGACCCTCGTGGATTTTCATTGTTTGTAAGAAAAAAAAAGAAAAAAAATTTGAAAATATCCGTACATAAATTTCGTAAGAAATCGGTACATCCAGGAGAAGAGTATCATGTACGATTGACTCTTTGTACGGCATTTTTATGTCTCCTTAAAATGATGTCCAGGTCGGGGAGGCAGGAAATAACCGATAGTCGGGGCTGCGTGTAATTAGCGGTTCCCGAAGGTGTAACGCGTACCGAGAAAGCAAGACGTCGGGCAAGTCGCAGAGGGGCTCTTGAAACGGGGTTATGCCGTGTTCCGCAAGTGGCATAATGGAGCAGCGCTCGGTTGACAAGATAAAGGGCGATGATAAGGGTCTCTCGACGACGCCAAGGGTGCGTGACTCGGCCGGCCGCTGCGTGAGGCGTGTAATAACCGTAGCGCGGTTCTGGCACGCACCCTGTGAGAGAAAATGCCGTAGCGCCTTTACCAGAAGAAGGTGGACTCCAAAGCACGAGAGGTTGCCTCGGTACCTCTCTACCCTTCGATTAAATTCCACTTTTACTCCGCCCACCCTGAGAAAAGCGATTAGTCAACCGAAAGAAATATATACCGTTGACACATATGTCTGAATTATGTATAATTACAAGAAACAATTATTCCGTTGCGAGGAAGTGACGGATACATTTAAAATCATTTTATAGTCTCAATGTATATNCCGCCATTCCGCTTTTGCATCCGCGTGTTTTGCTCTTCAGGGTGTCCATATCAGTTCCCATCCCTGTCAGTCGATCCAGATTCGGGTTTTCTCTCTCGAATGTCACCACCAACCCTGAGAAAAGCGATTAGTCAACCGAAAGAAATATATACCGTTGACACATATGTCTGAATTATGTATAATTACAAGAAACAATTATTCCGTTGTGAGGAAGTGACGGATAGATTTAAAATCATTTTATAGTCTCAATGTATATTTTTTTTTAATCAACGTATTTTTTTTTCTTTTATTTTCTCATTGCACGCGATTTTCCGCCCACCCTGAGAAAAGCGATTAGTCAACCGAAAGAAATATATACCGTTGACACATATGTCTGAATTATGTACAATTACAAGAAACAATTATTCCGTTGTGAGGAAGTGACGGATAGATTTAAAATCATTTTATAGTCTCAATGTATATATTTTTTTAATCAACGTATTTTTTTTTTTCTTTTATTTTCTCATTGCACGCGACGTTCATATTTTGCTGGTCCGGTAAATCCTAATAACTCGTCACCTGAGGTGCACCGAGACAGGAAGTGTCGTTGAATCATGGAAATATTTTGTTAATTCAGAGAATAATTTCACTCAAATTGGAATTAATTGGACGCAACATTTTCTCGGATATTATAACAGTTTGAGCTTGTTAGAGGGAAATCTTTGAATTCATCCAGTGTCGGTCATTCATTGTTAATTCTTTCAATTAACATTATATTTCTTTGGTACCGTTCGGAGAAATATTTCTTTCGTTTCATGAACTCTTTTGGCAATCTTTTACTAATGGGGGAAACGCGAATCGCAATTAGAAATCCATATATGCCTGTTATTGAAACTAGGTACGCGGCGATTGGAAGTACGACCGGAAGTAGTCGAAGGAGGATGGAGAAGGGTGTCGGATGCATAACGGGGGGTTAAGTGGGTTTCGACCCTTATGGCATGAGTTGTGAAATTCAAGTACAGCCGACTCATAAGACTAATAGGCAATTTCGAGTTTATTGGATGATCGCCGGGGTATCCAGGTGCTCGTTACGAATTACGATCTTCCTCTTATTGGCCGAATGGACGTGCGGAGGCCGGAAGCTAAAAGGGTATTTAGCCCTTCCAACCTTCACTTAACTCGGAAAACTTGAAAAAGCCTCGATGGCAAGTTGGGTTATAGGAGGAAATCCCGGAAATTCGATCAGGCTGTCGCGAGGTCGCCATGGGCGTCCTCCGAATCCGACGGGAATTTTACGGTACCTCGGGCAGATTACAGGCTCAATTAGCATGGGATTACATAATTAATGTCTCCATTAGTGCGACGAGGTGTAACGTCTGTCCATTCGTCCGCCGAGGCGGGAATTGCCGTGCTACCACCGGAATTATAATCGGTCAGGATCTCGTCATCACCATCACAATCGGAGACGCTCGTCATCCGCGACATGCGGCCGGTTCTCTCCTCGCGAAGAGAAACGCTTCATTTCCTATGCGTTTGTCCATGCGGATTCCGCGTTCCGACAGACCGCGCGATACCGCCCGCGGCTCTTTCCATCCATCCATCGTTGATGGGATCGACCGGCGATCGGTAATCGGGGTGATTGCCGATAATTTAAGGGGATGCGAAAGTGCCATTGGAGGGGTTAATCAGACTTCCCTCCAAATTGGGGGTGCCGAATTGTTTAAAACTTGACATTAAATACCAAGGCTATAAGGAAGGCTCCGACGCCCGTGGATTTTTCTAAGCAATTTTTAAAATGTCCTATGGACATTAAAAAAAAAAATTGGAATTTCACGGCCGGTGGAGCTTAAATATGAAATTAGGAAAAAGGTTGCTTATATTCCCGCGGCATTATTCTGAAATTCTGAGCTAAGGGAAACGTGGATTAAGGTGAAGTGAAACACGTCGAGGAACTTGATCGACGTCGATAAAGAAGATTTTTCTAAATGCCTACGTTGCCGACGTTGGTTTTTGTATTGACAGCTGGGTCGAATTATATTCGGTATTGTACCAAATGGCATACTCCAATTGTCGTTTTTGTACAATAAATATCAAGGAATCGAAGTGAAACTAAAAAGTGTTGTATTCGAATCGGCCGATTTGAAGGGGGTTTCGCTTCACCTTAAGGAATATCAGGAATGACTGCACAGAGTTACGAAGCCACTCGTTAATTCGATGGTTAATTACTCGAGGATAATTGCGCTCGGAGTATGATCGAGGTCTCGAGGTGTCGATGTTTTAATACACCGACGTTGCGTATTCGCTTGACTGATTTTAATCGCTCCTTACGTAACTAGAGGTTAATCATACCGCTCACCTTGCGCTAAGGGGGTAAGGGTGAAATTAAATTGAACATTTATTAACCGATAAATGGATCAACACGTCGATCGGGGATCCTCTCAAGGAGAGGCGGCGGAAGGAAAAAAAAGAATATCTTGCATAAGTCGCCGACTGGTTAGATCGTTTCGTCCAATTAAGAGGGAATTAATGATCGGTTGACATCTCCGGTTACAATTTCAATTAGCGGCCATGCAAAAATGCCCGGGAGCTGAGAAGCTGGAAACGACGGGTTTCCAATGATTTACGATTTGCGGAAAAAAAAAAAGAAGAAGTTTATCGAGACTCCGGAGAGAAATCAGAAAATGATGGACGGGAGGAACTGAAACTTTTAGATTTCATAAATTAAACTTCTAATTACGTACCCCTGGCAATCTGTCCTTGCGAAACATGACCTGCGACACGTACCTCGGAACTACTAATTACCCTAATGTTATAAATATTGCCAGGTAAAATTCCGAATTTTTTATTCGATCACAGCTTTCGACGTCTTCGATTTTGCACGCCGGTCGATCGCCGTGTTACGATATCGGTGATATCGGCCTTTCTCAATGAAATCCCGGTGAACGTTAATCGCCTTTTAATCGAGGACCCTCCACCGCCATTAGCATCCGATTGACTTGGCGAGAGCAATAAATTCCTTTCCGCATAATTAACCCTCTTTGGAAGGTACGAGCAGTGTTCCGCCGCCATTCCGCTTTTGCATCCGCGTGTTTTGCTCTTCAGGGTGTCCATATCAGTTCCCATCCCTGTCAGTCGATCCAGATTCGGGTTTTCTCTCTCGAATGNATATATATATACATCGTTTGCGAAAAAAGCGCCAAAAGTGGGGAATCATCGTACCACCGGGTGAGTTCTAGAGGTTGCACCTTGTAGAGTCGTTTGTCAGGGGCGATTGATAGAATCGCAACCCCCGCGGCGACATTAGGGTAGCACCATAGACCATAGACCATATACCATAGACCATGGACCTAGGGGTGCCCCATACGAAGCAGGGCCTAAATAGGGGACGGCAACTCCCAGTTCCCTTTTCGCCACATCTAGGGACGATTTAGAGGCCACGTCCGTTTAGGCGGCCGAATTTCTATCAATTTATTGTAACCTTATAGTTACCTCTCCAGGATCCATAAATTTGGGTGAAATTCACGCGCCGGAAAATGTACAAAAAAAAAAAGAGAGAAAAATTGGAACAAATTTCACATCCAAATGCACTTTCTTTCCCGTGAATGAGAGTTCTTATCAACGAAAGGGATCGAAAATTTTCCGATTAGGTTGAATCTCGGGGGAATCCGATAAATCAGGAATTCCCTGGGCTGTGGGTTTGTAAGCTCGGCACGTGAATTAGGGAATTGCCTGCTTAAAAAAGCGCAATAACGTTAATTCGACAATCGGTCGGAGCTCGAGATGTGGTTAAACGGGTCGGGGATTGGAGGGATGGCTCGCGGGGGTGGAATAAAGTCGTATAAAATCAACGTAATTCAATCGGGACCGTCTTCCTTTTCTCTCCTTTTCCGCATAGATGAGTCGTACGGCCCTCGCTATACATCCCACAGCCCGATACGTCGAGCCGACTCGATCGTATCCCTCCAAAGGTGGATTTTCTTATCATTTCCGAGACATGATTTGTAGGAGCCGCCCTGAGAAAAAAAAAAAAAAAATTAACTCGGTCGACTAAAAGAAATATCCATCGCCGCAATAAAATCCCGCGACTAATTATACATCATTCAGGCAAGTATGCAGTGTTCGTATCAGGCAATATGTTTTTTTTTTCTCATCGGGATCTTTGACCAAAGCTCAATTTTTTAATCAACTTTCCGATAATGGGGGTCGAATGTGAGGTTTCCTCCGTGACGTATGTCCGACGTCATTCGAGGGGTGGAATCTAAGGACGAGGGTGTCCTTCTCTCCCCCATGTCCTCGCCCCTTCCTTCGAGACATGGAAAAGCGATCGAAGGAATACGCGAGGTTAACGAGGAGGGCCGTGATTCGGAGGGTGGTTCCTCGACGAGGGTTGCCCCGGATAATGGCGGAGACGTGCAGTCGTAATGGCAGCCCCAGGGACCATCGCTCCTGCGCGATAAGGTCACCAGCAATGGCGATGTCGTCGGCTCCGAATGCTGGCTAAGTTCTCCGGAACACTCTCCTCCACCTAACAAGGTACGAGGAAAACCGTGCCAAAGATCCCCTAGGCGAGCCCGGGACATCGCGATCGCACTTTGCGCCATTAATTGACACCAGGCAGGCCTCGGATCCTGGAGGATCCTCAAGGAATCCCGAAGGATCCCTAGGTAGTTTCGCTTCCCTTGATTTCGAGGGCCCTAGCCAAGGACGAGGTCCGGTTGTTTCTAATGGAACGAAATTAACCCTTTGCACTCGAGGGGTGACTCTTGGTCACCATTTGGTGCGGAAACCCGAGCAACAGTGTGTACATGTATGATTTTATAATTTGACGAAATGTAGAATGATACCCCTTGCTATTTAATTGGGACGATCCTAACAAATAGAGGTATAACAACTTTGGTTTACCAATTGAGAGTTTGTCGCCAGACTCGCGATGTGTTACAAAATACCATACAAAGCAACAGTATCGTCTTTGATATCTAACAGATTCTCTTCTTTCACGTGTAAGGATACGTTACATATTAAAATACAACAGTTTCATACGTTAATTTGTACGTGAAATCATTATAAGTTAGCTGTATGAAATTCACCGAGTATGCGGATAGTCGTCTCGAGTTCCTGGCTCGGGTTAAAAAGGCCTCGAGTGCAAAGGGTTAATACATGGGAGGCGTCCAAGGGGTATGGACCTAACTCTTGAAGTCGAAGACAATCAATTTGAATAGATTTCGATATTTTAGACCCTTGTCCTTGGATCGATTAACGGATCGAGGCAAGACCGATGTCGAACCGGTGGGGCTATATCGAGCCTCTTATCCAGAGAAAGGGCGTTCCACACCCCGAAGGAGAATTTTCCCCGTGGCCGTAACGACCCCTCCGGCCTTCTCGGGTAAAGTTCCTGGCTTCGCGTGCCGGAAGTCGATAGCCGTCACAGTGACTATTATATCGAACGGGGTCGAGATTGCGATAGCGAGCAGTTCGCGGGGCGATCGCGGCCGGTTTCCAGCGCGTGCACGGCAGGTATTCGACCAGGTACTCGAACAGGTACTCCACCAGGTACTCCGGCAGGTGTTACACCTGTTCAGGGTGTACCCGAGAGGACGCGATTCAGGGGAAACGCCGGCCACGTGGCGGTACCGGTTTCAAGGCGGTGCCAGTCCCAGTCAGCGTTCGCCACTTCGCCTTTCCTGCCGCCTTTTGTTCCAAGGAGAGATCCCGACCTAGCCCAAATGATTAATTACCCCCTAACGCCCTCCCTCTATCAGTGCCTCCACCTCGATCTGGAGTTGATCCTGCAGGACCTGGGATAAACCGTATCAAACATATCCTTCACCTGGAGCCCTCTGCAAACACGACTTCCGTTCACCTTCCTTGGATGACAACTCCATCCTGGGGTGCAGGGAATATTTTCCTTTCGGATATGGGGTGCGATGTTTGTCGATGTTCGAGGAGTCTGCCATTTGCATACCGATCGCCCCCCCCGGTGTCCTAATCTGTTTGGACTTTGGAAATATATAAACGGCGACGGTCGAGCCTGATGTGGTTTGTGGCGTTGTGGTTGGGGTCTTTATTTTTATTTTTATTTTTTTTTTCAATTCTTTTTTTAACACATGGCGTGTCCACCTAGAGCGCTTCAATGTGGTTTGTGGCGTTGTGGTCTTTATTTTTTTTTTCATTTCTTTTTTTAACACATGGCGTGTCCACCCAGAGCGCTTCAATGTGGTTTGTGGCGTTGTGGTCTTTATTTTTTTTTTCATTTCTTTTTTTAACACATGGCGTGTCCACCTAGAGCGCTTCGATGAAGTCCGTTTCCGCTGATGCCCGATTTCGATTCCCGATTATACGCGGTTCCAGCCGGTTCCGTTCGGTTCCGCCTGCGGTCGTTCTCGCCTCCGGCAAGAGGAAGGGCTACCCGGAGCCGCGTTCGGTTCTGGCTCGGGTTCGAGCTCTCGGGGTTTGTTTCGTCGGCGATCCGTGACTCACCGACGTGGCTGCGGCCAGAACACACCCTCGTCCGTCCGTCCAGAGGTGGGCGGGGAGAGATTTGCATTGCAAATTATAACATACCGTATCACACGTACGGGGCCACGCACACGCTCGCCGCTCGGAGTCGTTTCTGCGATTCCGCATCGTTGGACCTTGAATCTCCGTCCCTTTCTCGAGCTAACCATCTCTCTCTCTCTCTCTCTCTCCCTCTCTGGAATATTATCTGGAATATTTTTTGCCTCCGATCGAGGACTATCATCCCTCCGCGACTCGATCCAGGTGGATTAAGATGGATCGAGGTGTAGGGATTTTCCGATTTTCCTAGCCTTTCCTCGGGAATTAGGTGAGGTCGGGACTAAAGGGGATTTCCCGAGATAGGAGGAGTCTTAGGTTGTCAGCTAAAAGAGGGACCTTAAGGTGAAGTGAAACCCCCCTTCAAATCGGTCGATTCGAATACAACACTTTTTTTTTAAGGGTATTAGACCAAGCTGTCCGATACTTTGACACGTCACTTCTGATCACCTAAAAATTGTCCTGCCACGTTCAAAATTTGGATTTTTTAACAACATTTTTTAACTCGGCCCAGACCAAAACCAAAATGGCGTCGAGCTCTCATATTTCGATCGATATACAATTATCGAAGGCTCTGATATGAGAATCGAAAGGGTCAGGGCAATTTTACGACAATTTAGAACACTCTGGTAATCGATAAACTCGCATTTTAACGGGATAAAGGCAAAAATTGTGTTGTATGCGCTTCTATGCCAAAACGATGGGAATACGAGGTCTCGGAGTGAAAATTTAATTGACCTGAAAATCACAGATGGCGCAGGGGGTTCCTCTGCAGTCAATTAGGACCTCAGAAAGCACGAATCCAGAGGATTTCTGGAGTTTTACTTCGATTTCTTGATATTTATTGTACGAAAACGACAGGTGGAGTATGCCATTTGGTACAATATCCAATATAATTCGACCCAGCTGTCAATATAAAAACCAACGTCAGTCACGTAGGCATTTAGAAAAATCTTCTTTATCGACGTCGATCTAGTTCCTCGACGTGTTTCACTTCACCTTAAAGGCGGAATCGAAGGAACTCGGGGGACGTAGCGATAAACCCGAAGATGGGGATCAGTCAATCCTTCGTTAGAAATTCACCGTAATCATATTCGAGCAAATAATTCGTTAGGTTCGCGCGGGTGTGCGGTCTGTTCGTTAGTATAATTAAAATAAATTCAAATGACTTTCTTGTCCCTAGTCTTCGGTCTTACCCGCGAGTTCCTCGAGCTGATGCCCCTCCTCGTTTCCTCCCTCGTTTCGCCCCACCTCGGTCCCTCCGGGCTTGGGGGTGCAGCGGGGCTTCCCTTGCCTCTTCCTCCTCCTTAAATCCGTTGATTAGTGCAAAAATCCGCTTACAAATTAAATAAGGGCCGGTGCACGCCGCGGTTGGGGGTTGCGGTCTGCGCGCGCCGGAAGACGAGAAGGGGCGAAGCCTGGGAAAGGGGCCGAGGAGAGTACTCTTAATATCTTAAGCAAACCTTTCCCGGGAGGGAAAAAAAAGAATAAGCTGGCTGGGACAAAAAGACGAGGCAGCCGAATAGTAAGCACAAACAACGAATTAAAATGCGGGGGTGATCCTGGCTTTCCGGGGAGGAGACGGTCTTATTTACTCCGAGGACTCCTCGATCGAAAGGACCGACGATTTCGGGATTAATCTGAAAGTTAATTAATTTCCCCGACAGGGACCACAGCCAGACATCCCGGAATAACTCGTTTCCGCGTCTCTACGCGTATTTTCATTCCCGGCGACTGCCTGGGACCGTTTCCTTGGCGTTACCATTTCTCGTTTCACCGAGCGAGAAGGCCGGAGAGTCGCCATCCTTCGGCCATATTAAGAAGCCGCGGAATTCCCGTCGCCTCGGTATATATTCCGGTAATTAGTAACTCGGTACGGCAAGTGCGGGGGCCCTCGGACATCCTGTAACGGAATGCGGAATAAAAAGAGCCCCTCGCCCGTGGTTTTCTTAATGAGAAGTACAGAGTAAAGCTTTCTTTGCGCCTCCCTCGAATCGGCCTTCGGCCGCTCGCGGAGACTCGGTCGTGTAGACTTTTTTTCCAATATGGCGCCCGGCGCGGCGGGCCGGCTGAAATGCTTCTTGTGTAAGTAAAAATCTAAAGTGACTACCGAGATCTAAGTTTTAATTAGTTTATCTTGGCCGCGTGGCTATTGAATATTTATAAGCCATTGCCGGGGGAGTCGGAGAGCCCATCGGGGGTTTCGGAGGGAAAGAGAAAGAGTGGGCGAAAGGGAGCGGGAAGAGAGTGTCCTGCGTCGGTTCCGTGGCGAGGAACCGGCTGGCCCGGGGATTCTCTTATTCCCTTTTCGTTCCTATCGAGAGGACCAACCTCCCTCGAATTTCAAGATCCCGAGGAGTCGCCCCGGTCCTCCGACTTTAACGCGATTACGGATTTCGCTGGCTCCTTCGACCCCCAGGACCTCCAAGAGCGACTCCCAGGATACGTCCCGGGTATCCCGGGGGTTTCTTTTCCCTCCTGGGAGGGGATCCTCGACGGGGCGTCTCTGATATATTTATGTGGGCCAAGAACCCCTTCGTCCCATAACTCAGTCCTTCACCCCCTGCGAGGGAGGAAGAACCAGAGGAACGGCCTTGACGGTATGTCGCGAGAGGGAAAAACACGCGAAACCGGGGAACGAATACGAGGAGAGGTACGACGGTTTCCTGGACGAGAGGATATAGGACGAGAGGAAGTATCTATAAGTCCATAAATCTAGAGGGACGCCCCGGGAGCGGAGAGGGGAAGACGAGGAATCCCCGGCATAAATTTACGTCCGCCGCGGCGTCATAAAAACCGTAGGAACTCGCACGCGATCCGGACCGAACGGGGGACGTGCGAAAATGAAACTAGATCGGGCGAAAAAGCCGAAAATGGGGACGTTTTGCGAGGAAAAAAACACCCCGAAAAATAAAATGCTTTTCGAGGAGGCGATGCCATGAAGAATGAAGGAACTCGCACGCGATCTGGCCCGAACGGGGGACGTGCGAAAATGAAACTAGCTCGGTCGAAAGAGCCGAAAATGGGGACGTTTCGTGAGGAAAACAACAGCTCGAAAAAAAATGCTTTTCGAGGAGACCTCGCGTGGACGGGGGAAATTGGTGTGCACCAATCGGAGCAATTAATTCCCGGTAATTCGAAGTCGCGGTGCCTCGCGGCGCGGAATTATTTAACGTGTCCGTGCCCCGAGTCATGGGATGGGGTGGGTTTTCGATTCGGCCGACGTCGTAAATCAAAAACGAGCCGAAAACGTCGGCGGCGTCGCGACGAGGTCGCTGCTGCGAAAACAATGGACCGGTTAGTTGCGAACGCGGCGGCGAGGGCGCTGCTATCGTCCCACTTGTGCAGCGAGGATGTTCGAATAGGGTGGTTTTGCAGAAACGAAGGGCTAATTTGCATATTCTGAGTCATGGGGTCGGTTGCGAGGTGTCAGGGTAGAACTCATTGGTCGAAAGGCTCGGAGGAGCGAAAACCTGGACCCTGCTATCGTCCCACTTGTGCAACGAGGATGTTCGAATAGGGTGGTTTTGCAGAAACGAAGGGCTAATTTGCATATTCTGAGTCATGGGGTCGGTTGCGAGGTGTCAGGGTAGCACTCATTGGTCGGATAGGCTCGGAGGAGCGAAAACCTGGACGCAGCGGCCTCGTCGCTGCGGCGGGGCGAACGAGTACCGCGACATCGCACCGAGGCTTGTTACACGGCGGTTATGCCGCGAGGGATGTTGGCCCCGGGTTGGATTTTTCAAGCCCTCCCGTTAACACACCGGGGGCGTTCCACCCCCGTCTGTCGCGCTCGTCGTTAAGCAGGGGCGAGGAGGGAGGAGGCGGAATCGCGTGCGTTTCCAGCGGCGCGGTACAACCGGAAAAATCCCCGGCGTTACCTGGGTCGCTGGAAATGAATTACGCAGGTACACGGTTCATGTCCGCGTTAGATTGAATTTTTCTTCTTTTTTTTTCTTCTTTTTTCTTTCTGGGGCGTCGAGGGGTGGACTCACGGAGAAAGGGTTATCGGCCGTTTCGTCGTCCACCCCCGCTGGACGAATCGATCTAGTTCTGTGGATGAGGCCGCGTTTCTGACGGCGGTTTTCCCTAAGGTGTAAACGCGGAAAAAGTGGAGGGCGGAAGAGGGAAGGCGTCCGAGTGGCCCCTGAAGAAGGGTGGGTGGATGGGAGGCGAGTTATTAAAATGTAAATACGCATCGACGAGTGCACACGACGTCACATGGCGTGGGGGGTTGTCGGCCCGAAGTGGGAAGTGGTCTAATTGAAAATCTCACACCCTGGACCCACGTGCTCCGGTCGCGGAGGTAAAACGCAGTCCGGAGGGGGTGGAGTCTTTACAAAGATTCCCTCACTCTGGTATCAATCAGGGTGGTATACGCTGGTTTACACACAACGGGGGTTAATCAGGTTTCCTTTTTCCGGGTAGCGGGAGATTATTCTAAGTTTAGGGGCGCGTTATCAGACGTTAATGGAGTGGGGTGCGACGTTTCCTATTGGTCGTTTTTCTCTTGACTTTGTCGGTTGATTTTTTGGTGGATCAGTCGAATGAGGTGCTTAACGCTTTATGGTCGGGTGGTAACAACCAGGAAGGGCGGAAATGGTTCCGGGGTGCCTCGACATCCCGCGGTTGTCCTCGCGGCCATCGCGGGGGTTGTTGTCACCCCGGGCGCGCCGCTCGCGGGTCACTCGGCGGACGAGCCATGGGTTTTGGAGGTTGATATTGGTGGTTGATTATCAATTTTCTACCAATTTGGTTCCACTTGTAGCGGTGCCGGCTTTTGTCCCGCTAATCACCCCTTGGGTGCCATTCCCCGGCTCCCGGGCCACCCTCGCCCTTTCCCGCCCCCGGTTATGTTCCGATCTGCTTTGCATATTACCGCACAATATCTCGTCTGCGTGTATCCGCCGGGCTCGCCACGATTTTCCTCCCCCCTTCGTGTCAATTCCCAACCGGTTGCTTTCTTTCTTTTTCCTTTCGCTCTCCAGAGTCGACTAATAATCCACGCCTAATGGTCCAGTTCCAAGAGACCCGCTCGGCGGTCTACCGGATCCCCACCACACACACACACAAAGTAATAACCAACTAAAGAAATATTTCTGTTAACAGTATCCATGAGATATATTTTATTAGATCAAAGAATAATTATTTGAATCAAATGAATTCTCATAATTACGAATTAACGTTGCGCCCAATTTATGCCAGTCTGTTTGTGCCGGATTATTATTCTTTGGTTCGATGGCATGGTTTCTTTTAGCGTAGGAATTTACCTAGGATCGTTAATGGAAAAGTCGGCTATATTTATAAATGGTTGGCCGTATTTATTTAAAAATGCACGCATTCTGAAGTACTTTTTCGACGCAACGCGCACCCCCCTTTTCTGGATCCTCGTCGAGAGGGTTGCGTGTGAGTCCTATCAGCTGCACCAACAAGGCATTTTCGGATCAGCGATCCTTCCACAAAGAGTTCTCCTTTGATCCCATGCAATGTGGATTTCTGGCTGGCTTCTTTGCCGCGAGTGTTGGAGATATTTTTCTTGCTCGGTCAAGAGCGAAAACGCCTCCCCGATCGAATCCGCCATTGATTGGATTTTTCGAACCTTGATCGCCCTCTCGATCGGACGTTCTACCTCGGGAAAAAGGAACTCATGGAACCAAAGAAATATTTTGTCGATTCAAAGAATGAATTATTCGACTAAAATAAACTGAAACAAAGTGGCAGAATTCAAAGGAAACGTTGCATGCAATTTTTACGAGCTTAAGTCGAATAATTATCCTTCGACCTCGCGACTTTCGATTTAAAATTCAACTGGACTGCAATCTGTCGAATATAAAAATGACAAAAAGAATAATTATTCGACTCCAATAAATTGAAATATAAACTGGCAGAATCCAAAGGAAACGTTGCATGCAATTTTTAATAATTATTCCTCGACCTCGCGACTCTCAGTCGAAAATTCAGCTGTATCGGAATCTGCCGAATAAAAAAACTGACATCGAACGATCGAATCGCGAATCTTGAGGGACGATGGAAGATTTCTCAGTCTTCGAGACTCCCTTAAATCGTCGCGATGGACTCGTGCCGGTTCGAAGGTGCGTTTCCTCCGGAGCGGGTCCATGCCCACTTGGTATACCCTACGGTTCCTGCTGCTCTGCATACAATGCGGATCCTCCGATTAACGCGTCCTCCTTTTCCTTCTCTCTTATTAAGTCTCTCCGGGATATTTAATCTTTTTGTCAGCTCTTTCGCGCCGCCGTCCTCTCGACGTCGTCACATAATTGCGCACGCGTTTTCGCGCGAGCGTCGGCGTCGCGTCGCGCATGACAATGGGAGAAACCGCTTCCAAATCGTGCAGAGAGGAAAGGAGAAGGGGAAAGAGAGAAAGATATCCCGAGTGATATGCCGTCCACCGTCACTCGATAACGGTGAAAGAATTCCTTCACGAGTTTTTTCTTTTTTTTTCCCTTTTTTTGTTAATAATTGACACAGGGGTCGAGGAGCGCGCAAGGGGGATCTCCTTCGCGCCTTTCAAGGGAGTTTGTCGAATGGCGGACGGAGAGGAAAGGAAAAAGAGGGAGAAAAAAAACCTCCGATAATTCAATTTCTGGACGCAAAACGACTTGTCTCGAAGACCTCGAGACGATCTCCGACCTCGGGGCACCGCTTCGGGGAATTTATTCCCCGGAATTGCGACGACGTCTCCGGGCCGCATGCAAATCGCCTTAAATGCGCGCGGCGCGAAATTATGGCGTCCTCTAAGCGAAACAAATGTCGCCCATTGGCCCGGGAGATGTAAAACCCTCTGGGCGAGTTACGGGAGCGAGAGGAAAAATGATATCGTCCCGTTTGAGGGGAGGAACCACCCCCGGCCGAAATCCGCGACGCATTATGATAATTCCCGTAATTTCGCCGGGTCCAAGAAAGAGAGCCCATTAATTTGCGAGGTCCCCGGGAGTGGTTAGCATTTCCTCGCGGATGTCGAAAAGAAATTCCCTAGATTCACTTCCGCTTGGATTGGCGTCCGCGAATCGCCTAGTTTTTCTCCGACGGGTTGGGGAAGTGGATTAAAGGGACGAGATAAGGACCAGATAGGCGAGATAAGGGGTCTGCTTTATCGAAGGACCAGATAGTAAGACGACGGGGGGGTTTGGGGATCGAAGCCTCCCCTTGCGAGACCCTGCTCAAAATTCCCTAGGGTGGCCAGCAATAAACAGTGTATCACCGTTTCGCGGCACATTAAATCGCGACCGGCGATTCGTGGATGCCTCCGAGGGCCGTATACGGTGCCTTTTCCTCTGGGAACTCAAATTAATAACCATTAACCACGGCGTCGCGACGGCGAGGCGTGCCCCCCACCCCTGGGCAAGGAGGATCCTCGTAAACTCTAGGATTCCTCCTTGGGACGCGAGAATGGGAGCATAACTCCTGAGATTCCGTCACTGGCTTCGGACTTTGGCTTTCTTTTTTATTACATAACATATAATGTTCTCTTATATTAACTTACAACGCGGGTACTAATTCACTGGTTGGTAGAAATCGACAGCGAAATTTCTTAAGGGGATGCGAAAGTGGCGTCTGACATTTTTTGGGGACTCCGAGGGAAGCTCTTTATACCCATGAAATTCCATTTTTGTGGAGATAAACAATTTCTTTTTACGGAGAAAGATCTGAGAAAATGAAATTTCATGAGTGTCGGGACCTTCATTAGGGGTTCCTTGTTCGCGAGGTAAATTTTTAAACGATTCGATTTGTTGCAATAAAGGTTTAAATGTTCACGAAATAAATTTTCAAACGATTCGGTACAGGGCGTTCGGAGAAATTTCATAAGACGCCTCGAATGCCACTTTCTCATCGCCTTAATATGGCGTTTTTCGTCTGGGATGAGGGATGAGATCGATTCTCAATTTGTCGCAAAAAGGAGGTGGCAGGGATTGGAAAAGGACTCTGGAGCACCGGTGCCCCCGATGCATCGGGGTGCATCGTCATTTGTTGCAACGACGGCTGATGGATAGGTGGCTGGCCGTAATGGGAAAGCCGTGCACGCCCGCGCCCGTCGCCAACCGCATAAAATTAACCCGTTCGTTCGTTTTAATTAACGAAACACCGAGGGCATCACGCCATGCCGATCCGCCGCGAGGATGCAACGAGAATGCACCGATGCACGGGGTGGCCGAGAAGTGCATACCTCAGATTGTGGTTTCGAGGTAAAAATTAGGCACCTCCACCCACAAATCGATGACGGTGGGACGATCATCATCGATCCCAAAAAATAGAATCCACTGTTAATTCCTCGGATGGCCGAGAAGTGCATACCTCAGATTGTGGTTTCGAGGTAAAAATTAGGCACCTCCACCCACAAATCGATGACGGTGGGACGATCATCATCGATCCCAAAAAATAGAATCCACTGTTAATTCCTCGACACGACCCAGCATCTCTGTGAGTGAACTTTCGTCACACTCTTACCAAGAAGAGAAGGTCTCGTCAACGACGACTTCCTCGTGGTCGTCCTGGGAAAATATGCCGAAGGATGACGAGGGAGTTATTAAGTGTGCACGAGTCGAGGGAAAAGGTAAGGAAAAGGGAAGGCGTAACGTGAAGAGTGGAAACTATGTTCAAAGCAAGATGACGTCTCCATCTTGAGAGATGTCGTGCAGGGCGAGGTGTTCCGCCTCGTGTCTTCCTGGGCCCATGGGGCCCATGGGGCCCAGGGGGCCATGGGGTCCACGGGGTCCAGTCACGGAGTTAATTAGAAGCCGTGCTTCGCGTAGCTCACGTGGCACGAGCTCCAGATATCAATCCGAGTGCTGGACCTGGAGGCTGGATGCCTCTTGTGCCGGTTTTCTCATCCGACTCTCAAATCGACGCCCGGTGATCAGCGCCGATGCGGATCGTCGTGTTCCTCACAACTTCGGACCGTGATCTTCGACTTCTTTTCCGATTTCCGGCCACCCCTTAACCCTTTAGTTACGAGCGCCGACTAATCTGCACACATGCGACGACCCTTGTATACGAGCACCGACTTTAGTCGGAAAGAAATTCTGCCATATCTGAAGAGTATCTTTCGATTTTATTGACCCGTATTGGATTAATCATCCTAAAAGTACATTTTGAACGTACGTAACACAGTTTGGCCATGGAGACGAGACGAGAAGATAATTTGTAATTTCTTAAAAGTTTAAGGTTAGACTTTCATTTGGGAATTTACTAATGGTGTGATACGACAGAACAATTGTTATTTAACACTTAGACAAGTGTACGTAAAAAAGGCCGGCAAGGAGGCGTTGTTCAGGTGGAAGACGTAAGTTCGAACACCGAAGACTGCCGAAATAAGATGTGCACCCTTTCGGCGCGGTGTGGCGTTCAGTGCAGTTGTCTGGTGGAGCTGACTACCGTAATGAAAGGGTTAAATCTTGAGGTAACCGTGAAGAATGATCTGCCCGGGTCGCAAGAAAAATCTCTCCACGGAGGTCGGGTCCTAGACTAAGAGTCCGCGTTGGAGGTGATCTCGGGAGACCGATGAAACCCTGGTGAATCGCGGAATCCTAACGAGCGGCGCCGAGATCGGTTCTCGGCACTTGACTCGAATTTACTTGGGCGTTAAGGGTTGAAATCCGCGCCCCTCACGCGTGCGTTTGTTAGCGAGGAGACCGAGTGGCGACGCAGGGGTCGGGGTTGGTTTCGCCGGGGCGCTCTTCGGAGAGATGGAAGCAATAGGGATCAACTAGTATGCAAATCGCATGTAAATATCGCTCACTCTCCGGCAGCATCCCTCTCTGGACCTACCTCGCCCTCTCAGACCCGGCCCGCCCACCGGGCCGGGCCGGGGTGAGAAGAGAAGAAATCAAAGCCAGAGACAAAGCCGAGGAGACGAGCCCTCCTCTCGTTCGGGCGACAAAACCACCCCTTCGACCCCCAGCCTCGGTGTTCCTCCTTTACAGCTTTCCCACCCTATCCAGCTCTGCCGAGACATGCGCCGGTGTCTTTCCCCGAGTGTAAAGTCGGTCGTAAAGTCGACCTTTAAGCTGCTCGATCGAGTTTCGATCGTCTTTCGTTCTTTCGAGCGCCACCCCTGGAAAAATACTCGCGACTTCTCGCTTTGTGCCTCCCGGCCGAAAGGGGTGCGACTTATTACGTGCCTTTAGGGGTGGGAACGGCATTCTGACGAGGCGATCGACACGCGACTCCTCCGCCACGTGTCGGTCGTTAGATGCCTCCTCATTGGAGGAAATTAGGGGTAGTTTCGAGTATTTTCAACTACCCCCTCGCCACGACTGGGCACGTCGACCAAGTCGGCTGGAAAGGGACGGAAGGGATATTTTCCACATTTTTTGGATACATCTCTGAGGGGATGAACGGGGTTGCGTGTCTTTCCATCAGCCATTTGGCTGATCTCTTTCGCCCTGATTTCGGGATTTTTGAATTTCCCTCCTCGTCGGCGATTCGGTTGCTTTTTCGGGCCCTGGATTAAGGGTAACGTGTGGGAATTAACATTGCAAAGGGAGGAGGTAGGACTCCCTTTGGGGTGAATTTCCTTCCGGCGAGTGGTAAGCCTCGTGTGTCAAGGCTCCCGCTAATTGGGAGATTAACACACCCCGTCAGGGTTAAGGCAACCCCTTCAGGGCCGGAATTCGTTCCGAGCCGATAATGCCACCTAGGAGGTAACGTTCGATTCGTCCACCCGGTCGTCGATTCGAGGATCGTCCCGGGAATTCTCTCGACTTCCGGCCACCCAGAGGGGGTGGGAAGTGGTTAATACCGGACGGTAAGTTTCGAGTTTTACTCGGGTCGGTATTAGTCGGAATTATATAAAGACTTCCGTCTTATTTGCAGAACTCGTTCGAGGGGGTTCCTTCGCGAGCAAACGTAGAAGGGTGCTAGGGAAGAGGAGGACGGAGAAAGTGGCAACGGGGGTTGGTAAGACCGTCTAACTCCCCAGGTATTTTCATCTTATTCCCCGGTCTTCGCACCAGGATTACTTCGAAAGCCCCCGGAGAACTCGCCCCCCCCCCCCTCCGTCTTTCACGCCTTCTCGCCTCCTCTTTCCCCGAATTCTCGAAATTCTCGTTAAACCAGACCGCGGAGGTTTCCGGTCCGCGTCTCCGTACTCGGTAAAAAACACAAAAATATCTATAGCAAATTTTTTAAACATTGAAATTCCATGGACGTCAGGACCTCCCTTATAGCATCCACGTTCATGTTCTAAAGTTTCAAAAGGCTCGGAGAAGTTTGATAAAGGCGGCCTTATCAACGCCACTTTCACATCGCCTTAAGGTGAAGTGAAACACGTCGAGGAACTTGATCGACGTCGATAAAGATTTTTCTAAATGCCTACGTGGCTGACGTTGGTTTTTATATTGACAGCTGGGTCGAATTATATTGGATATTGTACCAAATGGCATACTCCACCTGTCGTTTTTGTATAATAATTATCAAGAAATCGAAGTGAAACTCCAGAAATCCTCTGGATTCGTGCTTTCTGGGGTCCTCATTGACTTCAGAGGGACCTCCTGCGCCATCTGTGATTTCCAGGTCAATTAAATTTTCACTTCGAGACCTCGTATTCCCTTTGTTTTGGCATAGAAACGCATACAACACTTTGTTTGCCTTTATCCCGTTCAAATGCGAGTTTATCGATTACCAGAGTGTTCTAAATTGTCGTAAAATTGTCCTGACCCTTTCGATTTTCATATCAGAGCTTTCGATAATTGTATATCGATCGAAATTTGAGAGCTCGACGGCATTTTGGTTTTGGTCTGGGTTGAGTTAAAAAATATTTTTTAAAAAATCCAAATTTTGACCAAATCGATAAAAAGAAGACGTATTATCGTTGTATTTAAGGGGTTCTTTTTTTTGCCAGAAAAAGGAAATCAGGATTTCCCTTGCTCGCGAATGAAAGGTCCAGTGTCACGATAAAACTCCACCGAGGAGAATCCCGGTCCTCGGTTCGGTCATTAGAGCTCCAGGGAACCCTTGGGATCCCCGCAAGTAATACTCAGGAGCCGCGATTTCGCGGGACTCGCATTTTCTATGCAAAAGAGTTGAAAACGGCGGGTAACCACCCCCGGAGGTGGGGGGTGTTCGCAGTTGGGGGGTAAGAGGGATGAAGAGGGCCGGTGTAGGGATTGCAGCCGACGGCACGTTTTAATAATGCCTCCTCCGAAGAGAGGAGAAGAAGTTTAACGAAGATTGTGCCAGATACTTTTAATTGCGATTCCTCCTCACCCTCGACGGTCCTTGGGGTGCCGCCATGGCGGGGGTGGACCGCGACCCACCCTCCCCGTGATTTTATCATTCTTGTATCTCCTCGACTATGGTGAGAGAGAGAGAGAGAGAGAGAAAGAAAGGTTTGTTATTTCGAGGAGAGTACGTACACTCCCTCGAATTAATGCCTTTGACGAGTCCGACGTATCCTTGCCTCCCCTTTGGCCCTCTTTAACCCTCACCCCCGCGGCTTCGTTAATTCCTAACAAAGCATTTCCCCGTGTCAACAGATGGGGCGGTATAAGGTGATACGAAAGTGGCATATCTCTAAGGGGTTAAACGATCGTTACGGAAACTTATTCCGAACTTTTTGACATCTCCCCACGTGGTCGTGGGACCTCCACCCAAGAGATTTCATTTTTGGAGATTAAAAAGATGCGTGTAAGGGAATTGCATGATATCTCCCGAGGGTTGGCGTCCTTTTTAAGAGCTGTACCTTTAAGTGGCAAAATCTCGGAGGATTCGGTGCGACCAGTTTGGAGCGAAATCCCGGAATCTGTTTTTTTGTGTCACTTTGATGTTCGTCGGTCATCGTGGATACGCGAATGCTCCCTGAATTCTGCTTGCAGGGAAGTTCTTTCGAAAGACCGACGAGTCACTAATGACTGTTTCTCTGGCCGACACGGTTAATCCCCAATGCGGAAATCATTCTTTCTACGGAGTGACCGCGGCTCTGCCGATCCTTCGCGGATAATCGATGACCCTAAACGGTGGTCGGGGGTTAGGTCGTTACGTATCAATCAGGGCGTCGAGATGCCGAGGAAGGGGCGGGAGATATTCCGGGGGTAGGTATTTATTAAAACGTCAGAGTGCATGAATCAGCTACCCCCGATCCGGAGAGTCCCTTACAAAGGGATGCCGCCGAGCCAGCCACCACCACCTAGAAAACCTCCGGTCCAGGACTGAAAGCGTGAATGGATTCTGGGCACAATGAGAGGAAGGCTTATCCGGGGGACGGGAGTATAACGTCGAGTCTAAAAATCAAAACACATTAATCTCGGGCACGTGGCCACCATCGCACGCCGGCTATATGCCCCTCTGTCGTTCTCTTGACGATCTACGACTTTGCCAAGAGTAGGCATTTGTTACATTTATGATAAATAAAAAAAAAAAATGGGGCCAGATTTCTGGTCCAGAGATGGGCCTCCATCCTGGGACTGTATCGACTGAAAACGTGCCAAAGCTCCAGACTTCCGATTTTTTAAAGGGATACTTAATAAAAGATAACATGCACATTGAACAGAAGAAATATTTTGTTAATTCTAAGAGGCATGTGACTCAGGTAAATTGTGCATCATTCCGAATAAATGTTCGATCCGATTTATTCGAGTTCATTTGAGTTAAGGAATTATTTTGTGAATTAACAGAATATTTCCTTGGTTCAATAACATTTATTTCGCGGTGTAAGGATGATGCCTAGGGTCATCGGTGTTCATCTAGATTCATTTTTTATAGTCATTTAGTCATCGAGCAACGTTGACGAACCCGGTGCAGGGTGCGATGATGAAGGAGCTCGTTGATACTCGACGGCATCAATGACCTAAGTGTCAAAGGGAGGTATTTAGCAGAGGGTCAATTTATCGGGGTGTGATTTCCAGCCGGGTGTCATCCCCTGAGCTCCCTGGGACGAGGAATCGAAATGACGGGGATGACTTTTCCACCGGGCGGCGACTATCGGCCATTGTGCTTCTCACCGGGTTCCGAGTCCGAGTCTAGGGGGACAATTACTCTTAATATTCAATTACTCCATGAAATGCGGCCTACAATTAATACAGAACCCTCGCCACGTGCGACATGGCCGCGCAAATAATTCCACCGAAAGTCACTTCCGTGATTAACCCTCCCAAAAAATTATTAACCACCAAGGGATGCTCTCGTGCACCCTTCTCGTATGAATTAACCGGCTCGTTAGATCATTAAACCATTACCTCCCTTTTCTGATAGAGCGCAAGACTTTTAAACCCTGTTATCGTCCTGAATAAATAGCTGGAACTTATTAACGTGGAAATATCTCGAGAAGGAGGGTTCCTCTCCCCCTCTAAGTAGGAAATAAATGTCGGAAGTCTGTCACGTACCGAGAAGACGCATTACCCGGTTATCTAATTCAATTTCGTAATATCATCCCTCTCATTGAGAGAATAAATGATGCCGCCCAGATAGGAAGTTATCTGGTCTCCCGGGAGGCGTAAATTGTCATTACAGCATCCCTGCCAAGAGTCCGGACCTCGAAGGGTGTGGTTTTCGCCGAGGCTTAATTACTAATGAATTATCATGGAGAAGCTCATCGTAGCCATCGGTAACCTTCCAGGCTGAGGAAAATGGTTTATTTTTGGTATTTCGAGGAAGGGTGGCGGAGCGCCCAGAAGGCAAAGGGCCCGGGGGGAAAATCGAAGGGCAACCGGGGTGCGAACAATGCGTAGGAGATTTACCGTGACGCCGACGGTGTAAAACTAGCCCCTGCCAAACCAACCCCTGTCAAGGACCGTCAACTGGAAAACCACCCCTCCGGGTGAGCCCGAGCTCGTGCGCTCGCGATTTATTCTCAACCCCAAAACTCTTTCCTATAGACAGCTCGTCGCAGATAATGCAGCGAGGGAGGAAGATCGATCGAGAGAAAGAGAGGGATCATAACTGATCCCGGCACGTATTTACCCTCTCAATTCATAAGTTCACCGGTGGAGAGCCAAGTTCCTCGGCAGGGTCGCCGTGTTCGGGGGTTGCGACCGTGATATCGCATTTCGGAAAATTCATCCCCTAGGTAGCATCGAAATTCGACCAGGCTTCTGTTAAATCAACGCGAGAAGAAATGGTTTACCTTCGTGGAAAAAATGAATCCTCTCGATTGCGGCTTTTCCAAGATGGCGGCTCGGCCTTAGAAGAGCGACGCCGGGGCTCGGCGGTGATTTTGGAATTCATTAAAAAGGGATAACGACCCGGTACTCGTGATATCGCATTCCAGAAAATTCATCCCCTAGGTAGCATCGAAATTCGACCAGGCTTTTGTTAAATCAACGTGAGAAGAAATGGTTTACCTTCGAGGAAAAAATGAATCCTCTCGATTGCGGCTTTTCCAAGATGGCGGCTCGGCCTTGGGAGAGCGACGCCGGGGCTCGGCGGTGATTTTGGAATTCATTAAAAAGGGATAACGACCCGGTACTCGTGANGGGTTGGATAAAACTCTGGAGAATTTTGAATAAAGAATATTCGGCACGGGGGTATACGATTTTAATGCAGGTTTGATAAGCGCAACCGGAAGACCGTAGGGGGTGTCGGGTTCATATTGGCATCTCGGCAGGATTCTTTGCCGAGTGGGTTGGACCGACCCCTAGTTTGCGGAGCTGGCTTTTTCGTGGGCGCATCCCCGCGTCAGCAGGGGGCGGTTGTTCTTTTAGAGGATCGGGAGAGACCCTTTATGCTGACATAAATATCGTTTATGCCGGCGACGCGCCGCTGTTTTGGTAACCCATAGAGCATTGTGTCGTCGGAGGGACGTGTGTACCAAACATCGAGGCCCTGTGTGCCCTGCAAACAGGCGAGCCACGTGGCCGGTGCTGATCCCGGACTCACCCCCGCGGAAGGGGACGGTTGCACCCAGCAACCCTCGGCTTCTCGTCACAGTTAGGGCCGTATCGCCATCCGGGGTGCGAAGGTTACCTCGCGGGATATCTCGGTGACATCTCGCGGGAGAGGCCCAGGGGGTGGCAGATATCAAGGGGGGGCCTTGATATCGGGACTCGCACTCCTGACCGTAAACACACGTGCTTCTTGGGGGTTGTTTAAGCTCGAGGTGGATGTTTGCGCAAGGCTAAATAACGGTGGGAAAATCCCGAGTCGACATTTTGATCCTTGCGCCTTAAATTGGTTTTGACACGACATACTTTCATGGGCTCGACCTTAAAAGTGGCGGTTGTTTCCATTTTTTATCTACTTGTAGACCTAAAGCAGGAGGTGGGAGGTTTAAGGGAGGACTCGAAGGGGTGAAACAGGACCAAAAGAGGTGAACATGGGTTAAAGGGCCAAAATTTCGACTCGAGTTGGTGAAACGTTCACCTGTGCGTCTTGCTAGGGGAAAAGGGGTGGTTCGGTTCCATGGGGGTGTCGATGAGAGCGGGATCCGTAAGGTGACGAACGGATGAGGGGTCGAAGGAGATCCCTTGTCGAGGAACCCTCCCTTAGGAGAAGGATGAGAAACGTCGTCGCGAATCGAGCGAGAAAATGATCGCCATGGCCAAGGGGTTCCATCCACGCGCCATTACCCTCGATATTTCGGGATAGCGTCGCGGTGTCCCGTCAAAGTGAATCCTCGGGGAAAATCGAGGGCAAGGAACGTCATCGACGGATAACGAGACCGAGAACTGCATTGTCCGCCGCGTCGGGGCCGAATCGCATTATATTCGCGTTAGCGTCGCGTCGCGGTCGAAGCCCGTTGATTTGGACCCATCAATAATGGGACCCGACAGGGGAGAACGAGGCCCATGGAAATAGGGCCATGGGGATGTTCTCCTTCCGCCGATACTTCTCCATCGATTATCATTCCTGAAAATACCTAAACGTACCCCATGGGTGACAATTGTCCGGCTCGCGGGGGTAAAATAGGACGAGGGGGCGACTAAGGAATAAAGTTAGACGTATTTTTTACAATGATGTCCTGGTGTTAGGAAGGAAGATCATCCAGGAAGCGGGGTGCAGTATAAAAATCCAGCACTCGATTCGAGTTTAGGGAGCGGAGCGCTTCTGGCCCGGATCCATCGTAAATGGGATTCGACAGCTCGGAACAGAATCCCCGAAGACCGGGACACATCGGGGTGCCTTTCCTGGGCCACTTGCACATCTATCGTCCCCGAGAAATGTCCTCAGATCAGAGGCGACGAGATGCGCGAGAATTTATCTTCTCGCTCCTTTTGTTTCGCCCCCAGATCTGGCGGGATCGGGACCTAGGGGGCGAAGAGCGGCAACTGGGAAGGAATTGATTCGAATCGTTTGGGACATATTCGACGGCGGGATTTCGGCCAGTATGAGACCAGCCAGAGGCAAACTTTTTGATATATCGGTTTACGACTGCAGGAACTCTCCCAACCACCCACCAACCCCCCTAGCCAGAAGTCCGTGCGAGCAGCCGGCAACTTGGAGGATTTATTCACCTTTTTCCCTCCCGTCCCGCGATAGCTTTTTATATCAATATGCCGGACGATTCAATGGATAGGGAAGGAGGGAATCCGCCGTTTCGCGACCTCCCGTGGTCCCCCATAAAACGAAAATCCCGCCATGGCAGGGGCTGCTTCTTTGCGTTCGACCAGACCGAGACGACCGCTGGTGTTCGGTCGATCGGGAAATGTTATCGATACTATCCATATCGACTTCGGTTCAGGTCCTGACGTAACCGGTGACGCATCGATTCCGGGGATATTCGCGAAACTATCGACGTTATTTCACCGGCATGCCACGTCCCTCGTGCTTTGTTGCGGTTAGACGCCTGACGGGGTGCGCCAGAAGTTCCGTCCACCCATTTTCGAGGTTATCCCGAATCCCGAAGGAAGCGGTCGCGGGGGTTCCCCATGGCTGAGATGGATGAAGATTGATGTCGGCCACGGAAGTGTCGAGAGAAACGCGCACGTTACTCCTCTCGCCGGCATGACACCATGGATCATCGACATAGACTTCGACGCCACGACTTCGACTTTGTTGCCGATCTGACCGAATGTTCTCTCTGATACGATGAGAAAAAAAAGAAAAGAAAGAAAAATCTCACCGTGCCAGGGGAATATTTTGTCAATTCAAAGAATTATTATTTCACTCAAACTGTAATAAATTGAATACCACGTTTCTTCGGAGTTGTCGCAACTTATGTGAATGAGCGAATTGTTTCCTTGGTACCGTTCAAAGAAATATATCTTTAGTTCGATGAATCTTGTTTCTCGGTGTAGCTGGAAATTTTCATAAATTTCTATTTGACATTTCAGGATTTGACTCAAAATCCTAGGAAATGTCATGCAGACTGCATTTTGTTTCTTCGGAATTATGACAACTTAACTGAATCAAGGAATTATTTCCTTGGTACCGTTCAAAGAAATATATCTTTGGTTCAATGAATCTTTTTTCTCGGTGTACCTCGAATCTTTCATAAATTTCTACTCGACGATTCAGGATTAGATTGAAAATCCCAAGAAATACCATGCAGCTTGCATCTTGCAAGTTTCTCCTGCACTTCGGATTCACGGTGACGTTTATTTCACAGGGCCAAAAGCGGCGAAACGAATCCTCCGACATGGTGAACGCGCGTGCGAGATGTCGATCGGGTCCAGGAGAGTAAATCGGCGCTGCCGATCATTAATATCCGGACAATAAAACATAACAACGTGACGCGTCGGGCGCGCGTGAGAGAGACACGCCCACGTGGAGATATAAATGCTTTTTGGCCCGGTGACTCGGTGTTTGCCTTTGGTATTTTAGAGGAGGCGCGTAGCCAGAGAGAGAGCCAGGCAATTGATGATGCCGGGTCCTCGGGGAGTCACCGGGAGAGTCGCCATTGTAAGGGACACGTGCCGAACCGGCGCTCCTGGTTCCACGTCGGTTCCTATCCTGGTGCCGGTTCGTAAAGGTTCCTCCACAATGCCGGGCTCCCACCTCTCGAGATGGACCGAATTAATAGGTCCCGCGTGATCGGGCATTGCGCAAGGGTTAAATAGTCCTGCCCCCGGTCGACTCTGCCCTAATTTTAAGCCCCGTGGACCCGGACCTGTTCGATACCGGGGAATTCGCAATTTCCTCGAAAATCCCTTTACGTCGTTTCGCCGTTTCCACGGGCGAGGACTATTCATTTTTTCACGGCGTTAAGATGATCCGAAAGACGCTGAGAAATTTAATCGAGGTCGATAAATTAAAATCCATGTATCCTCTTTTTGGTACGAACGTCATTTTGAACACTCAAGTGGCGTTTCGCCGTTTCAATTGACTTTTCACGACGCGAGGACTATTCATTTTCTCATGGCGTTAAGATGATCCGAAGGACGCTGAGAAATTTAATTGAGGTCGAGAAATTAAAATCCATGTATCCTCTTTTTGGTACGAACGTCATTTTGAACACTCAAGTGGCGTTTCGCTGTTTCCATCGACTTTCCACGAGGCGAGGACTATTCATTTTTTTCATGGCGTTAAGATGATCCGAAAGACGCTGAGAAATTTAATTGAGGTCGATAAATTAAAATCCATGGATACCCTTTTTGGTGGAAACGTCATTTTGAATACTCAAGTGGTGTTTCGCCGTTTCCATTGACATTTCACGACGCGAAGACTATTCATTTTTTCATGGCGTTAAAATGATTTGAAGGACGCTGAGAAATTTAATTGAGGTCGATAAATTAAAATCCATGGATACCCTTTTTGGTGGAAATGTCATTTTGAATATTCAAGTGGCGTTTCGCTGTTTCCATCGACTTTCCACGAGGCGAGGACTATTCATTTTTTCATGGCGTTAAGAATAATCTTAAAGAAATTGAAAGAATTGAAATTTCGGGTTGGTACCTTGCACTCTTTATAGTCAGGTTGTAAAGTTTGAAGCGATTCGGCACACTCGGTTTGGAGAGAAGTTGAAAAGTTTCGTAAACGAGACCTCTTTGACGGGACTTTCGCACCGCCTTAAGCCAATCTCGGCGCAGTTTTCTCGCGAGTCGTCCGATCGAGACTTTGCTCGTCGCAACGAATGCAAAGTTCGCGTTGGTGGGTACCGGAGGAGGGGTGGGAGTTATTAAAAAAATAATCTAACTTTCCGTTAGACCCGGGAAGACTCTCGGTCCCCTGGAGTGGGACTCCCGTGCGTCTTCCTCCACTTTTAAGCCCTTGCCGCTGCTTTCTTTCCCTCTCCCGAGTCCCACTCCTTGCCGCCGGTTGGCCGAGTTCATTGCGTTTGAGAATTATGCGTTAATTTGCACCTAGCGATACTTCAAACGTTTTTATTCATTGCGCGTCGAACCGAGTTAGGAGCAAGTGCCGCGTCCCCTGCGGCTCGGCAGGGAGAGGGATGGATGGACGATGGAAAAAGGCGACGGCGGATTTCTGAAGTTTTACATTTTGAACTTCTCGCACTCTCTCGTCAAAGGGAAGAGCCAGGACGAGTTCCGAGTCGAACGCTGAATCCCTAACGAGTGCTCGCGGACCTGATTAACTCTTCTTCCTGGTCCCCTTGCACCCTCTCTTCGAGTCTGTAAAAACGAGGGACGAGTACGTACCCTGGAACGGACGCAGCGAGAAATCTTTCAAATATTTCTCGCTTTAATTCTAAGAGAGAAAATTTTCCCGACGATCCCCTGCTCGTGTCAAGCTTTACAATGTGAAAAAGGAGGCTTTAACCCTTTGAGCGCTAAGAACCCATAAGTGCATCCGACGTTTGGTCCAATATTGCTCTCACGCCCTGATGAAATTCCCCCAAACGCCAAAAGAGCACAGCGCTTAAAGAGTTAAGGAAGGTCCTGGCCCCCACGAAAGTTGAATTTTCTTAATAATTTGTTCATAGGTATTCTTAACATTTTTCATGAGTGTCAGGACCTCCCTTATAGCCTCCACCTTCACCTTGTGAAGTTTGAAACGATTTGGTACATTCAGTTTGGAGAGAAGTTCCATGGAGGATTGACCCCTCGGATGCCACTTTCACCCCCCCTTAAGGTTTGAAGGAGAACATGAAAGTGTATCGAAGAATCATTCATGACTCGTAATCAGAGATCCTAAGTAGGATAGGAATTGCGAATCGGATTTTAGGTCGTTTAAGCGATTTCTAGTATTCGAAGAACGGAAGAGTGGTTTTCCGGCAAAACGAGGAGCTTAATCCACCGTAACGAAAAAGCTAACAGATTGGAAACCGCATTCTGGTCGAGCATTAAGCTCGACGTTAGCCGAAAGGACGTCCCCGTAAACGCCTAGCCCTATTAACTAAACGCCACCCCTTGTAAAACGCAGCGCCATACGCAGCTCGGGGTGCGTCGGCCCGACCTAACCCCGGACAGTTTAAGCCTTGATATATCGCCCTGCGACACTCCCAACTTCTGTCACTGCTTTGTCGCACTTCTCTATTTTTTCTCCTCGATCTAGACTGGCCATATGTCGGGAAAAGTAGCGGAACACGTACCAAGGTATGTGTCTCTGTACTCGGGGTGTAATGAAATTACCAAGGCGCCCTTGAATTTCTAACTTCCTCCTGGTCGGATGAAATTCCGGACTTCGCCTTAAGGTGATATGAAAGTGTGATGTATACATAAGAAGAATATTAGTAGTTACATAAGAAGAATAATAGTATATCACACTTTCATATCACCTTAAGGGGATGCTATGTATTGTTTTAAACTCTACAACGCGAATGCGGAGACTGTAAGGAAGGTCCTGACACTTGTGAGATATCACTTTTTATGAAAAAATTTAAAAATACCTATGAAAAATGAAATAAAGAAAAAAAAATTGAAATTACACGAGTTTCAGAACTTTCCTTATGCCCTCCATATTTATATTCTGAAATTTGAATCGATTCGGTACACCCAGTCTGGGGAAAAGTTTCATAAAGGAGACCTCTTCGACGCCACTTTCACATCACCTTAAGGATTCTTCTAATTCATTGATTTCGCGTATTTTCATTTCGCCGACGAATTCCACCTGGGACGAAACAAAGGGACGCGTCGGGGTCCGGATGGGAAAGGATCAAAGAAGCGCGGTCGGACAGAAGTTCCAATTTCTCCCCGCTAAATAAAACATGGAGATTCGAGAAGTAATACCGCGAGCCTCCTTTGTCCCTCTCGTTCTTCTTCTAGACATTCGAGCCTCCTCGTGGATGAGTGGATCCCAATCCACGTGGAAGGCGTCGCCGTTTGTCGTTTCGCCCACGCGAGTGGGACTTGGACGGTATCTTCAGAGAGAAGATTAAGGCGGTCCGAAAGTGGCGGCCTCACCTCGAATTTCAAACTTCTCCTAACTGGATGTACCGAATAACTTCAAACTGTACAAGGTGATTACAAAGGCCTTAAGGAAGGTCGTAACAGCCATGAAGTTTCAATTGTTCAAAACTGGTGCATAGAGATTTTAAAAATGTTTCGGAGGAATTGAAAATGGGCGTTGGAACCTTCCTCATAGCTTCGATATTCACGTGGTAAATCTTTAGGAGATTCGGTAGACCCAGTTAGGGATGTTCCATGGAGTTTCATCCCTTAGAGGGATCCCAGGGATCCTAACGATTTAAATCTCGTATCCGAGGAAATGTCCTCGCTCCTGCCCCAACGAGTGAGCTTCGAACTCGGACCTCCCTCGTCGAGGGGCACTCTCTTCCCCTTTCCGAAGGACGTAACAAACGATGCCACATGTTCGCATCTTGACTCTCTTCCAACCTGCGAATGGGGCAAGTTTAACTCCGCTCCTGGCCTGGAGGGCTAATATCGTGGGGGGGTTAGCCGGCTGGCGTAATTCGTGCAGTTGGCACGCCTGGAACGGAACCACGAAGGGACTAACTGCCGCACAGGGACCATTTCCTCCGGGCGCGAATCGAGTGGTCCCGCTCACTTAAGTCTCTAATGGCACCTTATGTCCTCTTGTGCTCGCCAAATTGACGAGGGCATTCGCGAGGTCGGGAAAAAATCAAAATTAAGCAGTAGCCCCCCCCACACAAGAGAGTCTTACCTCTCTTGTCTCGCGTTGCTCGTATACACACACTGGAGAGGAGACATACATGTGTGCGTCTATATGGAGAGACATTAATTAATAATGTGCAAGGTTTATTTAGTTCACCCATACATCTCCCTTAGACTTAGGATACTTTCGGAGTCCCAAACACATGAGAGTCTTACCTCTCTTGTCTCGCGTTGCTCGTATACACACACTGGAGAGGAGACATACATGCGTGCGTCTATATACACTTACTCTCACTAGTGCTCGCTTCCGTACAATACAAATGTACTATATATTTCAACTCCCCATAAGATCCTTGGTTGCCAGCGGAGTGGTATCTCCTCTTTCTGGAATCCACACGATTTGAAAATCCGCCGCACTAAAGGCGAGCGTGAGTACCGCGATATTTTAACCGTGACGGGGTCTGACGGGCCGTCAGGACGTTGAAAAAGGAAAGAAAGGAGAAAAAGTGAGTCCCGGGAGTGTAGTCCAGGCGGCCCTTTTGCGGGTTTTACGGGTGACACGTATAACAGGACGGACATGCGAGGATTGGATGATTAGAGCGAGGGAGGTGTCGCAGGATAGGAGAGGGACCTCGCGGGACATATGTCAGAATTAGGAATAATGGCTCGGCGTGTTCGCACAACAGGTGCGATGACAATCGAGAGAAAGGAAGAAGGGGGAGGAAAGGAGGCGGCGACTATCGTTTAGCCATTGAAGCGCGCCAAGACGGATCGCGCTCCTTTCGGTGGCTTTGACGGTGGCACGTAATAAGAGGGCCATAATGGGTGGCATACATCCACAGGCCGGGATGCTGGGTCCGTCCAGGGCCCAAAGAGACGCCTCGAACTCGAGGAAGAACGTACTCGTGGATTGAATAAGCCTCGGTCCAAGAAAAGAGAGAAAGACTCGGACGGAGGCGCCATTTGTCGCGATCCGTTCCGGCCTTTCGGCGGCGCCGGGATCGGTTTTGCCTTTTCGTTTTTAGATGTTAATTCCGCCCAATTACGGTCTCTGCCGCCGTCACTCTAGATACACAGCTGGGGAAAAACGATTTGGACGTCGATGACAACCGAATCGCCCCCAGGATCCGAAAACCACCCTGAAGGATGCGGCACAGGACCCCTTACCTCAAGCTCCAGACCCGACTCTCCCAGATTTAGTTTCTAAAGCAACACGGTCGGGATTTTTAATTCGAGACTCGTCACGTACCCACAAAAATGGCCGTCGTTCGCTGTATAACAGGAATATTAAGAGCTGGGGTGCGAAGACCTGCCCATATCCATGAAATATACATCAGGGTCGATTGTTTTTGCAGCCGCCTGTAAGGGGCCGCAACGATCGTCCCGACCTAGGCGCGATCGTTTTCCATGGAAATTAATCAGATGCCGGAAGTGGGCAATTTTTTATACGCTAAAGATTGCCCGTCCTAATTTAATATTGTATTTCGTCCGCATAACATTAGGGCTACCTTCCGTCACGGGCGAATGTTCGATCGCTGTTGCGAGTTCAGAGGTGCATGTGCATGCACCCAAAAACAGGGCTGGGCCTTGAGCCAATTGCTCGTGTCTGTCGAGAAGTAGAGCGAAAGCTAATAACTGATTACGAGCCAATGGGCATGAAGAAATTCGTGAAATTCGATGCGCAAGCCGTGGGCGCAGTGTCGCGAGTCTCCTCTTCCACCCCGAGAAGAAAAACCAATTCATCGAGCGGAAGAAATCAATTTTTAATACAAAGAATAATTATTTGGCTAGGGTTAGTTGTCACAAGGCCGTAGAAACGTCCCATTCAATTTTCTAGGATTTTATCTCGGTCGAATAATTCGTTCTTTGGGTTTAATGAAATATTTCTGGGGCACTACTCAAAGAGACGTTTCTGTGTGTGTTTCGATTGTTGCGATCTTTCACTGGACTTTTCTTCCCGAATGTCGTCCAGGGCGATGATCGGTAATGTTTCGAGTTGGGGTCCTTCCAATATCTAGCGCACGTTGTCCTCGAAAGAGAACCAGGAAAGTGCAATTGGTCCCTGGGGAGAGTTACACCGATTCCGGGAGATAACCAAAAGACTCCGCAAGGAGCAGAAACAATATCGTTTTATTTATCAGATAGCAAAGAGCAAGGAGTGCGTGTGGGTGGAGGAGAGAGTGAGAGATAGAGCCGGCAATAACCTCGTGACTGTACGAGAATCCTCGACTCTCCCTTAGGATAAAGAATCGCTATCCTGGTCTCTCCCCACCTCCAGTGCCATTAATACCAGGCGACTGTTACATATGGATGAGAGGAATACGAGCTAGACCAGTGCGGGACCGGAACGGAACGGAACGAAACGGAACGGAATGGAGCGGAATAGGGAACCGAACTCATCGACTAAAAGCATCCGCGGCAGAACCGGAGTCATTTCGCTTTATTCTCGATTCCTCCTCGGAGTCCTGCCCAGAACTGTTCGGGATGAGTATGGACTCTTCCTCCAGGGTCCCCGGTGCTCCAAGAGATCAGGAAACAACCCTGACGAGCACAGGACTCGACCTAATCCTAGGACTCCAAGAATTGGGATTCACAACGGATAGCGAAGGCATCGAATGCCAAAGCCAAGCGTTCCCAATTCTGTTCCAAGTCCCAGGAAAATGTGGGACCAAAAGCCACGAAATTAGAATTCGAAAACGCGGAAAGGAACGGAAAAAGCAACGCCCTGGCAGCTCCAGGACCCGATTCCCTTTGTGCTGGACCAACGAGATACGATTCGAGATCGGTCGATCTCTCGACCGCGGTGAATCCGCGTCTCTGGGCCATAAATCCGTCGAGGAGCCGTAAATCTACGAGGTCTCTTAGCGACGTAGACCCGGCCGGGGGTTGGAAACGCAATATAGGTAATGTTCCGGCCGAGTTACTTAACAAATTGCTACAAATTGCGGCGGGCATTTAGCCCGGTCGGTGGATCCGCGGTGGCACCCCTGTGAGCCAGGACGAGGGTGATTGGAGGTCCTTGTGTGGTGTACCCCCGAGCGGTCCACGGTGGCCACATGGTGGTCCCATATGTCCGGTAGCAAACCCCCTAATGCCTAATGTCCACCGAAGTAGACAAATCTTCTGGCGCGCTGGAAGACGGAAAACCATCCCTCGGATACCACGTCCCCATGCCGGAAGAGAAGGTGTGGAAGGGCTCAGCCCGCTGCACCCATTCGTTGACGGAGGGGAAGGCAGGACGCGAGCGAGGGGCTCCGTCCGCTGCTTCACCCGGCCACAGGACCCGTGGGGTGCTGCGGAAGAATCGACTGTTTTCGTTCGGTCTTAACTGGGGTAGTTTACCCCGAGGTGCGTCTGTTTACCGGACTCTGGCCGCTGATTGCATTAACTTAAGATCCGAAAGGGGTTGTCGAGTCGGATTTCGTCCCCAGATGCTGATGGGCTCTTCTTCTGGTGCCACTCGAGGATCCACTCGACGGGAGTCTTTCCCATCCACCCGAAAGGGTCATCAAAGCGATGGGGATAATCTTCCGAGGGTTTATTGGAAATCGGTACAACCGATACGTACGTCGATGAATTTCTTCTCCTAGTTGTTCGTAAAATAGTTTTAAAATACCTATAGACAAATTTGAAAAGAATTGAAATTTCATGAGTTTCAGGACCTTCCTTATAGTCTACCCGTTCACGTTGTAAAGTTTCAACCTTGTCGGAAAATCGAGTTGGGAGAAAAGTTTTATAAAGCAAACCTCTTCGACGGCACTTTCACATCACCTTAAGTTTGTCCGGACCATTTAATGGGGCTCTTGAGAATAAAGTGCAGGTTTCGAGGAGGTGCCGGAAAGAAGTTGCGTGTCATCGGTCGGAATCAGTCGTGACGGATACCTGGGGCTTCGTCTTGTCTGTCGATACATCATTAATCATCGGTTGACCCGTGCCAATGGTACTTCGAGAGTAATGGCCCCGGGCCAATCAGTGGATCGCGTGCCGCGGTCTCCCGGTTAATTTCACGGGTATTTAACGCGACCGGGAGGACAATGATTCAATCAATTTGGGATTTATTCCGAGCCGAGAACTCGTCGGCACGAGTCGAACTCGGAAGCGCCGGTCCGAGCCGGAGGGTCTATCCGATTAGCGGATGAATTTGGCGCCTATCAGAGGGGACGTCCACGAGAGAGTCCTCTTATCATGTCTCACTCGGGCCGGATCTCTCTTAACACATTCGCGACCGGCAAATTGTTTCCCTTTCAAATACTGAGTACCGGCGAAAATAATGAAATTTCATTTTTCGAGAAAAAAAAAGAAAAAAGAAACGTTCTTTTTTGGTCTTTCTCGGCGATAGATACAAATTATTATTTGCTTTTTTACGAAGACGCATTTCGTGTAATTGAACCGAGTTTATTTCTCACTTAACTTATTATTTCCCGAAATTGGCTATCTGCGGTAACCTCCGGTTAATTCGAACAAGTGGACGGGATTTCGCGAAAGTGCAATTTATTTCGCGCGAATCTGTTCATACGCGAGAAAAATTCGTACGAACTCGAGAATCGGGTCTCAGGGGGTGGAGACGAATGGGCTTTATTTGGAGGCGACTTGTTAAAGAAATGAATTTAATCTACTTTGAGGCGGCGTAACGCGCTTCGTCCAGAGAGAAGTACTTTGGAAATGTCGTCGGCGGCGGTGAAACCCTGCGGTAACCTCCGGTTAATTCGGACAAATGGACGGGATTTCGCGAAAGTGCAACTTATTTCGCGCGAATCTGTTCATACGCGAGAAAAATTCGTACGAACTCGAGAATCGGGTCTCAGGGGGTGGAGACGAATGGGCTTTGTTTGGAGGCGATTGAAAGCACTTCGTTAAAGAGATGAATTTAATCTACTTTGAGGCGGCGTAACGCGCTTCGTCCAGAGAGAAGTACTTTGGAAATGTCGTCGGCGGCGGTGAAACCCCGCCGATCCGTGCCGGGTCGGCAGGCGCAATTCGGATGGCGCGAGCGAACGTTGTCAGCCAATTTTCTTGGCCAGTGCCTCCGAATGCCGCAGATTTCCATCTAGCTTGTCCCGCACCCCAGTCCTCGGACGCGCAGAGACCGTACGCGGCTCGACGTCGGTCGGTAAATACCCCCCGCAACCGAACCGTAGACCGCGGCCCTCCCGGGCTTACCACAACTGTCATTATAATTCCCATGCCCGTTACGAGGAGCCCGGCCCGAAACCAGGCCGCTGCAAAGGATTATGCACGGGGATTTAACTGATGAATCACATTGTCGTCTTGATTCGCGGTGGCGTTAATTTTCGGGGGTCGCCGTTCGAGCTCGCCCTCGCCGAGGCGCCATCTTGGCTCGGCCCGAGGACGCCGAATTCGGCCATCGAGAACGAGAATCTCCACGAGGTATTTCCTCCAGGTTATTCCCAGGACTTTTGCCTTTCCGCACCCTGGAAGTCATCAAGTCAAGGGTGTAGAGATGGGAGGTCAAGGCGGGACCAAGAACCGCCATTTTGGAGACCACGGCGAGGGTTCGCTCGGGCTATCGGGGATTTTAATCCGAGGAATAGAATTTAAATGGACATTACGAGGAGAAATCCCGGGAAATTGTTGGAGATGAACAATGTCGGAAACTTAAGGGGATGCGAATGTGGCGTTGAAAAGGTCTCGCTTATGAAACTTTTCAACGCGAATATGGAGGCTGTAAGGAAAGTCCTGAAACCCGTAAAATCTCAATTTCTTCAAAATTTCTTTATATCTTTCATAATTTCTTATAAGACATGAAATTTCACGAGTGTAAGGACATTCCCTATAGCTTCCATGTCCACGTTGTAATGTTTGAAATTATTCGGCACACCCAGCTCGTAGAAATGTTTCATGAGCGATTCACTTTTAAGGTGCCACTTTCACATCCCCTTAAGGCTGAACGTGACTTGTTAGCAAATCGTATTGTCGGTGATGTCAAATCAAAGGCAATGGCTTCTCAAAAAAGGAGGTCCTTTTCCCTGATTCCCGAGTTAGTAGCAGGAATTTTCTAGGAGAATTCTTCCACGTTCCATTTTGGGGATCGGGGCGAGTAGATGCTGGGCTTATTAATTTCCCCAATTGTGGCGATTGCCACAGATGGCGTGTCGCGAGTCAATATACTTTCGGGCTATGATTTCTACCCCCGTTCGTTATTCCGACCCTCCCGCTGCGATCACATCCGTTAATCCCTGCTATCGATAATTCCTTCAGCCTCGTCGCAAACTCGCATATGTTCTTCGGACTCTTTCACGCCTAAACAAGGAGAAGTTAACGAATTTCTATGGCGTTCCCATTAGACGTTTCTAAATCAATGGAGAAAAGCACATTGGCAAGCGTCCGCGTCGTTTCAGGTTGTCATGAAACTTTTCTCCAAATTAGATGTGCCAAATCGTTTGAAATTTTGCCACTTGGATATGGAGGCTGACTACCGATTCCTTTCAAATTTTACAACGTGAATATGAAGGCCCTAAAATAGGTCCTGAAACTTATGAAATTTCATTTCTCATGACAAAGTAGTTGCAGCTAAACTTCACAGATGGCGACGTTCGTCCTAAACAGTCGTTAGAATAATGAATTCCCTTGATTTCGACATTTTTACATCGATCTTCTTACCATTACTTCAATGAAATAACATATGGAACTCCTTAGTTAGTATAATTCTCAACGTAGACTGTAAAAGACAGCAAGAAAAATATAAATATCGGGAACGAGACGCGGCAGCTTATGTTACCACTTGAGTGTTAAAAATGACGTTCCCACCAAAAAGGGTACAGATGAATTTTAATTGTCCGACCTCGGTTACATTTCTTCGAGCCTTTGGTATCATCTTAATCGGAAGAAAAGTATTTCGTTTCATAGGGTCAGGTCGAACGTTGGACGAGGAGGAACGGAGCGAGTTCTCGCGTCCCGTCGACTGGGTGCAGTCTCCTCCAGGGAGTGCACGGCGGGAGAAAGACTTCCGAGAGGAAATCTGGGTCCGTATTTCTTATCATCTTAACCGGAAGAAAAGTATTTCGTTTGAGAGAACCTCCATCTTTCGAGTCACGGGGTCAGGTCGAACGTTGGACGAGGAGGAACGGAGCGAGTTCTCGCGTCCCATCGACTGGGTGCAGCCTCCTCCAGGGAGTGCACGGCGGGAGAAAGACTTCCGAGAGGAAATCTGGGTCCGTATTTCGTATCATATTAATCCGAAGAAAAGTATTTCGTTTGAGAGAGCCTCCATCTTTCGAGTCATAGGGTCAGGTCGAACGTTGGACGAGGAGGAACGGAGCGAGTTCTCGCGTCCCGTCGACTGGGTGCAGCCTCCTCCAGGGAGTGCACGGCGGGAGAAAGACTTCCGAGAGGAAATCTCGGTCCGTGGACCGCGGGGCGTCGGGAGGAGGACGCGTCGAGGCGAAGGAGGAACCTCGGCGTCGGCCAAGAGAGACGGAAGCACCGGTCGAGAAGGAAGGCCGGACGGAGAGAGAAAGCTACGCGGAGGAGAGGACAACCCCACCTTGGGCTCGCATTCGTTGACTCGAACGCCCGCGATATCTCGACCAATCGAATCGCGCCGCGGGCTCCGCCTTTTATCATTATTTTACCCGTTTCCCCCGCGGGCCACCCTCATTGGATGATATTCCCCGGCGAAGAGGTGCCCCGTGTTTCCCCCCCGATGCCCCTTTAGCTGGAGGGCCACGCGGTGGAGCCTGACCTCCGGCCGGGGCACCTTCCACCTAGGTGGGTCCACCTTCCGCCCACCTGGTGGCCAGCCCTCCGTCGGTTGAAGGGGTACCTTCGTCCTGGGTATCGAGTGCAGGTCCTGGTGATTAATGCACCCCGGTGGATTTCATCTTCCGCCCACCCGAAGGCTGTGCGATGATCTAAAGGGTACCGAGGTACCTCTGGTCGCCAGGTCCTGGCGATCCATCGGTATCCAGGTGAATTCCACCTTTCGCCCACCTCGGCGACTCTCGACGTATCCCATCGAGGACGGGATTCCGCGCATGCCGCTCTCATCGAGAGGGAACTCCGGAGGAGAGATAAGTACCCGCGAAAATCGACACGGGCCTCCTGGAATTCCTGATCACCCCGAAGGTTCGACGCCCGGAGGTAACGCGAGTATTTGGAGGTTAGGTTCGGAGGAAGGAAACGAGGTTTGGGATCAAGGCAATTCCTGCGACCTTCGTCCTCATTTCAACGCGTCTATGCTTCGGTTAACTCTAGATTTCGGCAAGTGTCCTGCTGGAATCCGTTAAAAAGCGGGGGTTCTGAAGCACCCGGGTCCTTTCGAGGAGCTTTCCACTTGTCCTAGTGGAAGCCGGGGGAAGCCCGGGGGGCGAGGACCGAGAAATCGGGTGGCGATTTGTTCAGAAAGCAATATAGAGCCCGCCGCGTCGTCGGAGCCCTTTTCCCGAAATTTGCATGAGGTATTAAAGCGCGGTGGCTGGCTCCGCCGGCGGAGTTCCTGTTTGCCGACAGGGACCGCTGCAGGATCAAAGGACCTTTGCTGGTAGCCTCGCTCTCTTCTCCGGGCTGGCGAGCACGCTTCCTCCCACCGGGTCGACATCTCCCGACGAGGAACTTGTCAGTCTACGAGGTGGCTTCGCGACCTGGACCAGGTCGAAACGAACCCCCCAACTTTTCCAATAGAGGCCCACCCACCTCCGTCTCTACCTTCAGATTTTTCCACCTGGTTTTCCGATCTATCGAGAACTCCATTCACATCGGGCAAATATTCCCGAGATCCCGGTCGACCCTCCATAGGTTGGGCCCCAACTTGTCAGTCTACGAGGTGGCTTCGCGACCTGGACCAGGTCGAAACGAACCCCCCAACTTTTCCAATAGAGGCCCACCCACCTCCGTCTCCACCTTCAGATTTTTCCACCTGGTTTTCCGATCCATCGAGAACTCCATTCACATCGGGCAAATATTCCCGAGATCCTGGTCGACCCTCCATAGGTTGGGCCCCAAGTTGACATGGATTTCGATGCTCGAAGCCACGTGGAAATCAGCTGACCATCCCCGAAACTTTCTCACAGTTTTAGACTGAATGTCACATGTTACCATATGAAATGAAAGGCAAGCGATTCTCAGGGAGAGAAGTCGCGTTCATTGATATCCGAGTGAACAGTCCCTCGACATGGGTAGTCATCTTCTGGGTTCCTGAAGGATATCAGTCCTCCCCGAAAGGGCCTCTCCTGTCTCTCGATGAACGGGCCCAGGGCCCATCTTGCTTATGCGATGCGTGCCCTCCGCGGCGTACATCACTGCCAACTGGCCAGTTTTTTAGGGAACCGGGGAGAATATGATTACGCGTCCCGGGGATATCGCCGGCCCCTCGGTGGACGTCCATTCATCCAGGTGACCTCGACGAAGCCAGCGACTTGCCTCGCTGCCTCGTCGTCGGTTTGATGGACGATCCCGATTAACCACGAAAAGAGTCAATCGGGTGCACAAGATGCATTTTAAAGTCGAGTCCTCCCTCGATCCTTTGAAGAGTCGAGACCTTTGCTCGAGCATCAGGATTAAGGATTATTATTAATCAATAAAACTTGAAAATATCCTACGTCGTTTCGCCCTCCACCTTGCTCGAGCACCGTGGTTAAGAATTATTATTAATTAGGAAGACTTAAAAAAAAAATATCCTACGTCGTTTCGCCCTCCACCTTGCTCGAGCACCCGGGTTAGGAATTATTATTGATTGGGAAAACCATAAAAAAAAAAAGAAACAATGTCATACGTTTCGCCCTCCACCCTCCTCAACGTTGTAGGACGCTGTTGATGCGGCGTGCGCACGCGCGGGCCCGCTGCACCGTACAAAAAAGTCGACCCCTCGCGTTTTACAAATTATTCAATTAGCCCCCGCGAATTAAGGTATACATATTCATCGCTACCGATACATACGGCTTCCTGCGAAATATACGTCGGGCCGAGCGCATAAACCACTCGGACGCACACGCCGCGTTAGACGCTCTAACGAACGTGCGGTTGCATCCGAAATGCACGAGCGTGGCCCGCCGACTCGTGGTCTGCTCTCTTTTCCTTCTCTCCCTGCCTCCCCGGAATATTTACCTCGGCGTGCACCTACGTTTAGCGGTTTTACGTACCGATACTAGCTCGGGGAAATATTCATACTGCCTTTCGGCACGCGCCGCGTTATCCTCTGGCTGAGCCTCGATTTTATCACTTATCGCTTTTATCATTTTTCGCCTCCCCTGGATACGACTACCAGATGCACTTGATCCTTAAGGTGGTGCGAAACTGCCGCTGAAAAAAGTCGGTAATCAAACATCTCCCAACTGGGTGTGCCGAATCGCTTGGAAGTTTACACCGCGAATACGGAGGCTATGAGGAGGGTTTCGACACCCCCATGAAACTTAAGGTTTGAGAAATTCGTCGGGAAACATTTTAGAAATATTCCGTGAAATATGAAAATCTATGCGGCAGGACCTTCCTTGTAGGCTCCGCATTCGAGATGTAGCGTTTGAGACGATTCGGTATATCCGATTTGGAGAAAAGTTGAAGATGATCCCTCGGGTGCCACTTTTAGCCCCTTAAACTTCAATATTTAGGGGTAACTTAAGGTTTGAGAAATTCGTCTGTAAACATATTAGAAATATTCCGTGAAATATGAAAGACGATTCGGTATATCCGATTTGGAGAAAAGTTGAAGATGATCCCTCGGGTGCCACTTTCACAGCCCCTTAAACTTTAGTATTTAGGGGTATACCCGAGTAAAGAAACGATCTTGCTGGAATCTGAACTGGGCTCCTAGTTAGTCGAATGGTTCTAATTTTGTTTAGGTGTCATCCATTTACGAATTGGTCTATTGTTACGAATTGGTAGTCCTTTGGAGGCGGAAACGACGTTCTGGGTGTAGTCGGAAAAGCCGATGCGGAAGGACGAGAAAAAGTAAATCTATCCCGCTTCCAACGGACCGTTCAAGCCTCGAGTAGGGAAATGCGCGTTTTAATTGTATCGCTAATAGCGAGCCGTTTATAAGCCTCGGAGTGTCTCATGAATAACCATGGGCCGGGGCAACAATGCTCGCGATGCGCGGCGCAAACGGGCCGTCTCGGCGGTGCATCTGCCAATCCTGGAAGACCCGACCCACGAACAAGAACGTGTAATGTGATCGATAATCATTTCATAATTAATCACCACTCCCGGCATCGGTACCTAATGGAAGGGCCATTGTCGCCTGGCAAACGAGTTAACACCCCAATAGGGAAAAGTTGGTCTTTTGAAAGAAATGAGCAAGAAAATCAAAGACGTCGAAAAAGAAAAACAAATGATTAAAGAAAATTCATTTAAATGTCTTTCGTCAAGAAAATGGCTGCTCGAAGACGTGAAGGTAGGACGAGGGTTTCTCACCGAGGAAATTATGTATTTTAACATGCTGGAAATCATCGAAACAATTTTAAGGCCGAACGTCACTTTTTACGTCGCCTCGTTTATGACATAAAATGAAAGGCTATCGGTTCTCAAAGAAGCAAATCCTTTTCATTGTTTCCAGAGTGAATGAAAAAGGAAAAAGCACCGATGGCGAGGTCCTGTATGAGGAGAAAGTCCAATGAGAAATCTCCAACGGTGGATTTTCCACTCGGAAGGCATATCGAGTCATCTGAGAAAGATTTCGCACCGTTCTTTTTATTCACGCGGTAAGTCTTATCGGTTTAAGATACGTGCGAATTGCGCTCAATTGCGCCTGGTTAACGGTTAATGCACCGTAAACTCGCATGGTGATCTCATGTCAGAAGGAGAGCATTGGAGATAAAGAAAGAAAAAAAAAAAGGAACAGCTGATTCGGGTCAGGTCGGGTCGAGTTTGCAGTACAAGGTTTCCAGTAATGGCGACGCACCTCGATCGTTTTTTCGTACCGAGAAAGCCGGCCCTGATTTGCATACACTTATCGTCCTCGACTCACTTTCCTTTATCAATCCTAGGGGGAATTAGCATTCGACGCGGTCGCTCGTTATCAGAGTCGAAGTTATTAGAGTCCACCTCCACTGGTGATTTTTAATATCCGCGGAAAACGCGGAAACCTTGTCTGACGTCCTTGTCAGATAGAAGGTTCGCGTTAGACCTCAATTTTATATCATTTCCCTTTCTCGATCGGAGCCGACTTCGTTCAGGAGCTCCAAACGGCGGCCATTCCGCGCGGCCGGTCCGTCGGCGGTTCCACTTTTGGGGAAACGTTAATAAAATATTTCGGCCAGGGCGACACTCGCGTCTCAATTTCGAGAGCTACCTTCTGCGAGGTCCTCCTCGTAATTCTCGGTAACGTTTAATATGGGACGCGTCGTAAGTAGCGGAGCACAACCATAAAACGGCAAATATCGGAGTGCCTTACTGCGGTATTATGCGTCGGGAGCTTTATTACGAGACATCCACCTAGGAAGAAAGAGAAAAAAGGGAAAGAAAAGGAGGGACGGCCAATCTCGTCTTCGGCTTTTCGGCTTTCCTCCTCCACGAGGAGTTTGAACGGTCCTTATCGGCGTCGTTTAAGGTTAAGTGAAACACGTCGAGGAACTCGATCGACGTCGATAAAAAAGATTCTTCTAAATACCTACGTTGGTGACGTTCGCTTTTATATCGACAGCTGTGTCGAATTATATTGGGTATTGTACCAAATGGCGTACTCCACCTGTCGTTTTCCTACAATAATTATGAAGAAATCCAAGTAAAACTCCAGAAATCCTCTAGATTCATGCTTTCTGAGGCCCTAATTAACTGCAGAGGGACCCCCTGCGTCATCTGTGATTTCCAGGTCAATTAAATTTTCACTCCGAGACCTCGTATTACCATCGTTTTGGCATAGAAGCACATACAACACTTTCTTGCCTTTATCCCGTTCAAATGCGAGTTTATCGATTACCAGAGTGTTCTAATTTGTCGTACAATTGTCCTGACCCTTTCGATTCTCATATCAGAGCCTTCAATAGTTGTACATTGATCGAAATATGAGACCTCGACGCCATTTTGGTTCTGGTTTGAGCTAAGATAAAGAATTAAAAAAAAAAATCCAAATTTCGAATCTGTCAGGACAATTCTTAGATGATCACGAGTCACGTGTCAAAGTTTCGGACAGTTTGGTCCAATACCCTTAAAAAAAAAGTATTGTATTCGAATCGGCGAATTTCTTTTCTCTGGGTGAAAATATCGAGTAGTATCGAATTCTACGGAGTCTCGAGGTTGGAGTCGCCATAAGGTCGGTAATTAGAGCACCTTAACGAAGAGGGAAGAAGGATACATCGAGCTCGGGGCAACCCTTGCGCAACGCTCCCGATCCCAGTCCCCTCAATTAACGCAATTACCCGGGCCCCTTCGTCTAATTACCTATCAAACGGAATTATTATTGCGCGCGGTCGCGTCTCTAATGAAGATTATTAATTGCTTTATGATTTTCCGATAAAACGCCCGCCGACAATCGAGTTATTATCCCACGTGATTGTGGTCGGTGAATGCGCGGGTACTCCTACGTGGGTACGTAAGTGTAATGTGTAATATGTATCGAGAGCGTCGATCTTATCTCCTCGTAGCCGATCACCGGGGCGAGCTGCACGCAGGGCGGAAATCGCATCGCGGAGTGCACGCATCGCGGTTTTCCCGAGTGATACCCGAGGCCAGTTTCCGCGAGAAAGAGAGAGACAGAGAGAGAGATAGAGAGAGAGAGAGAGAGAGAGAGAGAGAGAGAGAGAGAGAGAGAGAGAGAGAGAGAGAGAGAGAGCGACTCGGTAACGAGCCTCGAAACAGTTATCGTTACACCGACCGGGAAGCGTCGCGACGCCGAGGCGTGAGAATGCCTCCTTTGCCGAGAAGAAAAAAATGTCTTCGATTCGAAGGAAATAATTCCTTCCTCCCTAATGCTCATTTGGGCCCGATAAGGATATCGCCGGAAAAAGGGTAATTATCCTGAAGAAATATCTGTCGTTTCATCTGAAGAATTGATAACCTGGGAATTTCATAAAAAAGGGTGGAATATTATATTCGGTCATCCGAAGTCATCAAGAAATATCTGTCGTTTCATCTGAAGAATTGATAACCGGGAATTTCATAAAAAAGGGTGGAATAGTATATTCGATCATCCGGAGAAATGGTTTCCTGGGCATGAAGACGGATTTCGGGTAATTGTGTGGAATTGGTTATCTGCGGTTATCTATGGTTACCCGGGAATTTCATAAAAAAGGGTGGAATAGTATATTCGATCACCCAGAGAAATGGTTTCCTGGGCATGAAGACGGATTTCGGGTAATTGTGCGGAATTGGTTACCTGCGGTTATCTCTGGTTACCTGGGAATTTCATAAAAAAGGGTGGAATAGTATATTCGATCATCCGGAGAAATGGTTTCCTGGGCATGAAGACGGATTTTGAGTAATTGTGTGGAATTGGTTATCTGCGGTTATCTCTGGTTAGTTCGGGTAGGGAGTCGCGATAGGTAATCATTTTCGAGGACTTGGAGGGCAAGGACTTGGCGATGATCCCCAGGTGTCGACCCGACGACCCGTCGACCTCGGAAATGGAAGGCGTCGACTAATGGAGACGTTACGCGGCGCTCGACAGGTGGCCACGACGGAGGAGACGTACTCTTAACGAGCCGGCTCGGTAACGACCGTTTACGCCGCGACGCTCCCGTCACGGACGTTCTCGAGACCCGGTGGAAGATCCGGGGCTCGATTCCGTATCTCCCTGGGCGATTTACCAGATCGCCGATTAGGGGAGCCCGCCGCGCCCGATAACGCCGCAACTGCTCCGCCGACGGACAGGTGCGTTTCCACGGTGCGGACGCGCACCTGACCGCGGCAGAGGGCCTGGTTGAGTTACCGTGCACGGTGCGCCGGGGAAGCGCCTACGCGTTGTTGAAGAGTCGTTGATGTTTTATTACTTTTACCGCCCAAAGGATCGATTTCCTTCACCAGGCTTCGATCTCTACGTGAAGCAGAGATCGTGATCGACTTACTAGCGAGCACGACGCACCAGGAAAGCGCGCTAAAACGTTCAAGAGTCGCATTTGCTTAACCACGTCTTGTTGGGGAGTGGTGGAACCTCTTTTACCCAAATTGTCGATTTTATGCATTTGCTTAACCACGTTTTGTTGGGGAGTCGGGGAACCTCTTCTACCCAAAGTGTCGATTTTATGCATTTGTTCAATCACGTCTTGAAAAGTCGTGGAACCTCTTCTACCCAAATTGTCGATTTTATGCAGTTGTTCACCCACGCCTTGAAGAGTCGTGGAACCTCGTCTACCCAAATTGTCTATTTTATGCAGTTCTTCACCCACGCCTTGAAGAGTCGTGGAACATCTTCTACCCAATTTGTCGATTTTATGCCAAAGTCATAGAACCTATTCTACCCAAATAGTCGATTTTCAAGCAATTGTTCAGCCACGCCTTTTTGGAGAGTCGTGGAACTTCTCCCCAAATTCTCGTTTTTCTCCAGCAAGTTCCGATCTCTAGATGGAGCCCAGGTCTTGAGCCGTTGTCGCGTCCTCGGTCGACGAGTTCCAGGAAAACCTCGGAGGGTTTTCGGACTCAGGAGGCACGGAGAGGACTCGAAGGTCCCCGAGGAGGGTGCGGCACTCACGTCTTGGTCGGGGCCCGGGACGGGGGACCCGGAGACGTACGCACGAGCGCGAACGTGACGCGACGGCCCGTGTGCGCGCGGTGACGCGGACTCGACTGCCGCCCACGGATTTTTACAGCGTAAAAAGCAAACCGACACGCGAAACTATGCATTGTCCTGCTCGAGGAGGAGTCCTGCATCGCAATGGGCAGGATCCGAGTCGGTCTCGCGAGCACCGGCTCGTTCAACCTCTGCTTCGGCCAACTCGAAATTTCAGCCCTCCCTTAAGGTGAGGTGAAACACGTCGAGGAACTTGATCGACGTCGATAAAGAAGATTTTTCTAAATGTCTACGTTGTCGACGTTTGTTTTTATATTGACAGCTGTGTCGAATTATATTGGGTATTGTACCAAATGGCATACTCCACCTGTCGTTTCGTAGAATAAATATCAAGAAATCGAAGTAAAACTCCAGAAATCCTCTGGATTCATGCTTTCTGGGGCCCTAATTGACTGCAGAGGGACCCCCTGCGCCATCTGTGATTTCCAGGTCAATTAAATTTTCACTCCGAGACCTCGTATTCCCATCGGTTTAGCATACAAGCGCATACAATACTTTTTTTGCTTTTATCCCGCTCTAATTCGAGTTTATCGATTACTAGTGTTCTAAATTGTCGTAAAGTTGTCCTGACCCTTTCGTTTTTCATATCAGAGCCCTCGATAATTGTTTCCAAAAATCCAAAATTTGAATGTGTCAGGACAATTCTTAAATGATCAGGAGTCATGTGTCAAAGTTTCGAACAGTTTGGTCTAATACCCTTAAAAAAAGTGTTGTATTCGAATCGACTGATTTGAAGGGGGTTTCACTTCACCTTAAGTCCGCCTAACCCAAGTAAGACCTCTTCTGAGTCATCCCTTCAACCCTTTACGTCCTGCTCTATTCGAACAAAGTCCTACCTTAGGCCCACAAGAGGAAGAAATGCAACCATTTGTCACTTTCAAGTTGTGAAGTACGACCTGAACCGTCGATGACGCATTTAAGATCTGCAATCAGAAGTTCCAATGAAGGATCAAGACCTAGGATGAAAATTTCTCGGCACCCTCCCTGAGCGTATCCTTCGTCAGAAGACGACCTGAATATCTATCCGTATCTGGTTTGGATTTCCGCCCTTTGTTAAGGGAGTACCATTGGTTCCTGTTTCTTTCGGGGAGATCTGACATCTTCTGGTCACCCACCCAGGGGGCGGCCGACCCCCCCGTCGCTTAACTTGGGTGATCCGACGGGAATGGGGGCATCGACGAGACTTCGGCGTTGACGAGATGATCACCTCCGATTCGTCATCGGCACTCTTCCAAGGATCCTTAAAGATCCTCTGGTAAACGAGTCCCGTCGACCTCGACTGACTCTCGGCGTGTCTTCGTCTAATTAGGAGTACATTTGTCAGCGGGCGGGCAGTTGGTCGCAAACGCGTCCTCGTAAATTTCCCCCAGAAAAGGGAAAAAGGGAGAGGCCGGCTCTCGACGGGGATTTTATTCGGGAGAGATATCGACTCGCTCCGGGATCGGAAGCGCACTTCGATCGGCTAATTAATTGGCTGCCGATCGAGAAGACCAGGATGGACGCTGCCGGAGATGTTGGACGAGTCCTTGGGAACTGGTTCCCGTGTCCAGGGCCCGTGGGAGATGCTCCGGTCGCCCTGGGTCTTGGATTTCCGAAGGCCCTCCCCATCTTCCCTCGATCTGGCCAGAACGGGTACCGAGTGCGTGCGACGGTGACGGTTCCCACGAGAGTTCCGTCGTCGCACGGAAGGCTCCTCGCCCCTAACCTCCTCGAATGCGTCCTTAGGACTTGCCCGTAACAGCCAAGAAGGTCGTACGCGCACTCTCTCGAGGTACATACACCGTGGACGCAATAACGGATGGACGCCGCGGTACGTGATAACCCGCGACTACGTGATTCCCTTCGCCGTGGGTGCAGGAGACGTTTACGACTCGACATTAGTCAGGAAGGTCCTAGGTAGCATCCGAATTCATTGAATTCATTGAATTCATTGAATTCATTGAATTCATCATAACGAAGGCCCCGGTGCTCCACCCCTCTCTACGAACACCTTCTACGTCTGTACCTACCAACGGCATCGAATATTGATAAATCCTTTATTCTACGTATTCTAGACATATCATAGAAGCAATTTATCATATAAAATACTTATCAATTTCTTGTACCTATCACACGGTACGACCGCCTTGGATGCGTCCAGGGGAACGATCGAGCGAATGCTGGTCACATAATCGGTTAGCGTCGTCGGTAGCCGGTACGCACCGCTTAGGACTCTTTCTTCCCGTCTCGGAGACGAATCTCGAGGACAGCGGGACAACTAGTCCGCGTAATCTCGGAATTACCTCACGAACGAAATAAACCACCGAGAGGTCGCGCTCGATCGTGAGAATCAGGCCGTAGTTTGCATGAGTTTTCGTCGACCGGTGGCTTCTCGTGGACCGGAAGCTGGTCCCGCCTGGTCCCGGAGAGGTCCGGGTCCTCTCGATGATACTCACGTACTCCTAGACCTCCAACTCGTTCCGAACTCGTTTCTAAGGGTTTGCGACCATTCGCGCGGTTACAATGGGACATGGCCCGAAATTAGACAAATTTGCCGTCAATTCCGGGACGGACGGAAAGTTACCGGCCGATTACTGGTAGGATTAGAGAGACACGCAAATCCATAATTGCACGCGGAAAATAATCCACTCTTGCAATGAACAATTTTTTTCGCTTTGGTTAATCTTGAAGAATGGGCCACATTTGATAGAAAATTAATTCCTAAAACGGGTGGCTTTTTTTAAAGAAAGCTTCATCCTAGTTTGACAAAATTGCAAACACTTTTCAGTTCATCATATTTGCACGCGGAAGAATAATCAACTCTCGCAATGAACAATTCTTCTCGCTTCTGCAAATCTTGAAGAATGGGCCACATTTGATAGAAAATTAATTCCTAAAACGGGTGGCTTTTTTTAAAGAAAGCTTCATCCTAGTTTGACAAAATTGCAAACACTTTTCAGTGCATCATATTTGCACGCAGAAAAATAATCCACTCTTGCAATGAACAATTCTTCTCGCTTCTGCAAATCTTGAAGAATGGGTCATATTTCATAGAAATTTAATTCCTAAAACGTGTGGCTTTTTTTAAAGGAAGCTCCCTCGTGGTTTCATCCTAGTTTGACAAAATTGCAAACACCTTTCAGTGCAATTATTATTGCAATGGGGCTTCTATATTGGAGTAAGACTGTATTGATAATGTCACTACGTAGTTAATTGGTTGCTGTTTTAGTATCGACGTCACCTGAATCTGTTAGCAGGGTGGTAACGGCGTCTTAATCGTGGAATCGTTAATGCGGTTACACGGTTAACTGGTTTAAACCTGGATAACGGCGTTACGTTAACCGGAATAATGCAATTAGTAATGCAAATGGACGATTAGATATAGACTTTCCGGCGACTAAATGAAAAATCAAAGACGTTGACAAGTAATTACGTGGGTAACGAAACGGTACGTTATGTCGAGTGGTTCTTTCTTTTTTTTTTTAACCAAGGAAAGTTAGGGGTGGATTGTTAACGAATCGTTAGCCTGTAATTCGGTTATCGATAACATTGTAACGTTTCGAATAATCCGCTCGTGTCGGCTGGTGAAATTGAGCGATTAAACACTTGCCAGGGGGGTGACGAATAATTAAGTGATCGTTCAATTATACAATATAAACATGGCTGTTAATCGATGCAAGTTTAACTGACTGTTACAAATGTGACGGATTAATTAATCGGCCGAGTGAATAATTCATCGAGATAATCGCCAAGGAACTTTTAGTTCAAGATTAATTCTCCCCGTTCTAATTCGAACGTCGCACGCAAAGGAAACATATTGTTAGTCACCTGCCGACGAAAAATCTGCCCAAAGAATTAGTTATTAATAATTCCTCGACCATGTCGAGGAGAGACCGTGAAACTGCTTTCGACATATCTCCTTGCATAATGATATATGCGTCGCCGATACAACTGGACTTGTAGGCAAGATGACCAGACAACATGTGCCATATATATTTTCACGCTTTATACATATAAATGTATATATATGTATATGTATAAAATGACCCTTTCATATCACCTTAAGGGCCAGAAATGCTCGTTAAGACGAAATCTTTAGAATTCGACAACCCAGGGTCAACGCGAATTGGTGACCAATGACGAGGATCAAGAAGGAGTTTTAATTTTTGGATCATGATTCCACTAAAAGGATAAAAAAAGAGCCTTTTTTACGGCTTATCGCCGATTTGCATGCCGATGGGCCATGGCAAATGGGTCGCAATGTGGGGTCGTTCGCCATGTTTCTTGAAATGGTAGCTGGACGCGGTTGGGACCACTTCTTGGAAGTCCTCGAAACATGTCGGAGACACCGTAGAACTACTTTCGGCTTACCGAGCCGCGTAATTACATATGCGACGTCGGTGCTACGGGACTTCGGGACGAAATGATCCAGTCATCGGCTATCATGTTTAATGTATTCGGAGCGGCGACAGCACAATGGCGCGCATGGGCGCGTCGCGAAAAATGGAAATTAAGCAACGTGCCCACCTTCGTGCGTCGCGACGCCGCTCGAAAAACCGAGGGCGTATGGTTTTTGCGACGCTCCTCGAGGAACCGCGATTCTCTATCAACGATCGTCCAGCCGCCATTTAGAGAAACGACGGATTTGAACGCTGCCGTTCCTCGATTTATCATTTCCCATAGATCATCGTGTAACGTAGGTCAAGTCGAAAAGATCATGGTATTGGGCTCGAGATAGGGCCAAAATCCGAAATGGATACGACCACAAAGTACGAATTGATAGTCCGCCTCGAGATAAGTGTGAGTCGGTGCCAGATGAAGGGATCATCACTTTCCAAAAGGGGTTTTTTGGTTCAGACTCAGTTCGACGTTTCTCGAGGAACCGCGATTTTCTATCAACGATCGTCCAGCCGACATTTAGAGAAACGACGGATTTGAACGCTGCCGTTCCTCGATGTATCGTTTTTTTAAAAGAGATCATCCGGTGCCAGATGAAGGGATCATCACTTTCCAAAAGGGGTTTTTTGGTTCAGACTCAGTTCGACGTTCCTCGAGGAACCGCGATTTTCAATCAACGATCGTCCAGCCGCCATTTAGAGATACAACGGATTTGAACACTGCCGTTCCTCGATGTATCGTTTTTTCATAGGAGATCATCGTGTAACGTAGGTCAAGTCGGAAAGATCACGGTATGGGGCTCAAGATAGGGCCAAAATCCAAAACGGATACGACCACAAAGTACGAATTGATAGTCCGCCTCGAGATAAGTGTGAGTCGGTGCCAGATGAAGGGCTCGCCATTTTCCAAAATGGGTTTCCTGGCTCAGACTCGGGATTCCACCCCGAATTTGTCAGTTGGACTTCCGAGAATTTCCGGAGTTACTCCATTACGTCCCTCGTCGTTTCCCCTCTTAATTCCTTCCGTCTTTAGCCCAAGTGTGCGCGATTGGTCGTCGGCACTTTTGGGGTCTCGTCTCGCTTCCGCTCGTTAGTCCGGCCGACTTTCCGAGCTTATGCTAATTTTAAGCAGCCACCCTCCGGTTGATTCCTTCCTAAAGCTATTAGGCGATCATCTCGGATTATCCCGCGACTTCGGACCACCGACGGAAACTCGAGTCCTTACTAAGGTTTTCCGCTCCCACGTGAGTCGGGAGTCTGGGGGCGAGATGGGAGGTGGAGGTAGATCTTCGAAGACCCCCGATAATTCGAGTCGAGGCGTCACCTCCGATCTAATTGGGTTAATTCCAACTCGCCAGTCGGACCCAGTTGGCCTCCGTTCCGTTTAACGGCGCAAGTAGGAACCGAGTCGGTCCAGGAAGGAAGAGACACGATTCGGTCCAAGGTTCCTAGATACCTAGAGCATCGCCCGGATCGGCGCTAATTGGCTCCTTCGTGGCGAACCGAACACTTCTGGTGGCCAGGTTCCAACTAGCGCGAACCCGAAGCTAATTGGATTAACTTACTTGCGCGTCGCCGATTTCACCGCTCCTCGTTTCGTCGAAAGACTCCAGAAGGAAGCGAAGCGGAAGGAGGCCGCGAGGTCGGATCCAACTTTTCCGCGCGATGCGCTGAAAAAAAAAAAAAGAAATATAAATAAAAACAATTGGTTCACTGGATTAAAAAAGGGCGACAAAAAAGTCCCGCGATGGAATACGCCCGAAGACATGGATAGAGTACAGGAAAATCATTTTACATCGGCAATTAATTTCCATCGATATGAAATATCCCCAGTAAGAAAAATGGTTTCTTTTAATTATATATGATTCAAGGAACGATATATATATATTTTTGTCAATGAATGTCAATCTTTTTCCTAGGGGCATTGCTCGAATCCACCTGGTCGATCGCTCCGCCAGGTCGCCGAAAAGAGCTCGAGTAGACATCTCGATGACCCCGGAAGGAGTCCTGGAGATCCGATCCGAGCTTTCCACGCGTTATCTCCCTCTGATCGGGATCAACGCTAATTGGCTCTTTCTCGCGGTGAACCGGACGGTTCTGGTTGGCTCGAACTCGAGGCGAGGCCCTCCATGCGTGGCGCGACCGGCGGAAGAAGGCGAGTCCACCAGGTGGATTTATCGGTCAGGCGTCCGATTTTCATCGTCTCCCTAGGCAGCGTGGGCGTCACTCGGAGCGTGGATCGGTCCCGAAACGAGCAAGCCGAGGGTATCTCCAGGGTGTCGGGTCCGAGAATCGAGGGTGGCCGACCGAGGGTGGCGCCTCCGGTAGCAATTAAGAAGAAGGCCGCGAAACGAGCCGGTCGGTGGTTTGCGCCTTCCTCCGGGTTAAGATGCCTTCCCCGGACGTCCAGGACGCGTCCAGACGCCAGGAGAGGCGTCTCGGAGTCCTCGTCTCGAACCTTGATTTATACTTCCCGTAACGAGTTCACCGATCGGCCGCTTTGAGTTATGATTCCTGAAGCCAGTCTCAGGGGCCTCCAATCTGCAGTTCGGTCATCCGCTGGGAGCGGTCGCGAGGCGTCGATTCCCTGGAAGAGGGCCTAGTCTTCCCCAGGGAAGTCTCCCCCAGGGACCGAGTCCTCGCGGATACGCGATTCGGATCTCGACGAGCGGTCACTCACGGAGAAGAGCGAGGACTCTGCGACGAGAGGGGGTGGAGGAGGCCTAGGAAGGGAAGAAGGCGGAGGGCAGAGATTTATTTGTCGGGACTCGAGCGGCAACCTCTGCCTCACCGTCGAGGAGAGATGTCCGCGGAGATAGACAGTGCCGAGAGCAGGAAGCACGGCAGCCTCGTTGACTCTCAATGAAAGAGGACCGGGAGACTCCGGACGCACCTCCGGTTTTTGGTGGACGCGAAGAAACGACAAGGCTGGACGGGACGTGGTGGGTTTCGTCGAGGAAACTCACGAATCTAGCTCATGGCCCATTGTTACATCGCAATGGTCGATTTTTTCTTAAGGGGATGTGTAAGTCGCATTTAAGAGGTCTATCGTTCATGAAGCTTTTCATCAAACTGAATGTACCGTATCGCCTTAAACTTTACTATGTGAATATGAAATTTCAATGTTAAGAAAATTTCATAATACCTGTAAAAGAAATTTCAAACAATTCAAATGTCATGGGTGTCAGGACCTTTCTTATAGTCTCTATCTTCGTGTTGTAAACTTTGATACGATTTGATACGCATGATTATTACAACGATTGCATGGAAATGCATCCGATAGACCTAAGTCATACATATTGAGTCGGCATGGTATCTCTACCCCTTTTGAGTGGGAGGGATGGAATCAATTTTTCCTCCCCAATTGGACGCGATTATCGAAACTCGAGGCAAGAAGTATCCCTGTTACAAGAACGAGTTTAGGCTGAATACCGATGCACCATCAATCGTAAGGGCACGATGCAAGTGTGTACATACGTATGTGCGTGTGTGTACATGCACACACAGTACATACGAGAGTGCGTCGGCATGCTTACGTGCACCTCACTCGAAGGTATGCGGCATTCTCCATTCATCACGAGTGCGATTACTCGTATCTTCATCTCACCCCCCATAAATAAATAAATTCGCGAAATTTATGAGCCCTATTTGACCACGATGCAAATGGGTATCAGGTTCCGATCTTTCGCACTCTTAACGACAGCCTTTCCGCACGAGTCCGATAATTGAAGGGTCGAATTTAAAAAGGCCTAACCGCCGTGTACCAGTAATCGAGAGCCCTCGCTAAATACACGGTAGACGGCACGCTCGATTCCTGGCAAAAGTTGACGCGTGCAAAGTCCCTGCGACCGGTACCCTCGGAATGATTGAATTTATTATCAAAGTGCCTGGACATCGTACAATCGGCAGATTCCACATGTCCGAAGCCAGCGATCGTGCCGGAGAACCTTTTGCACTCCGTGCTATCTCTGCATCTTTGGCCTTATCATTTCTCATGCCTACGTCAAGTGGGCCTCTCCCCCAGGACAGCGCTTAGTTTAAGTGATTTGTCGCTTCCAATTGAAAAACCAAAGCGTTTCGCCGATTTTTTACGTCCCTTTGGGCCGTAACACAGCTTCGGAATACTCAATGACAAAAGGGATCCGCAAATGGGGCCCTTTGTATACAGGGCCCGTCGGCTCCGTCTTAGGTTTCCAGGTCTCCTTAAATACCGACGAAAATGTTATTTAACCATTAACAGTTGACATATCGAACCTGCAAAAGGTCATGCCACTTTCGTCAAGATCTCTGCCCTCCGAATCCTATTCCGAGGAAGGTCGGGGTTAATATCACGGTGAAGAGAAACCCCCTTTAAATTAGTCGATTCGAATACAACATTGTTTTTCAAGGGTATTAGACCAAACTGTCCTAAGCTTTGACATATCACTCCTGATCATCTAAGAATCTCCTGACACATGCAAAATATGGATTTTTTAACAACATTTTTTAACTCAGCCCAGACCAGAACCAAAATGGCGTCGAGCTCTCATATTTCGATCGATATACAATTATCGAAGGCTCTGATATGAGAATCGAAAGGGTCGGGACAATTTTACGACAATTTAGAACACTCTGGTAATCGATAAACTCGCATTTGAACGGGATAAAGGCAAAAAAAGTGTTGTATGCACTTCTTTGCCAAAACGATGGTAATACGAGGTCTCGGAGTGAAAATTGAATTGACCTGGAAATCACAAATGGCGCAAGGGGTCCCTCTGCAGTCAATTAGGGTCCCAGAAAGCACGAATCCAGAGGATTTCTGGAGTTTTACTTGGATTTCTTGATAATTATTGTACGAAAACGACAGGTGGAGTATGCCATTTGGTACAATATCCAATATAATTCGACCCAGCTGTCAATATAAAAACAAACGTCGACAACGTAGGCATTTAGAAAAATCTTCTTTATCGACGTCGATCTAGTTCCTCGACGTGTTTCACTTCACCTTAAGGTGGTACGAAATGCGTCATCGTCCCTGTTCTCAGGATTCGGGTCCTCCGATTTTTGGAGAGGTCCTTCCCGAGGACGGCTTCGGAATACGCAACGATGGAGTCCCCTGCACCGAGGGCCCAGCTTTTTGCGCTTACTCGCGCCTCGCCTTTTATTTGGGCCAGACGGAATTCGGCTAAATGCATCGATTAAATCCCTGACGTCGGCCGGTGGCCATCTCGCGGTTCGCTAGAGGGCCGGGTCCTAGGGACTTTTTGCCCTTGCCCAGGGCCTGGTCCCCTGGTCCCTGGTTCCCTCCACCTCCCGTCCAACGGACCACCGACCTGGGACTTATCTAACTACCGCGGTTAACGACTATCGGCTGGAAATTACGCAAGGGTCACGGGATCCCTCGTGCTTTTCAATTATCTCGGGGTCGATTTCACCGGATCGTTCGACCTGAGACTCCGTGAGAAAGCTGGTCAATCATCCGAGAAAGTCGAAATCGCTCTTCGTGCTTACGGTTTCGCCTTAATCCCATTCACGAAACGGAGTGTCAACCTCTGATGGTCCCACTTTTTCTTTTACCCTATCTTATCCTTTGCGTTTACACCGAGGAATGTGGACGTTTAGTCGTTTAGTATCTTCCATCGAGTCATCGAACGGAATTGGTAGACTAATCTTCGATCTTCGATCTAAATTGTCTCGCAGTTCGCTGTACCATCTTATTTTTTGCTTTTGTATTGACGGATGCAGAGGTTTGGTATTTAAGGTTAAGTGAAACGCGCCGAGGAACTTTATCGACGTCGGTGAAAACGGCTTTTCTATGTACCTACGCTGCCGACGTTGGTTTTTATATTGACAGCTCCGATCTTCTTCGATTTTCGATCTAAGGTGTCTAGAAGTTTGTGTTAGAACTCTTAAAAAAAGTGTTTTATTCCGATCGACTAATTTGAGGGGGGATTTCACTTCACCTTAATGTTCATCCTTCGAGAAATCGGAAGGAACTCGGATCTCTTTCGATCTAAGGTGTCTCAAAGATCGTGTCAACACTCTTGAAAAAAGCGTTTTATTTGGATCGACTAATTTGAGGGGGGTTTCACTTCACCTTAATGTTCATCCTTCGAAAAATCGGAAGGAACTCGGATGTCCTTCGAACTTCGACCTAAGGTGTCGTAAATTTTCTATCAGAACTCGAAAAAAAAAGTGTTTTATCCGGATCGACTAATTTGAGGGGGGATTTCACTTCACCTTAATGTTCATCCTTCGAGAAATCGGAAGGAACTCGGATGTCCTTCGAACTTCGACCTAAGGTGTCTAGGAGTTTGTGTCAGAACCGTGCGCCATGTACGTGGACGGGGACGGGTAAAAAGAGAAGGACGAGGGAAGCCGCCCTCGTTCCTCGACGTTGTCCGAAAACGAGTCACGAGGTAAGTTCGGCATGCATCGCTCACTCCTGCGGAACGGCCTGGAGCCATCTACGGAATTGCCCCGATGATTAATGGAACGGCTCGAGGGTCCCTGCACCTCGTCTCGGGCCCCGTCGATGGCGGACCCCGTCGCCGACGACGCCGACGCCGGTGCCGACGCCGACGTCGTTCACCGCGGGGCCTTCTTTCGTCGGCTCTCCTCCGTGCCTCCGCCAATTGTTCCGCAGACGCGCAAAAAAGCTCGCGGACGTAAAACCAGTCCCGGGCCGGACGCTCCCCGAAGACGATTCCCTGGAAGATAAACGGCTCCCTGGGCTTGTTGCTCGCTTGCACCTGCGGGACACGTGGTCGCGACTTGGCGTGCTCCCATGCTTAGTTCGATGACGCAAAATCGATTCCGCAATTATCGGATCTCGACCGTTTCTTCGGATTTTCACCAAGCCCGGATAAGAATTCATGAACGATCCACCCCACGACTGGGATTTTCGCATCCCCTTAACCCTTTTAGTGCCGGGCGAAAAACAGGTGCTTACGCGAAGATAACCGGCCGAATTTTAGGATTTTACTAGGATTTGGAAAAAGGCTCATAAAAACCAAACGAAAAGCTATATTTACATAATTAAAAAAGCAGGGTATTAAGTACAAAATAGGGAATAAAAGAGTGACGGTAATTTTTCTATATTCATTGAAAATTACATAATTAACAAAGGTATAAGTGAT